>NC_135639.1:21285000-21885000 GCF_053574225.1 Canis aureus | reverse complement strand
CAGATGTAATTAAGTTAAAGATCTTGAGATGGGAAGATATACTGGATTATTCAGGTGGGTATGATATAATCACAAGGATCCTTAGAAATGGGAGGCAGAAGGAGATCAGAGTGAGACACAGGAGACAGATGACAGAACATAAGGCAGAGTAACACAGTAATGAGCCCAGAAATGCCAGCAGCCTCTGAAAATGGAAGAGGTAAGACAAAGATAGAAGCCTCCAGTGGGAACCAGCCCTACTGACACCTTGATTTTAGCTCCATAAGATTCATTTCCGATTCTGACCTCCAGAATGCAAAGAAAATACATTTGTGTTGTTTTAGGCCACTAAGTTTGTGGTGTTGTTTTAGGCCACTAAGTTTGTAGTGATAGGAAATGAATGCACCATCCAATATGATGATTAGCACATTATAAATGTTTAATAAATATTTAATGAATCAGTTCATTATAAACACAACACAAACTATAAGAAGAGTCCATTTAATCATACCAATTGAGGAGGTCTTAATAAGTTCATAGGAAAAAAGAAAATAACAATTTCAGAGCTATGTTTTTTCCCCTGGAAATAAAACACATTTTAAACTGTGGAAGTTAAATTATAATTCAGTTTCATGGGCCCATCACTTAGAGGTCAGAGTGGATTCTACAATGGTAATTTAATACAACAGGAAAAATAAATCATGACAAATGAGAAAACACTGACTAGGATTTTTTTTTTTCATTTTATTTGTTGTGATGGTACCATAAATCCCTAGAAAATGTGATGATTGATTATACACTATGTTTATGAAACAAACCTCAGTTCTAAGGGGCCTAAACTTGCCTAAAGAAGCATTAGTAGTGTCCAACCACATGTTGCTGCCCAGTCCCTTTTCTGCTTTCTGATATAAATATCTGTTCAGGACATGCCCACACAAAATAATCACTATATTAAGATGGCAATTTAGGAAGAATGACATAGAACAGATTCTGTCTTATGATTTATAATTTATAAGAGATACTCCTCGTTCACCCATATGGAAACATAGAACTCTGAGTATAATTTGCTGCCAATTTCTGAAACTAGCCCTGCCAGTATTTCAAAATAAAAATTAGGATGATGTTTCTACCACAAAAATGGAATTGGCCAAATTTTTCTTTCTATCTTGCACTTCTCCTTCTCTCTCTGTGATTCTTGGGATTTGTTTTCTCTGGAGTTACACAGGCAGCCAATCACATTGCGTATATCAAGTGCCTGAGAGCCTGTCATTTACCTCCTATGCAGCACTGTTGAGATTAGAAACAGAAAAATCTGTCATGACATACATTAAGAGTCTGGGCAGGTCAGTTCTCAGGCATATGGTAAGAATGAAAAATACCAAAGGATAGAATCTATGTTCCTGAATGTTGTTCTATTGTCCCAAGAATATCTAAAGACTCCAGTATATCCTTTCCTAAGCATTAAATCTATGAAGTAGCTATCCAAGTGATCAGTGTTCCCCATCAAGGCAGGCCAGGCTCACAAATCACATGGCTTCCATGCTCCAGGCAAAGTTCTTCTTTCTCACTAAGTGTAAAGATCTCTTGGACAAAGCCTTGAGCCGAGAATCAATAAACCTACATTCCATTCCTGAGTGTTGTCATTAATGAAGATGCTTTTGGCTACAAATAATGGAAAACTCAACACCACTAGCTTAAACAATGAACAGATTTATCATGTGAAGAGTTTGGCAGTTCAAGGATTATTAAGACAGAAGCTTAACAGCCTCCTCGCAACTGTGCTCTGTCTCTGCTCACCAGCCTCACTGTGTTCCCCTTATCCATCAGATGAGCTTCTTTAATGTTCACAAACTATCTGTTAGAGGTTCATATATCATACAGGTATGAAAAGATCTAACCAAAGAAATACTACAATCTCTTCTCTTGTGTTTCTTTTTAAGAGAAAGACATTTTACTCAGAGAGCCATCCAGAGGATTGTTCATCAGTCACATGGATCTCCTTAAACTAATCACAGGAGAAAAGGAAAAAAAGGAAAGTGAGTAAAGAAAAAAAAAAGGCTAATTTGGCTTAAACTAACCAATATTTCCCCTCTAAATCACATGTGAAGAAGTTAACATCTAGCACTGATCCTTGGGTAGGAAAATAGAATGGTTATTATACTACATCACTGACTAGTTGTACAAATACAAAAGGCTTATATAAAATTAAAATATATATAATGGAAGCATAACTTATATCTGATAATTCTGGAGTCACTGAACTCATCTAATTCAACAGATCTTTATCTAATGTATCTGTTAAGGATAGATTACTAACATAGATCTGCAAAGGCATCAGAGTTTGTACTCTTAGGAATTACATGTGCTTATGGGGCTCCTGGGTTGGCTCAGTTGGTTAAGCCTCTGACTCTTGGTTTTGGCTAAGGCCATGATCTCAGTGTCATGGGATTAAGCCTCATGTGGGGTTCTGTGCTGAGTGTGGAGTCTGCTTGGGATTCTCTCTCCCCATCCTGCCCCTCCCACCTGTGCTCTCTTTCTCTCTATAAATAAATGAATACATCTTTAAAAAGAAAAGAATTACATGTGTTTGTGGAGAATTTAAGAGAAGTGCAAGAACAGCTGTAAGACAGGCTCATTATATAAAGCCACACAAGAAATATAAAACTCAATTAAACCTAAATTAGGAGGATATCTAGTTCAGGTTTAAAAGAGGTCAATGAGTCAAGATAGATTTCATAGAAGCAGTAGCATTTTAGACATCACTTAAAGGCTGGTTAGGATTCAACAGGTTCTCATTCATTTGGGGAATATAAATAATAGTGAAAGGGAAAATAAGGGAAGGGAGAAGAAATGTGTGGGAAATATCAGAAAGGGAGACAGAACGTAAAGACTGCTAACTCTGGGAAACGAACTAGGGGTGGTAGAAGGGGAGGAGGGCGGGGGGTGGGAGAGAATGGGTGACGGGCACTGGGTGTTATTCTGTATGTTAGTAAATTGAACACCAATAAAAAAAAAAAAAAAGGATTCAACAGGTTGAGATGGTAAGGGACAGTCCTTCATATGAAGAAACAGCATAGGTGTGATGGAAAGTTATATCTGCCTCTTAACATCAGGTCATTATTTTCTTAATAAAAATACCACAGTTGTTTTCTGTAGAAATACCTGTCCTACTTAAATGCTTTTTAAACTCAGATAGATTCATAAATCCTTGCTATATGGAGTGTATGTGATCACAAGTACATGTGGAGTGTATGTGATAAAGGGCATGTGATTACTCCAGGAGTGTATGTGATCACAAGCATGTGATCTAGGTTCATTATTCTATTTTCCTGTCCATACTGCTGGTTCAGATCCAATCAGAATTCAGATCCAATCAGAATTAATCCTGAGACTACTTTAAGTACTGAAAAAATTGTTATCTTTGTCACTGAATTTGAACATGGGGTATATAGACAGACCTAAGTTTTTTAAAGAAATTTTGCAATTGCAAAAAGATAGAAAAAACATAGAGTCAGAAAATGGACATACTGAGATCTGATCACACCTTTTGATCCCCTAGTTTAATCCTCACTCAAAATCAGGTGACTAGTTTCTTCCCTTATTTGGGTCACAAAATGTCTTCTTTTTATCATGATTCTTTCAAAATTTTTGTGCTGAAAATCTGATTTTAGTCAGACATTCAGTCACTTATAACATATGGATCCAACTGATTATTGAACACATGTATAACATTGGAGAATAAAAAAAATTCTCTGTTGGGCAGCCCCAGTGGCCCAGCGGTTTAGCACTGCTTTCAACTGGGCATGATCCTGGAGACATGGGATCGAGTCCCACGTCAGGCCACCTGCATGGAGCCTGCTTCTCCCTCTGCCTGTGTCTCTGCCTCTCTCTCTCTCTCTCTCTCTCTCTCTCTCTCTATGTCTTTCATGAATAAATAAATAAAATCTTTTAAAAATATTCTCTGTAATTGACATTTTTATCCAGTGTGAGTCTGCACTTCACATTTTCAGGAAAAGCAATCTAGAAGAGAACTCTTTTTATGATTAAAGAGGCTGAAAAATCATTTGCTTCTTTTCCTATAGCGAAGTAGAATCTAATTCTATCTTGTTGGATCCAATGTGGTATTAGTGACTTGCTTTACCAAACATATATGATGAAGAGATGTTCTAGGCATCTGATGCTAGGTTATTACAAGTCCTGTAGCTTCTGTTTGGGCCTCTTGAAAAACTCATTGAAAGTGCTAAGCTCACAAGTAAGAAAAACAAACCTGAAAATCCATGCTTGAAAAGCAAAATGTAAATGTTTAGCTTGAGACTATCACTTGAGCCCAGAATTCCAGCTATCCACATCCAGGTACAAGAAATAAGAATCCATGTTGGACCCTGCAGACCAACTCATTCTACATACGAATATAATTCATTGACCTACATTAGTGCTATGTGAACAAAAGGATGACACAGCCAATCCTTGCTCACAGTCCAGCCTCACAATATTTATAATTTAAGCCACTAGGTTTTAGAGTAGTTTGTTACTCAGCAATCACTTATTGGAATAGAATTTGGTAAGTGGAAGTGGGGTGCTTCTATAACAAAACCTTACAAAGTCTAACATTGAAATAGGACTGGGCAGCAAGCACGCTGAAAGAGTCTCAGGCTGACTAGTAATGAAGACTTGATAAAAAGCAAAACTTGTAATGTGGTGGCAGAAAGTTTGACAACATCGTCCCCTGGGGTAAAATGGAAAATATAAACTAGGATGAACTTGTGATTTGGCTAAGATGATACCTACATATATCATTGAAAGTGCTATCTGTTCTCTTTCAGTGACAGATGATAAAATATGGATATCTATCTATCTATCTATCATCTATCTATCTTTCATCTATCTATCTAGAGAGGTTTTAAACAAAGAACTATTCAGACTTTAGGCAAAATTATATGAAATATAAATAAGCTCAGTTCTTTCTGGATTCAAAAATAAAACTATTTTCATTACCAATCTATCTAGAAAGCAAATACCTCTCAAAGTAAGACATGGCATCAGGATAAATAACATTTAAAAAGTTTAAAACCTAGGCCCCTTTTTAAGACTTCAAGAGTACTTAAAGCTATGCTTCATAGACCCTCTTTACAAGATAAAGAAGCTTTTAAGAATCTTAGGAGACTTTTCTCTACCATTCAGGCTCTCAGCCCACCCAGAGAGGAACCTGCTTTGAAGAGATTTGCAGGTATGATTTCTTCTAATGAACTGAATCCCAAAACATTCAGAAGAATCTCATGAAGATTTTAAAATAATTTCAATTAAGAAAAAAGTTAAAGAATGATTCGCAGAAATGAACTAGGGGCAAGAAGGTAGATTCAATAGCTGCAGAGAAGCATTCTCAGATGGTAGAATTGAACCTTAATCAACGAATAGACCATGTTTCCAGCTAGATTTTGGAATCGATCTGGACCAATGACTGCTATTTTCCTCTTACTGTACTCCTTTTTTAAAAATCAGGATTGTCTATTTCAGCTCTTATTCTTTGGAAGACTCTAAAGTTCTTTATCCTCTCACCAAGAACAATCAGTTGTATTGGTCACAGCTGTGGCTGATGAAGAAAATAGAGGAGTTTGGATTCAGAAGCCCTGTGTTTCCATATTACTTTCTCTATGTACCAGCCATTTTGGTCAGGAAAACTTTCATTTGAGTGATAGATGCTTACTGAAAGGGGGACAAAAAGACCTATCTTTGTAGAAGTGTCAGGAGGACTAAAGATACCACCCATAAATGTGCCTAGTTGGCATGTTGCCTGACATATAGTAGGTATTCAGTAGATATTAACCTATATCAGGGATGGAAATAGTACTCTATAAGTCAGATTCTATTAAATCTTTGGCAACACAGACATTTGGCTTTCCATCACTTTTCCTCTTCTTTATGGGATTTAAGGACTGATGTAAATACTTTGTGATCGATAAACCATGACACTAAATCTTAGTGACTCACTGTTTCCCATACTTAGGTTATCATTACTGTAGAACTCTTGCCTATTACTGAGAAGTTTAGTGTTAACAACCTACTAACTCTTTAGGAGAGGAGGGAATATGAGAAAATAAACAGGACCTGCCATTAACATAAGCACACCTTTCCTTGGATGGGCAACTTTTCCTGACCATCTGAGGCCATCTGAGGAGGGTTGCTGGAATGTATGCACTGCCAATTGGTACTTTTTGATAAAGCAAGCTGAATGTTGCCAACAGAACTATGAATTCTGAATAAGACTGCCCCCCAAGAAACTTTTTAAAAATAGGTTTCCTGGATGAAATAACTTAGGAATTAGTGTACATATTACATTCCTTCTTGAAGAGCCACATTCAGCACAAACACTTTAAATGCAGCAAGGAGTTCTGCTATATGCACTTTTAGTTAATTTAGAGAGAACCTGGAAACTGTTAATGTGAAAAACCTTTTCATAAGTAATATCTATTAATATTCCAAGGAATTAACCCATACGGAAAATATTCACAAAATGAAAATCTATGCTGATAGTAAACAGTAGACCTCAGACATAAGAGCAATTGATGCATCTGTACATGCTGTGAAAAGTGGTTTTCATTTCAACTGGGTTAAAAAATCACTGGGTTCCACTGAAAACCTGGAAAAACACGCTTTTGGAAAAAATAGGATATTGTTTCCCATATATTACCTTCACTTTTATAGAAGCAGTGTATTTTAGAGGTACAAAGGATCTAAGCATCTATTTAATCTGATGTGAGAAGACTAACACCAAGTAAGGATCAGTGATTTGTCTGGAGTTTACAACCTGAGCCTCTGAAAGAGCCGGAACTAGAAGGCAGATCTCCTGACTTCAACTAAGGGGAATACCATGTAGTGATTACTCTGCTCAAATTTAAATCCCAAGCTCTGTGTTCTTACACATTTAATTTATTCTTTATAAACCTCAGTGAACTCATTTGTGAATCAAGGATAATAATCTTAGTACATTGATCATAAAGTCACTATGTGGACTAAATGACACAATAACTTGTGAGAATACTTTGCTTATTGCCTATCTTTTAACAGGTACTTTTATTAATGGTTACCATATTATTAACAAGTTTTATGATTTTCCATCACATTATGTTTTAGAAAATATTTTAGTAATTTATTTTCCTACTTTTATTTTATTTTATTTTTTTTAAAGATTTTATTTATTTATTCATGAGAGACACAGAGAGAAAGGCAGAGACACAGGCAGAGAGGAGAATCAGGCTCCATGCAGGGAGCCCGATGCGGGACTCGATCCCAGGTCTCCAGGATCATGCCCTGAGCCAAGGGCAGACGCTCAACCACTGAGCCACCCAGGTGTCCCTATTTTCCTACTTTTAAACACATTATTTTCCATGTATTTCTCTGATGCCTTTTCTTCTATCTATCATTTAAAATAAGTTGAATTTGCTGATGGTGTGATTTGGCAGGCTGGAAAGGACTGGCTGAAATCAGAAGCTCATGGTTACCATTCCAAAATCCACTATTTGCAAGCTCTGTAACTTGAGCAAACATTTAATTTGCTGAAGGCTAAAAGTCTCATAAAACAGAATAAAAAGTTTACCTTCTTAAATATGATATTAGCATGGAGTGTGCCTAGCATAGAGGGCCAGATTTTGAGTATACAATCTATGCCATCACAAAGGGCTCCATTCTTAGAAGGTTCTGCACTTGGTTTTTAAGTTGTACTGTTTCTTACTTTAAATTCTTGGTAGTTTTGAACAAATGAGCTCCATTTTTATTTTTAACTCCTTAAATTATTTAGCTGGTCCTAGTAGCACATTTTTTTCACATATTAAGTGTTCAATAAATATTAGTTAAATCAGAGGATAAATAACTAGCATGTTCTAATTACTTTTTGGCAACACAGAGAACTCTTTTGAATGCTCACTGTCTCTGTCTCTTTTATGAGATTGAAAATCCCTTTGAAAGCTTTTGAAACTCATTGAAATTAGCCCACTAAAATGATTTTTAGTGATTTAATTGTCCTTTCAATTAAAGCAATTAGAGAGAGCTTTCTTATTACCATGAGATTTGATTTTTAATAAACTACTAAACTTGTAAGGGTTGAATTGGGAAAGCATTTGGGCCCTCCTTTATTATAAACCCATTCTTTTGAAACTTTTACCTGGGTAGGAAAATTTTACCTGGCACACAGAAGATCTATGGTGTATTGAGAAGGTGAAATTCCTGTGTTGATATTTAGTGACTGCTTGCTAATTCAACTATAAGTACCTAGTGAGAACAAACAAGATCTGATTATGCCAGCATTCACCAGTCATTTAAAAGGTAGTTATCCCATAAACACACAAATAAGCAAACAAACCTTCCAAATGAAAGTCACTTTCAGTCAAGCAATTTTGGGAGTATTTCCTTGTGTTAATCCTTACTTGGAAAGCTCCATTGTACAGGAACAGATGAAAAATTGTGGTATGAGTCACAACTACTGAACTTTGAATACCTTTCATATATAGTTATTTAATTATAAATATTTTAAATTAAAATCTATTAATATGAGAAACATTCAGAATAATGGAGTAAGGATTGCCAAAAAATGATCTTCCATAATACCAATCAGAACCCTTGCAAACTTTGTCAAATCAAATTTTCAGAGCTCCAGAAATTAACCAGTATTACAACAATCTGAGGAGCCCTTATTTAAGAAAAATGGTGGAGCAACTGCGTGACTCAGTCAGTTAAGCGTTTGCTTTTGGTTTAGGTCATGATCTCAGGGTCCTGAGATTGAGCTATGCTTCCTGCGCAGGGAGGAGTATGCTTCTCCCTCTCCCTGCTCATGCTCTCTCTCAAATAAAATCTTTTAAAAAAATGGATAACCCTCAGAAAAAAACAATGCAATTTGTGGTATTGTAACTTGGTCAACTCCTATACTCCTCTCTACAGGTCCAATGTAAACCTGAAAACTAGTAGCTTCAGAAACCATGGAGGCTAAGAAAATCAGCAGTCTAACAATCACCTGAGGAGATAGAATAGGTTTGGCAGTGCAGTGCAAAATTGGCATCCCTAGGGAGTTGCCACAAATTGACTTCTTTGGGGACACACTGAAAAATTTCCATTCATAGGACTAGTCTTGTTCCCAGAACTTTCTCATGGAGGAAAGCTTATCCCTAATATGTTTGTTGAAAACAACCAGCAGCAACTGTTTAACATTGTGGCTACCTGAAATGGTGAATAAATTGGGCTGAACAAGAAGCTAGATAATAAACTTAAAATGAAAATCTGGAGAAATAAATGTCTACTGACTTTTTAAAAACTTTAATATATTCCTAGGGATCTAGAAGGCCAGAAACATATAAAGTTTAGCTTATCCACTGGAAAAAAAATCTAAGAAAGCTCCAATCTTTCACCTCTGGCTTGATATATAAGAAATAGATGAAGACTAATGCAGAGATTTAAACTTCTGGAATGTTGAGGGTGTGTCTCAACACCTGCAGGGAGGCCAGCAGCAAACGGTGGGAGATTTTCTGGTTCAAGGACTTTAATAAAATCTTTGTTCAGTTATTAGCTGTTAATATTACTGAGCAGAGATTTCAGTGGCCATACATGACAAGAATATAGAATATAGTAAAATATATGAAGTGTATGAAGGGTGTGGAATTGAGGATTTTTCCTTCCCACATCTTAGGCTTTGGTGAAATTGTGTCCCGTATAGGGAAGGTGGGAAGGAACAATCTGGGAATGTTTTTAAATGATTATTTTTATTGTACTTCTGATGGAAACACAGGAAATTTGTCTCTGATATTCACTGTGAGAACCTCATTAGGTTTCTGGAGGTAAACCACAAAAGTGTGGAAGTCCTCAAGACTGAGACTCCAGGAGTCTCTAACTCTCAATCTAGTCCATGCTTAACTTTCATAAATTTGTCAATTACCATTTAATTTTTCCTAGAAGTTTCTGCCCCCAGCAGCTGCAACTCCTAGTATGCTTCAATTTTCTGTATTTATCTGTCTCTCCAGTTTCTGGGTCATTTGATTGTTCTGAGACTTGAAGTCTCTGATGTATTTAGCAGTTGCTGATTTTGAGTTTGTTCACTTTTTTTTTCCTTATTGTAGGATGGAAGTGGTGACTTCCAAGCTGTTTACATGTTGGAGCAAAAGCAGAAGTTCAAGTAACTTTTAATAATACAAAGAACAACTAGGCAGAAGACCAAAAGGAAATAGAAAACCCGAATCACACTATAAATCAACTAGACACAACAGACATCGATAGAAAAATTCACCCTAAACAATAAAATACACAGTATTCTCAAGTGCATATGAAACCATCCCCTTGTTAGAAAATACTTGAGAAATGCTCATGAATATAAGTAATATGGATATAAACATATGAAATAAAAATTGTGCCCATACTTGGTTATGATATATAGTTTTTCATTTGAATGACATTTGAAACTGAAGAAAGCATATTTTAGAATAGTGCTGTCCAATAGAATTTTCTTAGTTATGAAAATTTTCCATATATGCATTGTCTAAAATGGCAGGCAGTAGCCACATCTGGGTACCGTGCCCTTCAAATGTGGCTAGTGCAACTGAAGAACCCAAATTTTATGTTTATTTAGTGCCCATTAATATATTTAAGACTCTACTTTAATACCAGCTAGTGTTTCCGATATTGGACAACACAGAGAACAGAGGGAAGAGTGGTTAATTGGCTTCTTTATTCTACTTCCTTAGCTGCTTCACCTCTCTTCTTCCCTCCTCACTATAATTCAATGGCATCAGTTATTAAACAAGTGCTAAATGAAAGGACTAAAAAAAGCAATTATCTTTTCCTAACCCTGTCTATATATGTCTTTGCTGAAGTAGTAAAATAATTAGTAAAATAATTTTTAGATCTTTAATTTTTAAATCTTCCTTTCTAATGGCTTCTGATCTAAGGATTCAAATTCAGAGGTGTGCAGCATGGGTGTAGGGCTTATTAATTAGAATATTAGCAAATATCAGGAATATTTTAAAGTTCATTTCTTTCTGTAGGAAAATGATAGAAGTTAACAAATCAGCCACTTCAAGTAATTTCCTCATGTCTTTATAAGCTAAATAAGACATTAATGTTATTTATTTTCTTTTATATAAACATATTTACAATATGAATTAGTGAACTGTGGTCTGCAATTAATAATTTTCCATTTAGGTCAGAATTATATTCTGTATTTTACTCTTCCTTCTATTGATTTATACTATAGGTTGTTTTTGTTTTGGTTTGGTTTATTTTCCCTGAGTATACATTGACATTAGTTATCTGATCTTAGCTTGAGACTTGTCAGGGTTTTCTGTGTTTATAGAGTTTACAAGATTGCTGTTGCCTTCTGTGAATGTGTCAGGACAATATTTTGCTATCTACCATACCTAATCAAGGAAATCTAAAACCTAGCTCTTCTTTTCTCCCAAACCACAATCCACTCAAGAGAAGTTTAGCACCTAGAGTGGGTATGACATTATTCTAATTTATAAACACAGTTATTTTAAAACATAACTGAGAGCTATATCTCTTATATACTATCATATTTTCATTTTAGAGAAATCTCTTTTCCCCAAAGATAAGCATCTTTAAATATTATTGTTGAGAGTAACCTAGTTTTAAAACTCATTGTAACCAGTTGCTATGGTGGATTATCTATTGGACTATTGGAGAATGGCATAAAGTATGTTAAGTTCTACTTTATTTTTTTTTTTTTTGTATTTTGTTATTTGAGTTCGATTTTCCAACTACTTTATAGGCAAAAGGAGTGAGAGTGAAGGGAAAGAGCAAGAGAGACTGCCTGCCTGATACCATTCTTTGTACGGTTGTAGCTCAGAATGAGAAGAACATTCAAATTGCACCCAGGAGTGAAATCTTCTGGTTTGACTTGGATAGAGATTGCCCCTTGATAGCAGTTTTCTTAGAGTATACGGGAGGACAGAATCTTGTAAAATTAAGACAGTGTCATGCTCGAAGTATTTGCCAGTAAATTGAATTCATTAACTCTTTCTCCTGCACTGTCCTAGTTATTGGCCATACAGCTATGAATAAGAAAAATGAGGTTGCTGCTTTTATTAAGCTTATATTCTAGAAGAGGAGTAAAAAATAGGCATAAGATCTACATCTGTTACTGTATGTCCTCATTTCTATGAAGCAGTTTCTGTATCAGTTATCTTTTGCTATGTAACTAACCATACTCAAATTCGGTAGCTTACAACAGCATTTTTTTAAGCTCACAATAATGAGTCAGTTGGGCAGTTCCTCTGGTTGATCTCAGCTGGGTTCACTGTAAACCTGTAGTCACCTGGCTGTAGCTAACAGATTGGCTAGCAGGTGGGGGAACTGGGCGCCAGTCATTCCCATGTCTGGCATTTGGCAGGTTGTCAGCTGTGGCAACAGTGGAGGGCCTTCAAGCCTCAGTTTCTTCACATGGGGATGCAGAAATCCACGAGCAGCAACAGCTGAAGCTGCAAGACATCTTCAAGTCTAGGCTCAGGACTTAAGTTCACAAGGTCCCCCCTGCCAGAGCACAGAGGAAAGAGCTGGGGACTCAGGCCCCATCTTTATTTAATAGAGGTACTATAAAATACTGTCATCATTTTTATAATCAACTGCAGTTTCCTTTGCAGATTTTTAGCATTCTGTAACTGGTATTTATTACTAATGGTTATTTCTATTCACTCATTATTACTAATGTTATTTTCTATTCACTCAAAGCTGATAATATTTCTAAATTAAGAAAAAAATGAAAACAGGAAATTATGTTTCTATTGAGCAATATGTGCATGAGAAATGAAATAAACAGGCAAATGCCCAAATGGCACACAATCATTCCCAGGCAGAGTAAGAAAACCTCAGCAGGTGCTATTTTTAAAACTAACATGCTATTCTGTGGCAACAGACAATGCTGCTCTGGGAATGCGTTTCAATAACAGAGTATTTCCACCAGAAAAAGAATTTCAACCAGTGTGGTTTTGTCCCCAGAAAAAGGTGCTCCAGGAGCTAGAAGGCCCTAAAGACACTGCTATTATTGTTCTCTGTTTACTCCGCTAATGCATCCACAAGGAAGAGAAAGCTCACACATCACAATATATAACATTTGTATGGCACTTTGGAGTAACACTTCAGGAACATTTAACAACATAAGTTTTATTGATTATGGCCTGGCTTCCATGGTGTATTCCCTGACAGAAACCCAATAATCAGCCACCATATAAGAAGAAAATTTTATTCAGTTAGCTTCTAGGAAGACAGGCTCCTACCACAGGTCTGGGAAACCTGAAAATTCTGAAATTTATGTAATAGGGTGAGATAATCTGAAAGAAGAATAAAGAAAAAAGGCTTTTTAATGTCTTTAAACCACTGTGAAAGATTCATCTTATGGCCCCCAGATAAGAGATCTACCTCTCTCATCTCACGTGGTTCAAGGAATTTCATTTTTTGAGGAATGCTTCACAGCTGATAGGGCAGATTTTCCCTGCCCTGTGCAAAGAGTTGGCAAATTACACGCATAAATTTAATGGTGTTCTGAAACATCATGGTCAGACTAGGCAAAAGTCTTCCATATCATATAGTTCAACCCCTACCTGATGCCTGCATCCTTGTGATGAGATCTACCATGTGTGATCATTTGGGGAGTGTGAAAATAACTCCAGTGATGGGAAACTCACTACTTTTATATTTATAAGTTCTTAACTTTTTCACTTGTGGAATGTATATATATATATATTTTTTTTTTCTGTCTCCTATTTAGCAATCATTCTTCCAACAGGGGAAACATAACAGTTATCAAGGAATATGTGACTCCTACCCTAGAGAAGAAAGAATATATTGGGAGAGAAAATTGAGTTAACAGAGATAACATTTTTCCTTATTTGGAACTGTATTTTCCTCAGATTATACACACTATTCTGGGATAACACCTACCATTAGACACAAGTCTAATTTCTCCCATTAAAGATATTCGTAAAGAATTTGAAGACAACTGACCACAGTCAAGTCCCATTGGCAAGCTAAAGATTGTCTTTGTTGTTCATTTGCTTTTTGGTTAATCCATAAAGCAATTTCTAGTTTTGGCTATGTGCTAGGCCCGGGAGAGACACTGGAAAAGATCTGTGTGTGTGTGGGGGGGTGTTAAAAATTTTTCCTCATGGGATGCCTGGGTGGCTCAGTGGTTGAGCATCTGCTTTTGGCTCAGGGCATGATCCCGGAATGCTGGGATCGAGTCCTACATCAAGCTCCCTGCATGGAGCCTGCTTCTGCTGCTGTGTCTCTGCCTCTCTCTCTTTCTCTCTCTCTCTCTCTCTCTCTCTCTGTCTCTCATGAATAAATAAATAAAATATTAAAAAAAAAGTTTTCCTCAGCATTCCTAAGGTCACTGGAAGGGTCTGAAGATCAAACTGATTAACAACAGATTAACCAAGAAAACTGTACTCATTTATCTAAGTTTTATATTGACATGGGAGCCTTTATAAGGAAATGAACATCTGAAGAATGGTTGCACTAGGTTTGATGAAGAGTGACAGCTGTGGAGAAATATGATAGGACAAAGATTATGAGCTAAGTGCAATAAAGGATGGAAGCCTTCACAAAGCCTGCTGCTCACCTCTTTCTTCATGTTGCTCCATCTTGGAGATAAGGATGCTCTTTCCTCTGAGTAAAGAGGGCACTTCTCACATGAAAGTCTTATGACCTGCTTCAGGGGAGAAGAGCAGGGGGATGGCCAGAGATACCTTTATGCTTCTGCCATCTTCTCAAACTCCTTCAGCTTAAAATATGAGGTGTCATGCTTTTGGGGAATATGTCCTGAACTCTATCAGAACACAGATACAATTTCTACTTTCAATAGCTATCCTGACAACCATTTCTGCGTATACCATTGCTTGAGATTGAAGAACACTCATGCAAATCTCTCTCCATTTTCTGTTTGAAATACTGACCACAATAGTATATTAGAGTTTTGTTTAAAACAGTATTTCTTAACAGAGGGACAGTTTTTTTTCCCTCAGGGGATATTTGGCAATGCCTGAAGACCTTTTTGGTCATCACAGCTGTCATGCTACTGGCATCAATTGCAAGGATGCTGCTTAACATACACAATAACGCACAGGGCAGCCCCCAACCAAGAATTATCAGACCCAAAATGTACGTAGTTCCAAAGCTAAGAAATCCTGAATCACCTAAAAGGGTATAAAATAGGTACTGCTTCAAAGAATTTATATTCTGAATTTTATATTTACATTTTGAATATTCTGAATATGGAATCATCCATGTTCCATGTATGTTCATCCATGCCATTTTTATTAACTTACCAGGATAATGTATTACAGAAAAATACATCAGGTTTATATATATTTCTTTACCAGAATTACAGATAATATCTGAAAAAAAGGAAAAATACTTAAATGATAAGGTTTAATTGACATAAATATGGCATAACACATTTGTCCAATAATGAACATTTGCTGTATACTATATCAAAGGAAGTTTCCTTGAGAAACTGAGCCTGTTGAAACTGGAAGTCTCAGCTCTCTACTTAGCCTTGCCAGAGATACCTTTTAGTGGCATTTGGCTGAAAATACAATGGTTAGTGTATAAAAGCTTAGTGGCATTTGGCTGAAAATACAATGGTTAGTGTATAAAAGCTTTCTATATTGCTAGACTGTCCTTTCCATGGACCTTTGGCTAGAGAGAGAAAAATTTTGTTGGGCCTGTTTAGTCTGCATCTATTAAAGTCTTTGGGTTGCCAGACAGCTGGTGCTGGCTCCTTATTGGGATGTGATGAGGCTCATCATGAGAGTGTGGGGAATAAAGTAAATTGTTGTAATGAACTGTTATTTCTAGGATGAACTCCCACAATCATGGTGAAAAACTTTGGCTGAGATGATGCTGAAAGTAACAGAAAGGAGTGTATCTCTTCCCTTCCAGAGACATTAAGATTCTTCTCAGTGCCACTTACTGGTAGAGCCTAATAGGGAGCAGCTGGAAAAGTAAATGCATGGTTTGCAGAGTTCTGGCCCAAATATCATGAAGAAAAGTGTAGAAGGATGGATTCAAAGTGAAGAGGCTGAGTGAAGTAAGTCAGTCGGAGAAGGACAAACATTATATGTTCTCATTCATTTGGGGAATATAAATAATAGTGAAAGGGAAAATAAGGGAAGGGAGAAGAAATGTGTGGGAAATATCAGAAAGGGAGACAGAACGTAAAGACTGCTAACTCTGGGAAACGAACTAGGGGTGGTAGAAGGGGAGGAGGGCGGGTGGTGGGAGTGAATGGGTGACGGGCACTGGGTGTTATTCTGTATGTTAGTAAATTGAACACCAATAAAAAAAAAAAAAAAAAAACAAAGTGAAGAGACACTAGTTTAAAGCTGCAGCCTTCCCAGAGAGGTATATTCTGACCAGTCAGCCTAACTGGTAACTCTTCCTTACATGATCTTGTCTTATTTTCTTCATAGTTCTTTTCGGTGTCTGAATTGAATTTATACACATATTTAAAAAATTTCTTCCTTATTTCATTTCCATGAAATATGACACCCAGCTAGAATATATGCTCCGTGGGGGCAGGCCAGGCTCTGGTGGTTCTATATACCAAAATGGTCTTTATTTGCTGAAGGCATGCTTGAGGTGAAGATATATTTGCTTTAAATTTTACTTATCTCACAAAGAACTATCAATTAATCTAGGTAAATGCTCCATCTTAGAATTCATGTTTGGTTTAAATGGTCATATCTCATGCTCCGATTTATTTCTGACAATTATAGAGACATGAACTCAATTACTTTCAATTAATTAACTAATAGATTTGGCTGGTTAATCACTAAACATATTCTTTTTTTTTTTCGGCATGAAAATCTGGAGTTTGAATGCCCATGTTTACTTTTATTTCTTTTTTTAAATATTTTATTTATTTATTCATGAGAGACACACAGAAAGAGAGAGAGGCAGAGACACAGGCAGAGGGATAAGCAGGCTCCATGTAGGGAGCCTGACATGGGACTCGATCCTGGGTCTCCAGGATCACGCCCAGGGCTGAAGGCTGCGCTAAACCACTGAGCCACCCTGGCTGCCCAAATGCCCATGTTTCTGTAGCATTCCTAACATTTGTGTGAACACACATCCACGTATGCATTATGAACTCCCCACATATATATGTGGTTGGCAGAGAGGAAAGACAAGCAAGGTTATGGGAATCACAGTATGTTCCTTAGTCAGAATTTCAGACATCAGAAGAAACCTTCAACTCACTTCATAAAAACGTAGTGCTACACTTTCAAAAATATATATCCATCATTTCTGTTCAATGAAATTCCTTTAGAGGGAGGATTTAGTCCAGGAATGATATGAAGGATTAACCAGTTCTAAGATATCTTTCTCAGAGTTAGTTTTTTTTTTTTTAAGCTTTATTTTAAATCATTCTACTTTTACAGAAGAGTTTCATAGTATGGAAAATTCCTGTCCACTTGACACCCAAGTTCCCCTAATGTTAAAATCTTATATAACCATAAAACAGTTACCATAATACTGCTTGATATCAAAATATCAAACTAATATTGACACAACACTATTAACTGAACTGCAGACTATTTGGATTTCAAAACTTTCTTCACTAATATCTTTTATTTATACTTTAAAATTCAATCCAGAATACCACATTACATTGAATTACGTCTACATAATGACTTCCAATCTGTGATGATTTCTAAGGCTTTCTTCGTCTTTCATCACCTTAATACTTTTTAAGAGTAATGGTCATGTATTTTGAGTAGTGTTTCTCAAGGTAGATTTGGCTGAATAGACCTTGTAATTTAACTGGGGTTATAGACATATGGGGAAAAAATGTCAGAGAAGTTGAGTTCTTTTCATTGTATCATATCATTGTGTGCATACTGTGCATACGTATGTGTGTATTGCATGTATGATGTGGATATACATTGTGTGTATATGTTATTTATTTTGTATATCATGTATATCATGTTATTTATTTTGCTATTTATATTGTTCTGACCTTGGCCATTGGAATTTCTTTCTGATTGGTTTCAGTCCCTTTTGACATCACTTCAGCATGACTTACTATTGGTGACATTCAGTCTGATAGCTTAGTTAAAGTGAGATCTGCTCAATTCAGAGATTTCCTTACAGTAATTATTTCCCTTTTCCATATTATATATGGTGGAAGTAAGTCATTAAGTCCAGCCCCCACTCAAGGGAAGGGAATTAAGCTCTGCTTTCGCAGAAAGGTATATCAAACAATTTGTGGACAAGAGTTAAAGCCACCATGGTATTTAGTACTTGATAAAAGATACTTGCTGGCTAGGAAAATGTACTGATTTTTCTTAAAGTCCTGCCTAGAGGATCTTGTGTGTGGTAGTTATTACTGAGGTGTTCTAGTGATAAGTTTTTATTTACCTCATTGTTCTACATTTATTATTTGGAATTCTTAGAAAAGGCAGATATATCCCTTTTCCAACATTCTTTCTTCTTTCTTTCTTTCTTTCTTTCTTTCTTTCTTTCTTTCTTTCTTTCTTTCTTCTTTCTTTCTTTTTCTTCTTTCTTTCTTCATTCATTTATTTATGTAATCATGTATATCAATATGGACTCATATTCATTTTACTTCTTGTGTTAGCATCCAATCTTGCTGTTATTTATTTTGTTCATATTGATGCTGCTTTGCCATTCTGGCATATGCTCATCCTTTCTCTAACCCCAAGCATTGATTTACTTGTTGGTGTTAATAGATGCTACAGGATCATCATATTTCCCCTTTCCCCAGCTCTAGAATAAGCCAATATCCAAGGGTTCCTGATTTCTTTTATATAGAATGGTATTTAGAAACCAACATCTGTGTTCTAGGTAACTTTGGTTTGGTAAACCATATATTATGGTTTTACTACTTCTAGGACCTCTCAGTAGACCAAACTGGGAAATAGATATATTTATACTAGACAACATATACAAAGACTTCTATATTTATTCAATTATCTATTCAAACAATGAACTTTATAGTTCTAGTGTTTCCAGATTGGAATCTTTATAGTTCACATTTATGCACTGAAATATCACATCTTATCCTGCATGATGAACATATTTTCTTATTTTATTTTGGGTATATCCTTGGATGTTCTAATAATAAATGCTCTCATTTTTTTTCCTGCAGATTCCAACAGCTGAGATATCTCAAGGTCATTTTCTATTGACTGTTTTTATCCCTTGACTTTGAGTCATATTTCTCTGTTTCTCTGCATGTTTAGTAATTTTTTATTGTATGCCTAATATTTGTAGGTTACATAGTAGAAATTATGGTGATAAGTAGGTAACCTGGTTTTGAATGACTAACTCTATTGCTTCTATAGTGGGAAGCAGCTGAAACCTCTGCTTAATTCCCTCATTTTTTTACCTTATACCTTGAACTTGATCCCTTGGTACTTCCCCTAGTAAGGGTATTTCAGGGTCAGTCATGGAGCTAGACTGAGTTTACAGGCAGATAGTCATTCTTGCTCTCACTCCTGGTCTTTGTCCTTTCTAGGAATTTCTCTCTTATCTTCTAGTCTATTTGGTGGCCTTAGACTCAGTCCTCTACTGTCTCAATCCAGTAATATTCTTGCTTTATCTTTGCATTTCAACTGATACCCGGACTATAGGTGAGATATGCCCAGGTGAAATGATGCAGCAATGCAAATGATTCCCATCGCAATTCCTTTATTTCAAGGCTCAATTTTTTTCTAGGTTCTGTTCACTTTTTTTCTGCTTTCTCATGGCTTTGAAGAGATTTTTAAAAATATAATATTTATAAGAATTTATATTTTTTATCTGTGGGAGAGTTATTCCAATAAAATCTACTACTATGTAAGTGAAACTAATATAATATAAAGAAGAAATTGAAGATTTGAAGATTTTCTTTAATCTTGGGTAACATAAGTTGTAATTTATATATTATTATTTATTCTTTAAACATATATCAGTGTAGATTTTGCATTTTTCTGGACTGCTTTGACATGCTTATGTCAAAATTCATGCTTTCCTATATCACATAGTTTTTTTTTCTTCCATGTAAAACATAAACTAGATAGTAGTAAGATAGGTGTTTATGGAGATTGAAATTCCCATTATTCCAAAAGATATTTTTTCCCCAAAAAACTTTAAAAAGTGGAAATAACATATTGTTCCTACATTTGGTTTTTTTTTTTTTTTTTTTTTTTTTTTTTTTTTTATTCTAAATTTTATTTTTTTTATTTTTTTTATTTTTTTTTTTAATTTTTTTTTTATTGGTGTTCAATTTACTAACATACAGAATAACACCCAGTGCCCGTCACCCATTCACTCCCAACCCCCGCCCTCCTCCCCTTCTACCACCCCTAGTTCGTTTCCCAGAGTTAGCAGTCTTTATGTTCTGTCTCCCTTTCTGATATTTCCCACACATTTCTTCTCCCTTCCCTTATTTTCCCTTTCACTATTATTTATATTCCCCAAATGAATGAGAACATATAATGTTTGTCCTTCTCCGACTGACTTACTTCACTCAGCATAATACCCTCCAGTTCCATCCACGTTGAAGCAAATGGTGGGTATTTGTCATTTCTAATAGCTGAGTAATATTCCATTGTATACATAAACCACATCTTCTTTATCCATTCATCTTTCGTTGGACACCGAGGCTCCTTCCACAGTTTGGCAATCGTGGCCATTGCTGCTAGAAACATCGGGGTGCAGGTGTCCCAGCGTTTCATTGCATTTGTATCTTTGGGGTAAATCCCCAACAGTGCAATTGCTGGGTCGTAGGGCAGGTATATTTTTAACTGTTTGAGGAACCTCCACACAGTTTTCCACAGTGGCTGCACCAGTTCACATTCCCACCAACAGTGTAAGAGGGTTCCCTTTTCTCCGCATCCTCTCCAACATTTGTTGTTTCTTGCCTTGTTAATTTTTCCCATTCTCACTGGTGTGAGGTGGTATCTCATTGTGGTTTTGATTTGTATTTCCCTGATGGCAAGTGATGCAGAGCATTTTCTCATGTGCATGTTGGCCATGTCTATGTCTTCTTCTGTGAGATTTCTGTTCATGTCTTTTGCCCATTTCATGATTGGATTGTTTGTTTCTTTGGTGTTGAGTTTAATAAGTTCTTTATAGATCTTGGAAACTAGCCCTTTATCTGATATGTCATTTGCAAATATCTTCTCCCATTCTGTAGGTTGTCTTTGAGTTTTGTTGACTGTATCCTTTGCTGTGCAAAAGCTTCTTATCTTGATGAAGTCCCAATAGTTCATTTTTGCTTTTGTTTCTTTTGCCTTCGTGGATGTATCTTGCAAGAAGTTACTATGGCCGAGTTCAAAAAGGGTGTTGCCTGTGTTCTTCTCTAGGATTTTGATGGAATCTTGTCTCACATTTAGATCTTTCATCCATTTTGAGTTTATCTTTGTGTATGGTGAAAGAGAGTGGTCTAGTTTCATTCTTCTGCATGTGGATGTCCAATTTTCCCAGCACCATTTATTGAAGAGACTGTCTTTCTTCCAATGGATAGTCTTTCCTCCTTTATCGAATATTAGTTGCCCATAAAGTTCAGGGTCCACTTCTGGATTCTCTATTCTGTTCCACTGATCTATGTGTCTGTTTTTGTGCCAGTACCACACTGTCTTGATGACCACAGCTTTGTAGTACAACCTGAAATCTGGCATTGTGATGCCCCCAGATATGGTTTTCTTTTTTAAAATTCCCCTGGCTATTCGGGGTCTTTTCTGATTCCACACAAATCTTAAAATAATTCGTTCTAACTCTCTGAAGAAAGTCCATGGTATTTTGATAGGGATTGCATTAAACGTGTATATTGCCCTGGGTAACATTGACATTTTCACAATATTAATTCTGCCAATCCATGAGCATGGAATATTTTTCCATCTCTTTGTGTCTTCCTCAATTTCTTTCAGAAGTGTTCTATAGTTTTGAGGGTATAGATCCTTTACATCTTTGGTGAGGTTTATTCCTAGGTATCTTATGCTTTTGGGTGCAATTGTAAATGGGATTGACTCCTTAATTTCTCTTTCTTCAGTCTCATTGTTAGTGTATAGAAATGCCACTGACTTCTGGGCATTGATTTTGTATCCTGCCACGCTACCGAATTGCTGTATGAGTTCTAGCAATCTTGGGGTGGAGACTTTTGGGTTTTCTATGTAGAGTATCATGTCATCGGCGAAGAGGGAGAGTTTGACTTCTTCTTTGCCAATTTGAATGCCTTTAATGTCTTTTTGTTGTCTGATTGCTGAGGCTAGGACTTCCAGTACTATGTTGAATAGCAGTGGTGAGAGTGGACATCCCTGTCTTGTTCCTGATCTTAGGGGAAAGGCTCCCAGTGCTTCCCCATTGAGAATGATATTTGCTGTGGGCTTTTCATAGATGGCTTTTAAGATGTCGAGGAATGTTCCCTCTATCCCTACACTCTGAAGAGTTTTGATCAGGAATGGATGCTGTATTTTGTCAAATGCTTTCTCTGCATCCAATGAGAGGATCATATGGTTCTTGGTTTTTCTCTTGCTGATATGATGAATCACATTGATTGTTTTACGGGTGTTGAACCAGCCTTGTGTCCCAGGGATAAATCCTACTTGGTCATGGTGAATAATTTTCTTAATGTACTGTTGGATCCTATTGGCCAGTATCTTGTTGAGAATTTTTGCATCCATGTTCATCAGGGATATTGGTCTGTAATTCTCCTTTTTGGCGGGGTCTTTGTCTGGCTTTGGAATTAAGGTGATGCTGGCTTCATAGAACGAATTTGGAAGTACTCCATCTCTTTCTATCTTTCCAAACAGCTTTAGGAGAATAGGTATGATTTCTTCTTTAAACGTTTGATAAAATTCTCCTGGGAAGCCATCTGGCCCTGGACTCTTGTGTCTTGGGAGGTTTTTGATGACTGCTTCAATTTCCTCCCTGGTTATTGGCCTGTTCAGGTTTTCTATTTCTTCCTGTTCCAGTTTTGGTAGTTTGTGGCTTTCCAGGAATGCGTCCAT
The DNA here is from genome assembly GCF_053574225.1 of Canis aureus. Classification (NCBI taxonomy): domain Eukaryota; kingdom Metazoa; phylum Chordata; class Mammalia; order Carnivora; family Canidae; genus Canis; species Canis aureus. The sequence continues at coordinate 21,862,015 of NC_135639.1, read as the reverse complement.
TTCTTCTAGATTGCCTAATTTATTGGCGTATAGCTGTTCATAATAGGTTTTTAAAATCGTTTGTATTTCCTTGGTGTTGGTAGTGATCTCTCCTTTCTCATTCATGATTTTATTAATTTGAGTCTTCTCTCTCTTCTTTTTAATAAGGCTGGCTAATGGTTTATCTATCTTATTAATTCTTTCAAAGAACCAACTCCTGGTTCTGTTGATCTGTTCCACAGTTCTTCTGGTCTCGATTTCGTTGAGTTCTGCTCGAATCTTTATTAGCTCCCTTCTTCTCTTGGGTGTAGGATCTATTTGCTGTTTTTTCTCTAGCTCCTTTATGTGTAAGGTTAGCTTTTGTATTTGAGTTCTTTCCAGTTTTTGAATGGATGCTTGTATTGCGATGTATTTCCCCCTTAGGACTGCTTTTGCTGCATCCCAAAGATTTTGAACGGTTGTATCTTCATTCTCATTAGTTTCCATGAATCTTTTTAATTCTTCCTTAATTTCCTGGTTGACCCTTTTATCTTTTAGCAGGATGGTCCTTAACCTCCATGTGTTTGAGGTCCTTCCAAACTTCTTGTTGTGATTTAGTTCTAATTTCAAGGCATTATGGTCCGAGAATATGCAGGGGACAATCCCAATCTTTTGGTATCGGTTCAGACCCGATTTGTGACCCAATATGTGGTCTATTCTGGAGAAAGTTCCATGTGCGCTTGAGAAGAATGTGTATTCAGTTGAGTTTGGATGTAAAGTTCTGTAGATATCTGTGAAATCCATCTGGTCCAGTGTATCATTTAAAGCTCTCGTTTCTTTGGAGATGTTTTGCTTAGAAGACCTATCGAGTATAGAAAGAGCTAGATTGAAGTCACCAAGTATAAGTGTATTATTATCTAAGTATTTCTTCACTTTGGTTAATAATTGATTTATATATTTGGCAGCTCCCACATTTGGAGCATATATATTGAGGATTGTTAAGTCCTCTTGTTGAATAGATCCTTTAAGTATGATATAGTGTCCCTCTTCATCTCTCACTACAGTCTTTGGGGTAAATTTTAGTTTATCTGATATAAGGATGGCTACCCCTGCTTTCTTTTGAGGACCATTCGAATGGTAAATGGTTCTCCAACCTTTTATTTTCAGGCTGTAGGTGTCCTTCTGTCTAAAATGAGTCTCTTGTAGACAGCAAATAGATGGGTCCTGCTTTTTTATCCAGTCTGAAACCCTGCGCCTTTTGATGGGGTCATTAAGCCCGTTCACATTCAGAGTTACTATTGAGAGATATGAGTTTAGTGTCATCATGATATCTATTCAGTCTTTGTTTTTGTGGACTGTTCAACTGAACTTCTTCTTAAAGGGGAATTTTAAGAGGCCCCCTTAAAATTTCTTGCAGAGCTGGTTTGGAGGTCACATATTCTTTTAGTTGCTGCCTGTCTTGGAAGCTCTTTATCTCTCCTTCCATTTTGAATGAGAGCCTTGCTGGATAAAGTATTCTTGGTTGCATGTTCTTTTCATTTAGGACCCTGAATATATCCTGCCAGCCCTTTCTGGCCTGCCAGGTCTCTGTGGAGACCTACATTTGGTTTTTATCGTAGTAGTAAGCAATTGATCAGTTAGCACTGGGACAATGAGCTTATAGTTAATTTATTTGTCTCTATTAAGAAAGTATGATTTTCAGAGGATATTATGATGTATTAGTTATGATAATAATAGCTGTTCTGTCACATTCTTAGAGACCTGATCTCAATTTTAGTATTAGGCATATATTATTTAATTTGATCTTTATAACTTAAAGGTGAGAATAGTGTCTGCCTTTAATAAATTAGTAGACTTCTGCCAGGAATATGTAGGTAATTTTTCCAAACTCCCAATAAAATGAGAGGTAAAACCAGGAGTTCACAGATAAGTAAGCAGATTAGGACTCTACGCCACAGAGAAGACCCATGAATATTTAGAAGAGATTGGTAAGGTATGTTGTGAAAGTATTCAAGAAATTGTGGTTTTAAAATTTTTGACATAATTCACAAGACAAATGGCAGATAGATCCTCATTTTAAATTGATATAACAGATCATCTAAACCTATGTTTAAGATCCAAATCTTATTTATATAACAAGCTATGGCTCCCACCTTAGATCAGCAGCCCTGAATATGAATCTCAACCAGTCTAAGTCGCTGTCCTCACATGTTTGCAAATTAGCACAAATTAGCCAAAAACTCAAATTAAAACCCCGTATCCACACATGTACTCATCCTTTTGTTAATTTATTCAAATATTTATATTTCTATAATAATGTGGACACTTAGGTTACTCAGCTTATGATATCACAATAGGTACTGACTTTATAGGGAAGAAAATTTAGTGTAGACAATTATTTCAATTTTTTTGGAAATGGGGGTACCTGGGTGGCTCAGTGGTTGAGAGTCTGCCTTTGGCTCAGGTCATGATCCCCAGGTCCTGGGATTGAGTCCCGCATCAGGTTCCCTATAGGGAGCCTGCTTCTCTCTCTGCCTATGTCTCTACCTCTATGCATCTCTCATGAATAAATGAATAAAATCTCTAAAATTTTTTTTTGGGAAATGACATATTTAATACCTTAAAATATCCTTAAGTGATATCTGAAATTCTGATATTTGTGGAGTAGTTCAACAAAGTCTAGGGAATATTTGTCTATAAGGCATGAGCACTTGTAAAACTTAGTTTTCTCATTTAAAAAAAAAAAAAAGATTTTCCTTCCAAAAGGTCCTCAGTTTCTGTTTGAGTCCAACACTTTTTCAGCACTTCTCATTCTCTTTTCTCCCTCTCTCTTTCTCTCTCTCCTCCTCCTCCTTCTCCTCCTCCTTTCCTCTTCCTTAAATAAATAACAAGTATGACATGATTTAACATATGAAAGTTTATGGAAGAATTGTCCACCTGACTCTAAAACTGTCAAATCATGAAAAGGCACTCTTTGCTTGCTGAGTGACTACTTACAAGCCAAATATTAATGTGAGAATATTATTTTTAAGTATAATGTAAGGGTTTCAACAATTTCCCTTATATTGATTAATTTTCAAGCAAACTAAAGTTCAACTGTTAAGAATATTGTGTCACCTCTTAAGACTTGTCCTGTGGGTCTATTTCACTTTGACTCACAGCCCTTGTCCCTTTAGCTTTGCCATGGGAGAGAGATTAAAGTAAGGCGTTAGATGACCTCACACTTTTAAATTTCAGGGATTCAGTGTGATAGAATTTCTCTTGAGGAAAATTCAGAAATGTTATAGTTAGTTAAATCTCACCAGTTAGAACAAGTAGCAGAGACAGAGCCCTAATTTTATGCACAATCATAGGGCCATAGGTCACATTATTATAAATTGCCTAAGAGTGGGTTTTTGTCTCTGCCTTGTGAAAGTGAAACACAACTGCATTGATGAAGCTTAGAAGTCAGTTGTTGCACAAATATCTTTTTAGTCTGGTTTTATTTAATTTCATTCATTCATCCATTTATTCATTCATTCATTGAGAGAGAGAGAGAGAAAAGAAACACACAGACACATACACATGTACCAGGAGGGTAAGGGGCAGAGAGAGTTTTAAGAGGCTTCACACCCAGATCAAAATCTTTCCTAGGGCTAGAACTCATGACCTGAGATCATGACCTGAGGCCAAATCATGAGTTAGTCACTTAACCTACGGCGGTTGATCCACCTCAGTCTGATTTTAAAAGTCAACTATCAGGGTGCCTGGGTAGCTCAGTTGGTGGGCATCTGCCTTTGATTTCAGCTCATGTCATAATCTCAGGGTTTTGAGATCAAGTCCTGTGTTGGGCTCTGTACTCAGCTGTGAGTCTGCTCAATATTCTTTCTCTCTGCCACTCTGTCTACTCTCTCTCTAAAATAAAAACATATATATATATTTTTAAAGTCAATTATCAGTTACTTTTCTGTAATCACTAGGCTTTTATTTTATTTTACTTTTAATACCCTGGAACTTATTTCATAAGAAACATAAAACATAACCAAGTAACCTAAACAAATTAATCACCTATTCTTTGACACGCAAAATTGATTAAATTCTTGAGTTTCATTACTATTTAAAATGTCAGCAATATTTTTCCTGCTAAGAGCATACATATTCTTCCTGTTTTTTCAATCTTTCTCAAAACACTATTGCATATTTTATGAGTCGTAGTGGCCAGGGCTTCTAGTTGATGTTTTTTTAAAATTATAAACCCTCAATCTCATGATGACATTTTGTTAAGTGGCTGTTGCACGTATAAGGTTGTGAAGCATTTCTAGAAAAAAAAAATTCAGTGAGAAAAATTCTTGTAATAAGATTTATTCTCTAGTGTATGACCTTCAGAAGCAGAAATAATAGGAATTCATTGAGGGAACAAACTGAGGTTCCCCAAAGCATATCAGCTTTCCATTTCACCTGGAAACATAAATAATAATATGACAAAGATTAATTTTAGTACTGAAGATGTATTTGATAGACATGATGTGTATCTACCTCTATTTCCATACTTTAGGGAATACCTTGTATACTCATTTCTAGGACTCTTTCCTTTTATTTAATGTGGTATAGTCCATAAGCTATATCATCCTTCTCAACCTCTCTCTCCCTCTCTCTTTCTCTCTTTTTTTCACACATACACTCTGTAATTCTGAGAAATTTCAGCTAGCATCATGTGGGTAGACATAATAAGCTATATATGTATATGTACATATGATATAGTGAGAGTCCTGTACACTCCTGTTTTGTTATTTTTGCCCTACACATTGGGATACTGTGAATTTAATAAATTTCTACTAAATATTTCCACTGTGTAAGGTTACCAGAAAGATCATTCTCCTTGAAGTACATGAAATTTAAGGGGCACATATGGGAAATATAGACCAAAATAGCAGATGGAAATCTTAGAATTTTAGGAATGTGATTTTATAAAATTTTTAATACACATATACCTATACGCACAATATACATTATACATATATGTGCATGTATATGCATTTGCATGTGTGTAAATATATGTGTCCATGTGTACATATACATATATGCATATATATTTAATACTTCAAAGAGTGAGAATCTTGGGTGATATGGTAAGTGAATTGCTAAACACAAGTTCTTACATATTATGAATGCTCAATAATTGTTAGGTGCTCTTAAGATTTCAGGACATTCCTCTTTATGTCATTTATTAAGATTTCATCAAGAGTTTAGAATAAAACTTCATCCTGAAGGTTCCTAACTGCAGCAAGAAAGGTATAGGAAAATCATCCTGTATGTTCTAGGATCCAAAAACAATAACAATGCTTAGAAGCTAATAATACCCAGTGGAGCTGTGTTTTTTAAAGATTTCACTTATTTATATTAGAGAGAGAGAGAGAGAGAGAACGAACGGAGAGGGGAAAGGCAGAGGGAGAGGGAGAAGCAGGTTCCCCACTGAGCAGGGAGTCTGATGCAGGATATCCCAGGACCCTGGAATCATGGCCTGAGCCATAGCTTGACACCAGTTGATGACACCATAGCCAGGCACCCCCAGTTGATGAGCTGTTTTTATATAGAAAGGAAGAGAAAAAGAAAGAAGAAAGAAAGAAAGAAAGAAAGAAAGAAAGAAAGAAAGAAAGAAAGAAGAAAGAAAGGAAAGAAAAAAGAAAGAAACAAGAAAGGGAGAAAGGAAGAGAGAAAGGAAAGGGAGAGAAAAAAGGAAGGAAAATAATGGGAGCTTAACAAACTGTTCACTGCCCAAAATTGTACTTTAGAACATATGTAATCAGTGACATTACAATTTATCAAACCAGGGATCCCTGGGTGGCGCAGCGGTTCAGCACCTGCCTTTGGCCCAGGGCACGATCCTGGAGACCCGGGATCGAATCCCACATCGGGCTCCCAGTGCATGGAGCCTGCTTCTCCATCTGCCTGTGTCTCTGCCTCTCTCTCTCTCTGTGACTATCATAAATAAATAAAAATTAATAAAAAAAAAACAATTTATCAAACCAGCTTTGTCTTTGGTTTTCTCAGAAAGATAACCTTATAGAAAGTGATGTAGCTCACTTGAGGACACAGTTTTTTACCTGGGGAATAAAGAGTAGTGAAATAGGCAGCTCAGGCCCAATAATTTCTGCATTCTTTTCTTCCTTCTTTCTAAGAACCACATCCTAGCCCTATGTTCACTTTGAAAAAAAGGGGATAATTTTCTCAAGTCTTCTCAATGTTGTATTCATGTAGGAGATGTACCCACCTTTATCATGGTTCATTCCAGATTTAGTATTAGAAAAAAAAAAAAAAAAGAGAGAGAGGACAAAGTTTACCCTTTATCCCACTCTCATCTATTCTATTGATCTCTCCTTTCCTCCTATTACCATTAAAGATGCTTCCAAATTCTAGGAACTTTGTGCCCAATATTAGAATCATGGGATCTGCCTCTGGAAAGGGATGCTTAAACTATTCCACTAGAGCCTGTTTTCCTATTCCAATCAAAACGAAATTCTAGATATCTTTTTCCTTTGAGTTTTAGCTCTTATATTTAGATCTATAATCTTTGTCAAATTAAATTTTGCATGCAGTATAATAAGGGGTTCAATTTCATTCTTTTGCATGGGTTCATATAGCTGTCCTAGGATTATTGAAAAGACTATTCTTTTCCCATTTAATTTTCTTGCTAGAAAATGGTACAAATATTTAAAAGGTGATATTTGAACAACTGAGCTTGTGTTAGTATAGTCTAATGTAGTAAATTAATAAATTACATTAGTTTGCTAGGCTTGCCATAACAAAATACCACAGACTGAGTGGGTTACATACTGGAAATTTATTTTCTCACAGTTCCAGAAACTAGAAGTCCGGAGTCAGGATTGGTCTTTCTGAGTTTTTTTTTTCCCCCTTTGGCTTATAAATACACATTTCTTCCATTCTTCTAGTATCTCCTCATGGTCTTCTCTCTGTGTATGTCTGTGCCCTAATCTATTCTTAGTACGAGGACATCAGTCATATTGGGGTAGGTCCCATTTATATGACTTTGTTTTACCTTAATTACCCTTTTAAAGACCCTATCTCCAAATACAGTCACATGCTAAGGTTCTATGGTTAGGACTTCAACATAGGAGTTGTGAGAGGATGCAATGTAGGCCTTAACATATATAAATACATAGAATTTATCATATTTCCTTTATAAGAAGACTTGTCCAAATTCAGTAGTCTGCATAAATCAGCATGACCACAGCACAGCCCTTTAAGGAAAGCTCTATAATCCCTGACCCTTTCAGATTCTGAGCACTTGATCCAATGGATCAATAGTATTCACTATTATTATACACACAGATTACAGTTCCCAAGAAATGTTCAGCCCTTTAGACAAGTAGTTAACTGACATGAAGTGGTTCACTATGATGTCAGGCAGCCCAGATAGCTTTGGCTCCAAGAAGGAAATCATATTGCCCCTCCTATCCAGTGCTTTATTTTCTAACTCTTTTCGATTGATTTTCTCTGATCATTTATTTTAGAGTAAAGCAAAGTTATAAAAAACAACAGATAACTCTTCCAACTTAGAACTTTAAAGATTGCCACCCAAAGATATCAGGGGAAAACAAGACAGGATGTGAGCCCTGTTTAAAAATAATGTGAGGATAGGGATGAAGTCAGCAAGACATATCATGTGCTAACATCAAAATAGTGTTTCTGAGAAATTCATACTATGTCAGAAAATGAGCTTGCAAGATACAAAGATATAATCTTGCATATACTTCAGCCTAGAGATCCAAATGTCAAAGTTATGTCTGTATCCACTTCTATAGCCATTCTATGTCTATATCTATTTATTTGTATCTATCTGTATCATCTCCATGTCTCTATCTTTGTCATCTATGTCTTTACTATCATAGTCTCAATCCCTTCCTATCTAGGCTAGATTTATAGGGCACTCAGGCTTCTTTTAAGTGAAGAATCAAATATTTCCTTTCTGGATATGTTTTGGTTTGTAAGTGCTTGATTTTTATTTTCTTGTTAACAATGAAATAATTATAACAAACAAGGTCATATTAGATCACAATTGTATTTTTCAAACCACAGCCTAATCTATATGCAGAACTATCTGTATACACAGAAGCCCCCAAAGGGGCAGTAAAAATGAAATACCAAATAGATACATAGGAAACAAAGAAGATGGTAGATTTTAAACTCTGTCTTATCAGTAATCACATTAAATTAAATGATTTAAACAGCCCAATTAAAAGATTATCAGGTTGGAGCAAAAAGCAAGATATGTGGTCATTGTTGAGATGTTGGTCAAAGAGTATAAACTTTCAGTTTTAAGATGAGCAAGTTCTGGAATCTAATAATTAGCATGGTGACTATAGTTAACAGTACATGACTATAGCTAACAATAGTTGTGTTGTATACTTGAAAGTTGCTAAGAGAGTGTATTTTAAATGCTCTCAGCATGTACACAATAAAAATTGTAATTATGTGAGGTGATGTACGTGTTACTAACCTTATGGTGGTAATCATTTTGCAGCATATTCAGGTATCAAATCATCACATTGTACACCTTAAACTTAGTGTTACATGTCAATTATATTTCCATAAGCTGAGAAAAAAATGCTTGAAATATAAATACAAAAATGAGTTAAAATGAAAGGATGGAAAATGGTATATGACCTAACACTAACATTAAAAGTTAAAGCTAAAGAGGCTACATAAATATTATAAAATTATATTTCACAACAAATAATATTATCAGGGATAGAAAGGACAGTTTATAATGAAAATTTATTTAAAAAGACAAAACAAATCTAATTAATTATTCTCCTCTGTGCAGGCCTCTCTTGTCCAGTGTTCTGCCCTGAACTCTAGCTCCTTGTCCTCTTGACATCTAGCTTTATCTCCTCAACTCAAGGAGACCACCAGTCTCTCCCTGGGTTTCCCCTCACTGTGCCATAGCTTGGCCATGCTGTCCAGGCAGTAAGCTATCAATCATCATTGACCTTGTCCATTTCCCTATTTTCAGGGATCACTGTTCTCATAGCCTGGTGTCCATTGTTTTGAAAACTCTTGCTTCATTTATTTTACTTTCCGGTTTCTTAAATTAGTTGGTGCAAAATGGTTAGTATGGCTCTGGTTACTCTTCCTTGGAGAGAAGTGAAAGTACACTTGCTTATTATCGAATTTATTTCATTGATTCTATATAGTTTCTGCCATCATGAACTCATAGTTCTGTGGAAACATCAGGAAATATCAGATTAGATAACAATGTTGTAAGGAGTAAAAATCACAATGCAAAGAAAAGTCATTAGTTCACAAGGTGTAGAAGCAAAAGAGGTGATATTTGAGACTTGTTTTGAGGTCTCAGTATGAATTTTTCCAGGGAAGTAAGTCTTAAGTGAAGCATTTTAAGAAGAAGAAACAGTGTGTATATTATTGCAGAATCATTTGGAAGCCTGACACTTTACATGGACTTAGAACCACCAAAGGGTGTTTAAGAGAAAGGCTAGCATACAACAAAAGATAGCTGAGAAATCATGAAAAGTCTGATATGTAATTCCAGTTAAGGAGTCTGTAAGCCTTGTAGTCTGAGATTTAATAAACCACCCTGGGATTTTAAACAAGGAAGAAACAACATCACATTTGCATATTAGTGAAATCACACTGGTGACAGTATAGATAGATGATAAGGGACAAATCTGGAGTCAACAATCTAAGGGTCTTGTAGTAATTCACCTGGGAAAAATAAATACATTAGTAACTTCTGTGGTTGACAGTTGGCAGCTTGAGAAACAACATTGAATGCAAAGTCAACAACCACTGGTGACAATTAGATGTGAGATTTGAGAAAGGACAAAATGTAGGAAAGTGTCTCTGCTTAGATGGCAAAGCAGACAATAATACCAGGAACTGGGATAATGGGTACTGAAAGGAGAAGACCGAAGGAAAGGAGTCCTTGAATCATGCTGACCCAAGAAGATAATGGACTTTCTGCTTCAGATGAGCAGGAGATCATTAAAAATACAAGTATAGGGCAGCCTGGGTGGCTCAGCGGTTTAGCACCGCCTTCAGCCCAGAGCCTGATCTTGGAGACTCGGGATCAAGTTAGGCTCCCTGCATGGAGCCTGCTTCTCTCTCTGCCTGTGTCTCTGCTCCGCACCCCCCACCCCCGCCTCTCATGAATAAATAAATAAAATCTTAAAAAATACAAGTATAGATGCTCTTTTAAGACCCAAAGCAGTCATTTTATAACAGCAATAGTATATACATTGCATCAGAGATGAGGCATGGAGGGCCTGGTTACATGAAATTACGAAGAGTCACAGGAGACTAATTTGCAAGAAGACCAGGAACGGTAGTAAGAGGAGAGGGGAGAAAAGACTGAGAAATGAAAAAATGATATTTTCATAAACTTTATCTAGTTACTATTGAGGTTTGAAGGCTGTGAAATAATTTTTAGTAAATGCCCTGTTTTCACCAGGAGATCTCCTTTAATCGGACTCTTTTATCTAGAATCTCTTGGATTTCAGATGAATGGGGTTTTATAGAAGAGAGCAATGAGTTTGAGGTAACTGTTCTATTGCTCCAAGGGGCAGGCACCTCCACAGTGAGCTGTGCCATTGTTCATAATGGCTTCTTGTAGCTAACAATAACCAGCACAGAATATGGATGAGAACTTCTATTGTAAAGTTTGTTGAGCAATCACATATAGCTCAGCAGTTAGCATTAAAACCCCATAAAAAGCAAATCAGCTGCCTTAGTATATGTCACTATCTATGCCACCCCCTCACCTTAAATCTTTTTTGGGCTCAGCTATGTGGAGTAAGGCCAGCAAACAATGCCAGAACACAGAGCTCTTAAGGGGAATCAAGCATGTCCTCATGGGAAAGCAGAGGCTCATAAAGTCAAGAAGTTGCAATTATTATTAATGGTGAGTGAAGAGTGAAGGGGCAGATTTCTTGTCTCTGAGCCACAGCTGTGACATCTGTCATCTTTTAGCTTTCCCAAAAAGCTTGAAAAGCAGCAATGACACCTGTTCTCAACCATTAAAATGATGCATTTTCTAATTTCACCTTAAAAGAGAGACTTTCTCCAGGGTAAACAAATCACAGGAGTTATATATATTCATCCTTTCTAGCCTTCTTGGTTGGGTGGTGAGCTGGGAGTGGGATGAGGAGGGGCATCTTGCTGATGAACTGTGCCATAGCCAACAAGCATAAAGGATAGAAACACGTTAAGTTCCTTCTTTCCTTCCTTCCTTCCTTCCTTCCTTCCTTCCTTCCTTCCTTCCTTCTCTTACCTTCATTACATAAAAACACTATCCCAGAAGGGACTGAAATAAAGTTCTGCATGCTTGTAATTGGTGGCATACAAGTTCTCTGAATTTTCTTGTAGTGAATATAATGAGAAAAGTTGGTGCTCTTTGTCACTCCCAGAAGTATCAGGTTCTATGCTTAGAAGTCACAGTCCATCTAGAAACAGAAAGAAGCTGCAGTGTGGACAAAAGGAGTGGAGCAGCTTGCATGCATTCTGATGTCTGCATGACAATGAAGAAGCAGAGAGAGAGAGAGAGAGAGAGAGAGAAGTGAGGAAATGTAGCCATAGGCAATGCCGTTTCATATGAAATTAGGAAGTCAGGAACAGTTGATTCTGAGCAAGTGCTTTCAGCCAACCAGGAATTCATGCATCAAAGTCAGCTAAAACCACAAGCTCTCAAATAGCACTTCTGAAGGACAGTTACATGAGAATAGAATAGAAGGAGCAAGTCAAGACACGCTAGCCTCTTTAGCTACACAAAGACTGGTGACAAGTGCATCATAAATACATGTCATAGACCAAGATCAATAACTATCTCAAGTGTGGAGCACAGAAAAATAATGGCCAAGTCCATTAGGCACACTTCTATCTATCAAGAGTAATAATTTGTTAACAGTGTGATGGTCTATCCTAATTAAGTCATTAGTGGCCATTAAAATGTTTTTCTGTGCTCACTTCTATTTTAACTTCATATATATTATTAGTTCACTGTAGGACGTCCCTTAAGTTCTTTTTCTACAAGCAACTCAGAGCATATGAAAAATAAATCACCTTTCACAAGAGAGGTATAAGCAGACCATTACTTCATTAATTTGCTGAATACTCCCCTTTACCCTAGTTTATCTATTTACTAAATGCTTTTGACTTTTAGTATTGGGCAGAGTTTCATGTAAAGCTTCAATATTTTGTGACATCAAAATATAGATGAACTAGATTATTGGTTGTTGAATGAAAGTTGGTGAAGGTTACTCAGATTGCCCTATTTTGGAGAGGAAAGGCAAAGTCTATCTAATTGATAACAGCTTGCATGTTGTCTATATCTTTATTAAGTAAATGCCCAACTAGTATGTTTAGCCTTGTAGGCAATTTATACTCTCAAGCACAGTTTGTTGCCTTTTTCATGTATCTTCATAATGAAGAGATAAATAAACAGTATTGTTGGCTGGTTTTCTTGGAAACATAATCAGGGTATTCATTATTTCTTCTATAGTTACTATAGCCTCAGCTTGCTTTCTAGAAATGCATTTTAAAGGAAAGTAGAAGAATAAATCTCTTTAGTTGACTGTTAGCAGTAGTAAAATGCAGAAGGTCACTGAGATATTGATTAGCAAAAGGACTTACTCCTGAGGACCTGGAGAGGGGTCCTTCACCCATTTTTCCTGTGGCAATGTTGGTACATTGTGTATGTGAGTGGTGTCTTATCTGCTTTCATTCTATTGGGGAAACATTGTCTAATTAGAGTGCTTAAAACTGAACTCTGGCTTCTGTGTATGTACAAGGAGCCAATCATCAGACAGGAGGTTGTACTGAGGCTGTGCCCACCCCTCACAGAGTCCACCACCAAGATCCCTACTGATTTTTCATAAAAAATAATTAAATATCTAAATATTCCTAGAAGACAGACCTACTTTATCTCTTTCCTATCTACAGAAAGTTTCAATATACTACACACACAAAGCATGTGTGTTTATATTTCTATTTTCTGACATCCTTATTGTATAAGTGAGCATAACAGAATGCAAAAACAAACAAAAAAGATGAACCTTTGCCTTTGTTTATGCCCATTTCTTCTTGTCCCTTTACCCTGGCGGCATAACATTCATCAAACCTGAGCTCTGGGTTGTAACTCAGCTTCCCTGCATCCATCCTCTTCATGAATATTTCAGTATTTACACTTCTGCTCAATGTACCAGGATGGATAATGCTGTCCCTTGACAGATAGCCACCTAGGCTCCTCTGCTATTGATATGTTTATTCCCCCTTCTAATTTTCTATTATAATCTGAAGTTCATTTCACTGCTCATATCCTTCTAGGATGCTCATTTTTCAAATATCCATATTCCAAGATCGTATTGTCAGGGTAACAGCATTTACCCAGAGGAATTATTTGATTAGTGAAAACACACTGTGGTGTTTCAAATGCGGCAGCCTGCACAGGTTAGTTGGCTTCTGTCTTGCCTTCTCTCATGTAGGACCTCTCTGTGAGTGCATGATGACCTGAGGAAGAGCTCACAGAACGTGGACTAGAGTTTGGAACTATAAAGAACATAAGGAGGGAGGAAGAGAGAAAGAGAGAGACAGAGAGAGAGAGAGAGAGAGAGAGATTGTGTGTGTGTGTGTGTGAGAGAGAGAGAGAGAGAGAGAGAGAGAGAGAAAGTGGTTAAAAAAAGGAGATAGAGAGACACAGAGAAAGGTGATAGAAAGAAAGAGAGAGAGAGGCAGAGGGAGAGAGAAGATGGAAGGAGAGAGAGGGAATGAAGGAGGGATGGAATGGGGGACGAAAAAGCAATGAGGAAAATGAGAGAGCCTCATCTAGTGAAAAGCGATACTGCTAGAATGTTCTTAAGTCCCTAATTTTGCCAAGAAGCCATTTCATTTTTACCACAACTCTCTAGATAAGAAAGCAAAATGTATACCTAAAAATAAATCCAGGCACACATCACACACGATTTAAAAATCTAACACTGCACACACTATAGCAAAAGACATTGAAATGTGTCATTAGAAAATCTAAAGTTAAATGTAGAATAACAATAACAACATATATTTTTTAGATAGCTCATGCCTCAGAGGACATGAGGATTCATTGAAGGAAACTGTGAGGAGATATAAGACAAGAAGAGCCTGGAGAGAAGGCCCTCCTGGGCACTCCTGCCATCTTTGATAGGCAAAACCAGCCAGCTATTAATAGTGCTTACATCTGCATGAGAGTTATATTTATCTTTTATATTATGCTTTATCAATGGTGAGATGAGAGAGAAGTACACAAATACAGAAACTGAGGAGAATGATGGGGCACAATAGGCAGAGGGGAAGAGGCAAAAAAACAGATGCAGGTATATTCATATTCACCCAAACTACCTTAGCATTTCTCTCAGTTTGACTGCATTTTGTGCTGAATTCTTTCTGCCTCTAGGCTCCTGATTTCCCTTTTCTTAGAGAATTTCCTTTTGGAAACCCATAATTATAAATCCTTTCCCTGCCCTTTGAGACATAAATCTTTTTTAAAGTCTCTTGCCAATTCTACAACCCAGGAATGTCTTTCTGAAGGACCTGGGAGCGATCTGTTTGAAATGTCATCAGCAAGGAAAGCATCACTTCTATCTCCCCATTTCTGTGGAAGGGTAGGAGCCTAACTTCCCCTCAGGGCACCTTGCCCGAGTAGTAAAACTACCTCCTGTCATGAAGATCTGAGAAAGTTTACTTTTCCTTTGGGTAAAGCCAGTTAGCAAACACAAATGGCCTATGATCTCCTCCTAATCGAACTCTTAAGACCCCACTATTTGTTTGTTTCAGTGGAGTTGCATTCAGATCAGTTCCAGCTTCTTTTCCTTATTGCAATAGCCTTGAATAAAATCTTTTTTGTCTAATGTTGCCCAGTGCATTTTTTTTTGCTTTGACATATATAATAAGGATACCCCTGCATACTTTTTTCCTCCTATTTTTTATCTTGATGCAATGGAGAATGGAAGAACGTTGAATAAATATTGAACTGGTGGGAATCTCTGCTGTGTGATATACCAGCTGTGTATCCTTAGATAATGTATTTGATGGTCGTTGAGACTTTTTCTCTTAAGTTATATAGTGAACTATCTTGCAGTGTTATTATAAGACTAAATGTACAATTCCTGGCACAAAGCAATCAATAAACAGATTTTGGCCCTATCTTCATTTAGCAAGTCTGTTGGGTGCCCTGAGACACATGTTCGAAATGTGATTCTTCAAAAGTTTGGTATTGGTGATGTCAGTAAGGCATATGCTCACAACAGATATTTATTGGAAGAAAATATATACCTTCCTCATGGGAAGCTGTCTTTGGAATTAGAATAGATTCAGTGTTAAAATGAATTGCTTGGAGTGGTCATTGCTTTATTATCTGAATGTCGGAGAGAAGTCATATACTTGTGGTCAACAGTATACCTATTTCAAATAAAATAGACCTTATGTCTGGTGTTTTTTTATGCTGCATATTATTATGCTTACATATATACATTCATATATACACACGTGCATATAAAATATGTACCCATATGCATATATATATGTTGTGATATGAAAAGCAAAGCAAATAAGGTGGTTATGAAAATGGCCCCAAAGCTAGCATGCTGAGTTTGTGTAAGTAATTAACTCAAAATCTCATGAGAATAATGCAGCAGCCCAATTTTACTCAGTAAGAAATATAGAGAAACAATTAAAATATAATATCATCTCTACATGGATTTATATTTTTATTTATAGCAAGCTGTTTTCCTAAGTAAATTTTATTCCAGCTACTTTGAAAAAAAAATTGTTTCTAGAACACCAAATTGTGGCATCATGTTTGACCAGAAATATGTTGGGAGTTGTTGGAGTGAGCCTAGTTGTTACATTTTTTAACAAGAAATTAAGATCATTGCAACATTTCTCCATCAAAAATCTACTGTGTGTTAAGACCTGAAACCCTTCACTGAGTTGAAAGCAGTTGCTCTGACTATAGCCATTACATAGCTGGCCACCTGTATGAAGCCTGCATTCTATTATCAGGTATGTACTCAAGGACCAGGGTGTCTTTGGAAATGGAATTGGTTCTACCTCTGACTCTTTGTTAGGATAATTTTAAAGGGTTAGTGGAAGTTTTCTGGGAGCCCTGGAAAAAACGTAGATGCATAATTAGCCCTGGCTGTGATTTACCCATGAACTGGGTTATGACGTACACCCAGAATGTCCACAGAATACCTGGGATCTGAGAGCAGGTAGTTCCATGTCATACTTTATGGATTTCATTGCAACTTTAAAGAAAGAAGAGGTACCTGCAGAGAGAAGAAGAAAACCTCTAGTCCATCTTGAGTTAATGATGTTTATCTAAGATCAGTCTGGTTTGGAAAAGTTTCCTATTGCATTCCCTAAAGATTAAGTATTTTTAAAAGAGCTACTGTTAACATTCATCTCCTTTATTTTTTGTACTGTCATTTTCCTAGGGTTTAATTTGGTTGGAGTCCCAGGGGCCATAGTATATATTTACATGCGATTAAATTTGTAATGGGGCTATCATTAACTGTACCCACACGAAGATGTCAGAATGTGGCAGATATTGCCCCCAGTGGATTACTCCTACCACCTTTCAAGGTATTTAACTAATATAATTGACCAGTGACAGATCCAATTTTCCTCTGGTAGAAAAGTAAAGTTATACAGCTCAATAGCAGTGGGCTGAATAAATGTCCATTGCAATGGCAGAGGGAAACTCTCATTAAAAATTAAACTTGTAAGATGCCACGCAAGGCTTTTTATAATATTCCTTGATAGGCCTTGGTACCTTATGTCTTCTTTTCTTCCTGTCTTTTTTTCTTGCTCTTCGTCATCCTGATCCTCTTTTCCCCACTTCATTCTTTTACTTCTCTATGACACTGATAAAATGTCAGTATGCACTATATACTAGATACAGCACATATTAGGCTAAGCACTTTATGAGCACTATCTAATTTACTTCTCAGAAAAAATTCTGATGAAGCAGGAAATCTCACTATAGTCAATACACATATGAAAATCAAAGGTATCTTCAAATTGCAGAAAGCTAACAAGTTTGCAAATGCCAGACATGGAGTTGTCTTTCTAAATCTAGAGCCTGAGTCTTTAACCATTATGCTATGCCCCCTCTCATCTGAAAGCATGTCTGAACTCTTTGGTGCAGAGGTCTTGGTACATGCTGAAGTGATTAATTAGCATCATGTTTTATCTTGAATATAGTAGCATTTAATGTATAGGGAGTAAGACTGGCTTATTAATGCACAGAAGAAATTTTCCTAACAAAAAATAACAAATCAGTGTCAACATTGCAAGGAAAATCCAGGGAACTAATGGCTAATCTTTTTTAAGAAACAGCTAAAAGAGAGAAAAGTAATTACTTTTGGAAAGCTTAATGGGAAATGGGGTAGGGTTAGGCATAAGACTGACGCATTTGCTATTATTTCTAATAAGTCTTTTAGTGCATTTTAAAATTGCTAATTACATGAAATGTTTTTGGAAAAAAAATCAAAATTACCTAGGAATTAAAAATCAGCTAGCATGGATTGGAACCTCTGCTTCCAACCTTGATTTTGTAGCTGGAAATGGAAA
This sequence comes from Canis aureus, assembly GCF_053574225.1. NCBI lineage: Eukaryota > Metazoa > Chordata > Mammalia > Carnivora > Canidae > Canis > Canis aureus. Next base: position 21,844,438 of record NC_135639.1, on the reverse strand, counting down.
CTCCCTCCTCATTTTAATAGTGAGGAAGCAGAATAAAACATGAGAAATGACTGTTTTCATGTATTGACCCACTGGCAGAGTAAAGCTATGGTGTCTGATAGCAGGGAAACTAATAATGTCAGTCCTACAATTGTCCTGGCAAGAAATATTTTGCAAATCACCGTTTGGGGGTCAAAAGAAAACCAACAGAACTTGGTACATGTGCTGAGTTGAAATCTGAGATGTAGTTTAGAATTCAGGGTAGTTGAGGCAAGTGGAATTTGAGGAACTGTGTACTAGAGATTTCTCCCTAGGGAAAGAATATCAGAAATCAACTTTCAAGTCTCTTGAGTTTTGGATTCAGTACTAAGGAACCTCATATGACATCCCAGGATACTGAGCAAAAAATTATCAAATAGCTGCAAGCTAAGTATTCTTAGCATTTACCCAGGGCTGGAAAGTTTTAAAGTCCCTACTAGCCAGAATGGGGAGTCATTGGAAAATATCTAGCACATTCAATAGAAGCTCAGGAAATGTCTGTAACGTCAAATAAAGGCTACTATATCCTAAAAAAACTAAAACATTTATCTTGAAAGTATGAAGTTGTTCCACACATAATTTAATTGCCTTTCATATCCAAGTCCAATGATTTGCAAACATGGGTAGAAAGTAAATCAAGCACAAAACTCACCATATACAACAACCAATAAAAAATTACTAGACATGAGAAGAATAAATGATATCACCATAACATAAGGAAAAATCAATCATTAGAAACCTACTGAGAATAAGAGACAGGATGGGATATGCAGAGAAAGGTTTTACCACATCAGTTACAAATATACTTAAGGAGAAAGCATGACTTGAATGTAGAGGGAAATGGGTAACTTAAAAGGTAACCTGAAAGAATTTCTAGAATTGAAATATATCATATTTTAAAATTAAAAGAAATAACTAATACATCAGCAGGTTAGACACAGCAGAAAAAAAGAGAGAAACAATGTGGCTGACGTCATAGTTATAGAAATTATCCAAATTGAAGCAGTTGGGAAATACAAATGACTAAAAATAAGCAAAGAATTTGTGACAACAGCACATTTTTTATGCATGTATAATTGGAGTCCAAGAAGGAAGGAGAGATGAGTTGGGCTAGAGGAAAGAAAGAAGAAAGAAAGAAAGAAGAAAGAAAGAAAGAAAGAAAGAAAGAAGAAAGAAAGAAAGAAAGAAAGAGAAAAAAAGAAAGAAAGAAAGAAAGAAAGAAAGAAAGAAAGAAAGAGAAAAAAAGAAAGAAAGAAAGAAAGAAAGAAAGAAAGAAAGAAAGAAAGAAAGAAAGAAAGAAAAGGGGTGGAGGGAAAGAAGAAGAAGATGATGAAGAAGAGGAAGAAGAAGAAGAAGAAGAAAGAAGAAGAAGAAGAAGAAGAAGAAGAAGAAGAAAAGAAGGAGGAGGAGGAGAAAGGAAGAGGAGGAAGGAAAAAACATTAAAAAAAGACCAATTTCAGATGAATGAAAACACCATTAATGTACATAACCAAGAAACTAAAATAACTTGAACCAAGAAAATCACCACAAAAAGGGCATATCATAATAAGATTAAAAAAATAACAATGAAAATCTAAAAGAAGCCTGAGGGAGCATAAAAACATTATTCAAAAGGGAATGAAGATTAAAATTGCACCTGGATAAAGTCGCGGAGAATGGCAGAATAAGGACCTCTGAAAATTCTTTCCTCCCTGGAGTAACGAGAACAGTGGGAAATATTGTGAAATCAATATTTTCAGAGCTCTGGGAATTAAGCAAAGGCCTATAACAATGTGAGGGACATTTATTAGGGAGAAAGCCTGAACTCTGGTAATAATAATGAGCTTTGTTGCATTTAACTTGCCACACTCCCATCTGCCTCTCTCTGCCTCTGTGGTAGCCTTGAGAATCAGCAGCCCTATAGTCATGGGGAAAGCCACACAGTCAGCAGCGCTAGACAGAACAGAACAGGATTTGAGTTTCTGCAAAGCCCTGTTCCCAAAGAACCACTATTGATCTGTCTAGAAGTTCCCTGTCAAACTCCACTCATTTGTCTTTATTTGACCTGACTCAGAGTTCACACCATGTGGATACACTGTTTCCCAGGGGTGTTTGTAACAGAAAAAAAAATAAGTCAGTGTCACTTGTTTAATACCACATCTACTTGAGGTAGAGAAAAGAAACGGGGCACAAAATAAAGTCTCACCAAAGAATAAAAATAATTGCGATAAATGAAAATGCTTGTTGTTCACGGCGGGCTTTGGGAATCTCTGACACATTTTTGGGAATGTAGAAGGCCACACACATACACAGGGCTGTTCGCATGTCCAGGGCCGTGCACAGGGGCAGGAAAAGACCTGAAAAGTCTCTGCCCTCTCACCTCTGGCTGACCTTGAGACTGTGGTCATGAAACTGAAGCTAAGGCAGAGTTGTAAACTTCCTGCCTAAGCATTGGAGATAAGCACTAACACAATATAAAGAACCCGTTGGCAAGGACTAGTAGGGTTACAGCAGTCTTCGATACTCTACTTTCCATAATGCATAGAAGAGCTAGACAGAAGGTCAATACAAACATTATATGTTCTCATTCATTTGGGGAATATAAATAATAGTGAAAGGGAAAATAAGGGAAGGGAGAAGAAATGTGTGGGAAATATCAGAAAGGGAGACAGAACGTAAAGACTGCTAACTCTGGGAAATGAACTAGGGGTGGTAGAAGGGGAGGAGGGCGGGGGGTGGGAGTGAATGGGTGACGGGCACTGGGTGTTATTCTGTATGTTAGTAAATTGAACACCAATAAAAAAATAAATTAAAAAAAAAAAAAGACTGGGACCAACGTATAGACTAATGAGCCCTAACACATCTATATCTATACAACATTCTACCCAACAATAGCAGGATTCTTCAGAATAAACCATATACTTGGGACTTAAAAAAATTCAGTAATTTTAAGAGCATGAATTCATACAAAGTATGTTCATCAACCACAATGAAATTTAATTAGGAATCAATAACAAAAGGAAATTTGGGGAGGCAGCCTGGGTGGTTTAGCACTGCCTTCAGCCCAGCGCGTGATCCTGGAGACCCGGGATTGAGTCCCACATCGGGTTCCCAGCATGGAGCCTCCTTCTTCCTCTGCCTTTGTCTCTGCCTCTCTCTCTGTGTCTCTCATTAATAAATAAAATATTTTTTAAAAAAGGAGATTTGGGAAATTAACAAATATGTAGAGATTGTGTAGTGCACTCCTAAGTACCCAATGACATGAAAAATAAGAAAGCAATCAGAAAATACTTTGATACAAATTAAAGTGAAGACACAACATACCAAAACTTCCTGGATAAAGTAAAGCTAGATAAAGAAGAGTAAACTGAGCTCAAAGCAAATGAATGGAAGGCAATAATAAAAATTCAACCAGAAGTAAGAGAAATAGTAGAAAAACATATAGAAAATTTGTAACAACAAATTGCTCTTTGAAAAGGTCAACAGCTCTGCAGGGTGAGTGTTGTTTGAACCTCCATTTCATGCATGCAGAAAGCAAGATCCTGAAAAGATAGACAGCTTGACCAGGGTCTACTTGGAGAGTGATAGAGTTGAGATCTGAACTAAGATGGTCTGACTGCTGAGCAACCCTGTGTTTCCCATAACCAAGTAAAGTAACTGTGGCCACACAGCTCAGCCAGACAATGCTAAGATCAGCAATACTGGAAAATCATAATCTGAATAAGGTCTAAACAACTGCTCTGAGGTTGGAAAGAAATTACACTCAATCGGAGTCAAGTATTGTGTTTTCAACTATGTTTCCCACCTGCCTGTCACATAAACTCAGGGTGATTGATTGGCTTCATAAATCACAAGCTGCTACCCTCCCCCTTGAGATTGGTTTCTTTATCTTTAAATCTGTGGTTGAGGAATATCTGTTCTTAGGAAGGGCATTCCTTCTTAATTCCATATGCAGTAACCCTGCAAGGTATCTCCTTTATAAAGGAAATGGATTCTTCTACCCCTGAGCTGACAAGTTAAATTATATTCTTTATTTAAAAATAGTTACATATTATGCAATAATTTATGCTGAAGAATTTATCCACTAAGGCCCTGCTCCCTACACACAAACTATAATATCCTAGACTTTTCCCAAGCCTTGGGGAGGGCTTCCTCTGCTTGTAGAGGCTGTGGGGCATGACCAGACCTGCCCAGGAATAACTATATTTGCTGTGAGCATTCTGTTTGCATTATGACTTCATTTGGTGCTGCATTATAATATGTACGGACCAATTTTCAATTTCTCTAGGAATATTATTTTGTGCCCAAGCTTAGTGCAACTGTCAAAAGTTAGTTTCCTGCTTGGAGGTTTCAAATCATAAAACTAAAGGTAAATAGGACTGGCTCTTTTTTTGTACACATTTTTCATTCATATCCACTATTATTCCCCACTTTCACTGAAAAAAAAAGTTTTTTTGTTTGTGTTATGGCAGAGTTTATCAGGAAAAGAAGGTAATCACAAACCTATTTCCTGATGATGGGAAAGCCCCACAGCTAGTCTATATTCCTGGTAAGTGCCCCATGATATTTTGACGGGACAAATGAATTAATAGGCTGTTTAAGATGTAGAGAGCAATAATTAAACCAAAAGAGTTTTTATACCCAAGGCTAAAGATTCAGGACCTCTGTATGATTGCTGTGAATGATTATACAGGTTTTTTTACTGCACAAAGACAACAGGTTAAGGGGTGGGTCAGTGGAAACTATAAGACATTCTGTGCTTCTTTGATGAGTCCTATGCTTATGGGGCAACCAGAGGGAATATATTTATTTTAATTTGCACAATGGTGCTATGTAGACCAGAACTGCCTGAACTTTGCATCTCCAACTCAGTTATTCATTTGCTATCTTCATCCACACGCACTGATACAACAAAACACCACAGATTGTGTCACTTAAAAACAATGGAAATGTATTTCTCATGGTTGTGGAGGCTAGAAGTACAAGATCAAGGAGCCTGCATGGTAGGCAGAGGGCCCTCTTCTGGGTTTCAGATTTTGCATATCATCACTTGGCAGAAGGGACTAGGGAGCAATGCAATGTGGGGCTTCTTTTATAAAGCCATTAATTCCCTTCAGGAGACCTCTATCCTTATGACCTAATCCTGTCTCACAGACCCCACCCCCTAAAATTACTATTCTGGCAGGTTAAGATTTCAACATGAATTTTGGGGAGGGAAGCAGACACAAACATTTAGAACATAGCGTTTCTTAAAGAATAAATATTTTACTTGCAAGCACTAGAAAAGTAAACGAAGAACAAGACTGTGGTTGGGCCTTAAATATAATAGAACCATCAATGTACTCAAGATGATCTCTCTCTCTCTCTCTCTCTCACAAACACACACACACACACACACACAACATGCATGCATGCACACTCATTTCTCTCCATGTGTCAACCTCATTCTTTTCTCCTACCACAGCGGTGCTTTCTACACTTGGTCAAACACACAACTGATTAAAGCTTCCAAGTTTCACATCTTACAGATGCAACTGGAGAAAGTGACTCAATGATCCCCTTTTTCTGAGATCAAAATCTTGCCTAGGTGACTCATTTGTTAAGCTTAGGTCAAGGTCTTATCATGAATCAATCAAATATAGCCAGAATATCCAGAGGACGGATGGATAGATAGATGATAGATAGATAGATGATAGATAGATAGATAGATAGATAGATAGATAGATAGATAGATAATAGATAGATAATAGACAGATAGATAGAGATAGAGATGGATAGATAGAGATAGAGATGGATAGATAGAGATAGATATAGATATGTATATCTCAACAGGGTTCTAGGGGAAAAATAGCTCTAGAAAATATACGGTTTGAGCTAGGAAGGGGTACTCTAAGAAGTAGATTGCTATTCCAATAAGAAATATTAGAGATCAGAGAAAACAATTATGAGCCTCTAAAGCTACATAAATTGGGAAAAACCCAAATTACTGACATTTATGAATTTAACTTCATTTAAAGCAAAGGATAAAAAAGAGTAACCTACTGTACTCACTCACCCAAAGGCATCAATAGCTCAGCTCTGAAGTCACTTTGAAATCTCAACCTCAAATCTCTCTTCTCACATTTGATGCTATTTATATCCTAGTCACATACAACCCTCACCCTCAGGCTCAATTCATGCCTCACCTCCTCCAAAAAAGCTTTCCCCCAAGTATTGTATCCTATCTTCTCTCCATTCCCATTAACACGGACAACTGGGTTCACAAATTGCTTTCCTTAATCATATACTGCCTTGTATTGTTCATTAACTATTTTGGGCTTATGGTTCATCTCCCCCAAAGAACTGTGAGCTCCATAAATCTATTATAATGAGTATTATTGGTACACTAACAACTAAAATTACCTTTATTCTGCCTCTTACAGTAGATAGCACAATGCTGAGTGTACTCTTGGTAAACATATGAACACGAACAACTTTGGAGAAGGTAAGATTAATGCTAATTGTACAAAGCACATTGAAGATCCTCAAAGCAAGCAGAACAGATGACTGGCAGGGTCATGATCTCTTTCTTGAGACATAAATGTGGTAATAAATGTTATTATGAATAATGTTAAGGAATAAACTCAAATACAGTATTTGTAAAATGTTTAAACGTGGAATGAGGAATCAGTATTCTATTTTGCCGTTTCCTTGTTTAATGCATGTCTTGGAAGCAAAGGCAGTTAATAAAATTTATGGAGAAAAATAATTTATTTTCTAGAAAAATGGGGTTTTTGCTTTCACAGAAAATTCCAAGTGTGAGGCTTATAAACTCAGACGATGAAAATGGCTAGCATACAAACTCATTCATTTGGACTAATGGAAATGATCAACAATGGAATTGGGGAAAACCCCAATTGTGAAGTGTATTTAAAAGCTGCAACAACTAAAATCTGAATTAACCAAGCATTACCAGAAAATATCCAAGGTAGATACCTTCCTTAATGAACTAATGGTGAACATGTGCCATTTGTGAATTCATTGCTAGGATTTAATTTATGCTCTAGGAGTTACTCAAAGTGACTTGCAATTTGGAAGTAAGATACATTTTCTCTATTTATTTATATTATTGTTTGTTGAATTCATTTATTGAATATTTTCCCATGTTGTACTGCACATTTAAAAAATCCATTCATATTCTTCATGACCCCATTTGTAAAAAAATAAAAAATATCAGAAAGGGAGACAGAAGGTAAAGACTGCTAACTCTGGGAAACGAACTAGGGGTGGTAGAAGGGGAGGAGGGCGGGGGGTGGGAGTGAATGAGTGACGGGTACTGGGGGTTATTCTGTATGTTAGTAAATTGAACACCAATAAAAAATAAATTTAAAAAAAAGGTACAAAAATTAAAAAAAAAAAAAACATGCTTATGACTCCCTTTCAGAAGCAAAGAATGTAAGCCTAAAAATGCTTCCAGATTTACCTTAGGTTATAGTGTGAATAAAGAGTACAGTGGGAGTATAAGTCCGGGCATAAGGTGTCTTTGTAATACCTCTGATGAAGTAACTACTGTTCTCAACAGCAACATTTCTAAGTCAGTAAGGTCTGAAAAAAAGTAAGATTTTGTTATATTTTGAGCTTTTAAAGAAAAAAAAAACTTGCTGATATTCCCAGAGGTGAAACAATTACCCAGACAAAGATATTTCATCTCCTTCAGATTAATGTCATAGATGTTAGATGTCATGTTTACAAGGTATCCAGGCGGAAAAGACACCTGATTTGGGCTGAGCTTCCTGAAATTATAAGTTATTTGTTTATTGTTTACCTGTTTTACTTGAAAATGTATACAGGTAATAGATACATATTGTCTGTCTCTCTCCTTCCTGAATTGATAGAATCACATATTTAGAACCTAATTGATAAGTGGGTGAACTTTGGGAATTACACTGCAGAATCCTACTCCTTTTCCCTTTTTTTTTCCAGAGGGATGTTTATGGAGGAAATTGGATTTACTGTTTACATACAGCAATATAGTTAGCTAGTGGCTGTATGTGCTGGTCCAATTAACTCTTTTAACAATATGGGTGAAATGAAGTTATTGGATTATCTTTGTAGCCAATTATAATTGTTTTGGTTGAATACTCTCTCTTGTAACCTTATTTACAGTTAAGAAAACAACACTGAAAAATGTTTCTTACCATCAAAGAAAAAAGCCTAGGGAAAAATTGAAAGAATAATTTCTTTTCTCTAGATCATGAAACATGACCTCTTATTTATGTTTGGGCATAAAGGAAAGCCTATTTTTGAAGAAATAAAAATAAAAATGTCAGCCATGAAACACTTTGAATACATCTCATTATCATCATTATCATCATTATCTCTGTTTCTTCATAAAAAGTAATGTCACAGATGGGAAACAACGTGATTCAAAGGAAGGAACACAAGACTGAGACCAAGTCGACCACAGTTCTAATGTTAGCTCTGCAGCTAGTGAGTCACAACCTCTCTGAATTTAATGTCCTTCATGTAGGAAGTACAAATAATAAACCTGTTATCACAGTGATCAAATGATGAAATATATGTGATGTGCTTTAAAAAGTAAAAATCATAAGGTGTTGGTTGTGCAGTAGTGTTAAATAATAGGTATTTCTTCTAAGGTTATTTTAAACCATGATGCAAGGAGCTTTTGTTCTAAAAGTTAAAATTATTCCTAGGGCAAAGTTAAGATAATTTTTGTCAACTCATCATTCTCTTTCCTTACTTGTTGCAACTATATCATGAATGAAGTTTTCTAAAGGCATGAGAAAAGCCTATGATACTTGACTGGAAAATCAATGAATTGCTGTGATTGAGTGGATCACCAGGAGAAAAACAAATAGCTCTGTAAGAAAATAGAGTCAAATGTCCCAGACCAGGCAAGCGAGTGACTCTGAGCCCCAGAATCCATTTAAAATTGTAGGTTTCATTATTTTACAGGTATGGTGAGGTCAACACATCAGGAGACAATTGCCCTTAACAATTGTTTGTTACTCTGAGTAACAAACTCCGTTACTCAGAGTTCCCAAGAGGAAGGAGTATGCTACACCTCACAGTGCCACAGGGGAACCCAGAGGGTCAGTCCAGAGGCTGAGGGATCATTCTTGGGAATGAAAACAGTCCATAAGGTTGGTGTTCAGCCTAAGTCTCACACAGAGAGACTTAGGCTAGAAAATACAGATTATTTAGAGCAAACCCATCACCACTATTAGAGGAAACTCCAAGAAGTTCTACTGGCAGTGAGGCAATAGCATCCTTTTGTAAAATATAGAAAACACTGATAAGTTTTTCCCTAGAACTGGTTAAGTCCATGTATGCATGTGTGTATGTATGTATTTATGTATGTGTGTATGTATTGCCCTATAAGTACAAATGGTGTTGTATGACCTTTGGCCAGAATTAGTTTACCTATATTAATCAGAAAAGGTTATATATTAATAGAACCCAGATAGCCAAGTGTCTGGCTCCTACAGACTTGTGAGGAATTTTTATAAAAAGACTACCTCATAAAATACATAGCTTTCTACATGTGTATCACTTCATGACTTGCCCATAGTTCCTGTAGGGAGTGGCCCAACCTACCATGTCACATGTTCATAGTCACATAGCTAATAAGTGGATAAATTAGTATTCAGGCCTTAGCAGTCTGTGTTCATGGTCTATGCAGGTAATTTCTGCTCCATGCTGTATTATTCCTTTTGATCCTCATATCAACCCAACTATTCTCTCTAGTATTTGGGTGATTGTATATCATCCAAATGGGGATACTTTTGAACACTAGTAATAACTAAGTTGGGAAAAATGGCTGCCCTGAGTGAACAAGGAATTAGTTTGCCTGATTTATTACTGATGTGCAGTCCAAGGCCTGAATGTGCCTGGCCCATTGATGCCAGACCCAGGATCAACCAGGTTTCCAGAAGTCCTCATCAGGGCTACCCCATCTCACTTCTATTGTGTCCTGCTTCCACTGTCCCACATGTTGCTAGCAGCTAACACTGCTAGCCACAAAATAAAAACTACCATAAGGAAGAAGCTATCTCCATCTTTAATTAAATGGTTGATGGAAAGTGAGACCAAGAAGGTAGATTTATGAGGAGAGCTTTCTTGAATTAAAAGAAAAAGGAAACAATCTATTGCAGAGACAAGAGTCTCCCTTGGACTCTAGATCATTGCTCACACTCAGGCCTGCATTTGTAGTATCTACTCCTGTTACCATATTCCTAAGAATAGACAAAGCATAAAACTGACTATGATATTGCAGGAGTCCTCTCTGTTAACTCAGGTGCTTGGCAGGTGACCTGGCAGGAGATGCACCATGTCACATCCTGGGGCTTGTCACTCAGAGGGAACTGATGACTTGAATATTCAGGAAGACCAGTCATCTTGGTGAATGGGATAGTGGTGAAACGGCAGGACTCTGTGATTATGATAAGCAACTTGTAAGAGTCCCTGGTCCTATTGACATGGAAGAGCTGGATATTAAGAACATTATATCTCCAACATCAATGGAAAAGACTGTGCTTTGTCCCTTGTGTGCCAGTGTGGCATTGTTGGAAGGCCAGAGGATCTGGGAGTTCTGTTTAACATTAAAAAGTAAAGGTCTCCTTCTCAGTATCAGTGTAGTTATTAAGAGATTGGGTTTGGAAATAACATAACCTGGATTTGCAGCCTGACTCTGACATTTGCTGGCGATGTGACCATCAATGACTTATTTAAAATTTCAGATCCTCACCAAAACATGGGGATAATGACTATTCATATTTTGTAGGGCTATTTGAGGATTAAGCAGGATAAAGCATGCAAAGTACTTCTTATAGTGCTTTTTACAGGGAAGCATTTAATAACTGGTTATTTTTATTAATAATTTCAAAGTTTAGTATAAAATTTAAGTGGCCCCAGGGAATGTTCTTCAGGAGCTGAATAATTTAACTAATATGCATTTTTTGGTCATGAGTAAAAGGAAGTTTTAGGGTTGTTTTTTTTCAGGGATTTAGAGAGGATTTCAATCTTCTCTGACATTCTATCAAGCTTAGTTGTCAGAGCATAAACATAACAAAGGCATGGAAATCAAGGTGGAACAATGTCTATGTCTCTCACAAACCCAGATCCACACACACAAATCTCTTTTTATCCTTAAATTGCATCAGAGTAGTTTCTTAAAACAATGACATTCTATCACATAATTCAAGCACAATTGGCACAATAATGAAATATAACATCATATAACATTATCATGCAATCCATAGTCTGTATTCAAATGTGTCCAATTTTTAGAAGAATTATCTTTATAACTTAGTTTGCGTGTTTGTTTTCTGATCTAGTATATAAGCCAGGATCACAAATTGCATTCAGTGACATGGCTCTTTCGTCTCCTTTATTCAGCAAAATTCTTCATTCTACCTTCTGTCTTCAGTGAACTTGATATTTTTTTTTTTTTTTGAAGAGAATAGTCTAGTTCTTTTGCAGAAAGTCTGCAGAATTAGTTTACCATTAGTCTGCAGAATTTGTGTTCGATGTTTCACTCATAAATAGGTTTTTATTATCATTTTTGTCAACAAAACCATATTGGTAAAGCCTCAAGAGGTGCCTCTAGTGTATCACGTGGCCTTATTGAACTCTCCAGCTATACCTCTCCCATCTCTCCCCTTTAACTCTAAGCTCCTGACCTACTGAGCTACTCCATGCTTCCCACTATACCGCAGTCTCCTTCCTCTCTATGTAGGAGGCCTCTACCTAAAGCATTTTCCCCTCCCTGCCCCTTCATTGTCTCTCACTCTTTATCATTCTGCCTTCTGATCTGAGCTTCAAAGTCTCTCTTCTTCAGCAAACATCTCCTGAGATGAGGTTACATGCCCATCCCTACTCTTCTTTCCCTATAGCACTTGTATTTTTTAATTGTGTGTTTGTGTTCTGATCTGTGAGCAACCTGAGCAGATAGGGTGCTGTGTCACACATCCTTCTATCCTCCTGTTTAGGCTACTGCTCTAGATACAGAAGGCGCCATGGGTATCTGTTGAATAAATAAGTTATGCTTTTACTACCTTATTGTTCCTGTAATTTCTGATTGATTGGGGCACTTCACACCTTCTACCCCATGGTGCCATTCCTTTTAATAGGTGTTAACAGAAAAGAAATTACTATTGATGCAGTTGTTACTTATAGTGTAAGACTGGCCCTTGAGCCCAGCACCATGCCCACAAGGTTCAAGGACAACTAACTATAGGAAAAAAATTTCCAGGAAGTAAACTAATTATTACCACATGCTTTGCCTAATATTGTAACTGTTTTTTTTTTTTTCTGCCTTAGATTTTAAAGAGATCTATATCTCATGCATAATAATTGCTTGCCCACCAATTCTTGGTTTGGCTAATAGTTTGGTTAAAAATGCAAGCAAAACTAAAGTCAGAGAGATGGTGAGAAGCTTAGATAAAGTAAAACAAAAGAAAAAAAGAAAAGAATAAAATAAATCAAGTAAAAGATTGAGCTGATTCTATAACCAAACATATCACTGCTGGATACATATATTTATGATAAATGATTTATTCAATGACTTAGCAGAATTTAGCTGAATTATCTTTTAGAGATCACCAACTAGTCCACCCCAGAGACAATCCTCTTCTCAGGAAGAGGTTTTGTGCAAGGTAGACACTAGATGTTCCTTTATTTCACCTAGATACAGAATCTTTCAGCCTGCCTGCTTCTCAAGCTCCAAGGGGAACTTCAGATTGGAATGAGTGATTTCATTAAGCTTCCTTGGACATGTCAACATAGAAACTGTCCTTGAAAACACAGCTCCACATGCCCATGGCTGCAGAATTTGCTGAGGGATGGGTTTCTCTCTATATAAATATAATACAGTTCTGGTGCTGTGGGTGTAGCATCTGTTAGCTGCATCACATCAGGTGGACTGATGATCATGGGGCCAGTGCAGGGAGTATAGTGTGACAGAGTGTAGGAAATAATTATCTTAGTTTCGTAATTTATGTAACAGTAAATCTCTGTGCAAAACATGAGACAGCTAGACCACGAAGTCCAACAGGAACTGGTGGTTCATGCTGGATGCTTAAGATTGAGCACAGAGCTGGGCATTCTACTGGTATTTAATAATTTTAAGTTCAATTAATTAACTTCCTGTCTTGGTCTTGGCTTGGCTCTATAGTAAAGAGATAATTAGCCCCCCAAAATGTCATGTGTAGATACCTGACCTGGTTAATGTCTTATTTACCTGCTCTTCTTTAGCCCGCTGAATACAACTTTAACCAAAGTACTTCCTGATGTCACCATGTTAACACTGTGGCCATTTTATTGCCAGTGATATTGCTAAGAATCTCTCAACAAATCATACTACTTTGTGGTTGACAATTGTATTATACAAAAATCTAAAAACGTTGGTGGTCCAATCGATGTGGTGCAAACCAAAACAGGAATCACCTGAGCAGGCTGTAGTCACTCAGGGAAGTGACAGGTTCATCCAGAGACAGTTATTGCAGGAAAAGAAAAAAAAAATCAAAGCACAGGCCAAAGCTGCCATTTTACTCGTGCAAAATGAATTTTTATTGCTTTGAATATAAAAAAATATTCTAATGGTTGCCTATTTTTAAGGTAGTAATTTAAGCTCTACAGAGACAAAGGGGCTTATCTATAAACTGAAGCTGTACCCACTTTAAACCATATTAGGAAGGCATGAAAGAAATGAGAATGGCAGTTAACTCTATGGGATCCTGAAGTGTATCTTTTGCACTGGTTCAGGGCAACTTCCAGGACAAGATTTTGATTCAGTCCTGGTCCCTCGCAGAGGTCTGGGAGTAAGGGAATGTCTACCTGAAAAAGTGACATTTATATTTATATTTAAAGGATGAACAGAAGGTAGCCTAGAAAAAAGGGGCAGGAAAAGAGATGGGAAGAGAAAGAGAAGATGAGCCCAAGCTGGGGGAACTGAATGCTCTTTGACTATAGTGAGTAAAATAAAAAAGAAGTGAATTGTGAGAACTCCATTTTTCAGGTAAGGAGGACATAAGGAATACAGACCTCTCAATGGCTTTCTCCACACAAAGAAAACTCCTTACAAATCTCCTTTAGTTTCCAGTATGTTCAACCTATGCTATTTGTGCATGATCCATTTCTCTAACTCTCCTTTGCTCTGGCTGGAACTTCCCCTCACTGTCTTCCCATTGACCACAACCACTCCTAACTCTAAGCACTTAGTCCCTCTATCTTCACTTTCTCTCTCAACAAGTTCTTCCACAACTACTCATCAATATTTGCATCTTCCACACTTTCATCCCATGACTTCTCATTTCCTCATTATTCAACATTTATTTATTTTATTTATTTATTCACGAGAGACACACAGAGAGAGAGGGAGGCAGAGACATAGGCAGAGGGAGAAGCAGGCTTCCTGCAGGGAGCCCGGTATGGGACTTGATTGCAGGACTCTGGGATCACACCCTGAGCTGAAGGCAGACGCTCAACTACTGAGCCACCCAGGTGTCCCTCATTATTTAATATTTAGAGTGAGCTTATAATTTATCAGCTAAACTAGGAAACATGATAGCACATGAGTGCTACTAATAATTATTCCAAGGAGACAGAGATAATGTAAACCATATTGTCTCTGGGCAAACCTAAATATATTGTTACCCCCCTTTCATATAAAAGGCATATATATCATACATTGTATATATATTACTATGATCTCTGGATTTTTAAAAGATTTTATTTATTTATTCATGAGAGACACAGAAAGAGAGGCAGAGAGAGGCAGAGAGAGAAGCAGGTTCCATGTAGGGAGCCTAATGTGGGACTCTATCCTGGGACTCCAGGATCACGCCCTGAGCTGGAGACAGGCGTTTAACCGCTAAGCCACCCAGGCGTCCCATCTCTGGACTTTTCATTAACTATTTCATATATGTTTGACTGAGCTTCAATCTAAAATGTCATGTCCTAGAGAGCATAGACCCTGTATTATGTCTTTGGCTTTTACAATCACTGCTTAACCCTCTGCTAGCAGGTACACAACAGGTAAAAAGTGAACACTTAGTATGTGAATTTAAAACAAAATAAATGATTCATGGCTGATACTACATAGTAGTCATTCTTAGCCTTAACTGCCATTAGAATAGCCTGATAAATTACACACACACACACACACACACACACACACAAATACACCTTGGTCCCATCTCCAAATGTCAGATATTCTGATTCAATTTGCCATGGGTTTGGCTTGGGTGTCAGGGCTTTTAACTACTACCAAGTGATTCTGATGTCAGCCAACATTGTAGAACAAACCCTGGGGAGGTCCTTTGTCAAGTACTGAGTTGATGAAAACACATACGTTGTGAATGGAGAGGCAAGGGAATAATAGCCATACAGAATCATATGATATTGGACCTAGAAGCCATCTCATAATCACAGCAGTATTATTAAGCACTCAGACTTTAGAGCCAGATAGATGCAGATTCAAATTACCTGAATAGGACAGACTCTGCTGGACAGAATGACCAGGAAACACTAATCTAATTCATTTCCCCTAGAAAATATTAAAAGATACTAAATTATCCTAGATTCCCTCCAGCCATTTTAATTTAACATATGCTGGCTTGTGGTCAGGCATAAATCCAAAATTGCTCTGAAAACATGATCATCAAATTCCTATACTTCTAGTAAATCACTCTATTCCTCCCTGTGGTGATATGACTTTCCTCCAGATGTCAGAACAAGGCAGTGTAGAAAGATGGTTATTTACATTGTCTGCCAATTATGGAGACTATAAAGCAAACTACAGAGGTTAAAGTTCTTGCTTATTTTTAAAATAAAAATATATTCAATCCTTGATGTTCAACTTACTGATCGGATTCTTGCTCTTCCCTTTAACTGGACCCTGACATATATCTCCCATATATGTTCTGGCCATTCACAATTGCTGTATTATACTTCTTCCCACATCTGCCAACAAAAACTTACTTCACTGTTTCTCGATCAACCTTGATCAAGCAGACAGAGATATGAATTAAAATATTTTTCTCCCCATATTATTATTTTTGGTCTCCACATCTGTTTACACCCTAGAATGTGAGACTTGCAAATACCAAGAGCATGTTTATTTTATTTTATTTTTTTTCCAAGAGCGTGTTTAATGTTCCTTTATATATTTCCAAAGATAAGCAGAGAGATGATCTATAGTAAGTTCTCAAAAGGATTGAACCAGTGAAAAAAGAATAAATATTGATTATGCACCATTAATGGTCAAGGCAAAACACACAATTGGGTCACTCACATCTATGAGAAAAATATGTTTCCTTATTGATAAGAAGGAAAAGATCCCATCCAAAATGGAAAACAGTTGATATTTTATTTTGTTAGTTGGTAATTTTATTTTTTTCCTTTGCTAAGGAAGAAAGCAAAAACTTGCAGCAAAATGGCTCACTCACTATGCAAAAGGCAATTTATTTGCTGGTCTCTCTGAATAAAGAGAATGTCTGCTTACTGCAGGAGCTTGAAATCTTCCTGCTGTTATAACAGAGGCAGCAGCATGTTGTTTCCACTGAGAGAGGACAGGAAGGAAGTCATGACTTGGAATCCAATGGTCTCCACTATCTACTGGCTATAGGCCATTGAAAATTTTCAGATATGTCTGGAACCCTATTTTCTCATTTTTAGAACAGTTATAACAATCTCTACTTTATTTTCTTAAATTCTAAGTGAAGTAACAAGAATAGTTCAACACGTGGGGCAGAAAAAAATCTTTTGTTTATCCTGCTTTTCTAAGTCATTCTGGTGGGAGATGTTGATAATAGGGAAGGCCACGCACATGTGGGGGAGGGGCTAAATGGGAAATCTCCGAACCTTCCCCTCAATTTTGCATGAACCTAAAACTGCTCTAAAAAATGGAAGTCTAATTTTTTACTTGAAACTTTGCTACTTGGAATGCTTTTCCCTCACTTCTACCTGTCAGGGTCACTGTGGTGGATGTACAGTGCGTCTACCAATCATTTCAGTATCCATCAACATATTGAGTTCATTTGCCTATGAATCAAGCTCAGAACTTTTTTATTTGTTGGCTGTTCACCATAGGTGTTAGCAGAGAGTGAGGTAACTAAAACAAAAATGGTAGATGGTGTGGGTATCTAGGAAGCCTGGTTGATCAACATACTTGCGCCCTACTCCTGCCTAATCTTGGATATACCATTTCTATGTAACAGTATCCAGGTTTATAAGTTGCTGGATCTGAGAGAAATGAACTGATGATGAACAGTTATGGCCACAAAGTCATGTGATGTTATGATCTGCCTCAAGAAACGCAGAGGATCTATATTCTGCTTCTTTAACTGGATCTGGCTTAAACTCTACATGTCATCTTTGCCCATGTAATACCAAAGGACACGAGAGATCACATGATGGAATATACACAACATGCTGAATTTGATTCAGAGGCCTTATATGCTCTAGGATCCACTTGAAGCAGGTAGTATCTTATGCCACTTGGCAAATGCTTTGAAATAATATTAAGTGTAAAATAATGCTGCCTTTAGAACCTGAAGAAAATGATCAAGTTGTGCTTTCTTTCTTAGTGGTGGGAGGTGCAAGAAGTAGTGATTTGTGCTTCGTTTTCAAGCAGATATCCTCACGTCAAGAACGTGAGATCCCTTAAAACTCCACTTTTGTGTCTGGACTCCAAACTCTTACAGACTTTACCTTCCAGCTTAGAGTGCATGTGGTTAGCCAAAGGCTCCAATATATTTGCTACTTTTTGCTCATCTGGTCTGATTTACATAATGTTATTAAAATAGTGAAACAATATGATATTCTGTAGACTGTCCAGACAGTGAAGATCACTTGAGACTCTATTATACTGGAGGATAGTAGAATAAATGTAGCCCTAAAGCATAAATGTAAATGTATACTTTTACTTACCCTTCATGAATGCAAAATGTTTTTGATATATCTTGGGGAAGAATATATTTTCCAGATCAATAATCTCAGGGTATGTATTTGAGGTTTTGTCAATCTGCTCTAGCAAAGTTCCCGCTTCTGGCACAGTGTCTGCAATTAGATATAAAACTTCATGGAGTTTCTGGTAATTTGCTTCCATCTTCCCATATCTATCTGGGGTTTTTTGGTGGAGCCATTAAGGATGGATACAATTTGGATCACCTCCTTGGCATCCTTTAGGTCTTTAGGTATGCCACTCATCTCTGCCACTTAGTTCAAAATTGGAGTCAAGGCTAGACTAATGATCTTAAAAGTGAATATTTTCTTAAATTTTGTGCCCTGAGTGCCTCACTTGTTCCATCCTAGTCCTGGCCTTGGGATACAATATTGTTTTTAATTTAAAATCTTGGTCTACGTGGCTTTGTTACATTGGCAGCTCTTACCCCTAAGGCAAAGGAACCAATGGAGACTCCTACCAACAACCACAAAGGTTTGCTCCAACTATACATTTAAAGATGAAGGGAATTATCATTGGGAATATTCATCTTCTACTCTAACAGGAGCACCATAATGGCATGATGGGTTCCTAGGCTTTAATGGCAAAGCAGATCCTGCATCTAGTATTCTTCAAAATGCTCAGTATCCCCATTTCTCACGTGAAAATTATCTATTTATAGTTTAGACTCTATTTGGGAAGAAGGGATTCCATTACTCTATATTCCTGTGATGTTACATGATCCTTCCTCCTGAGAACACAACCTCTTTATCAATGTATAATGTATCTGAAAATTGGTTCAGTTCCATAAAATTGAGCAAATCTAGACAAAGAATTGTGATTTTATTGTTAGGATGTCTTCCCTTACTCCCTTGATTGTCCTTGATTTCTTTTGATTATAAAAATTGAGCAATACTCTTATTTCCAGGCTAACATTCTTGCCCCTAGTAATGTTATGTTTTATTAACTTTTTCCATAGTTCTTTATAAGTTAGGTTTCCCTGGCTGTCATTCTGACTGTATAACTCATTATGAGTATTGTGCCTACCTATCTAATGTTTCAGTATGACAACCTGGCCCCTGTGATTTTAGTATCCTATCATTTTACTCTTATTAGGTACATCAGTTCTGTAATAGTATCTTCCAGCATAGACTCAACCTACAGATGACAGTCAGTATGAACCACTCAGTGATGCTGGGGCTCCTCTTATCAGGATATACCTTATCTCTTTGGAACACAAAGCCCCCTAGTCCTGTCACGGAACAAATCCAGCTGGTTTTTAAATAACTTTTCATAGTATGTATGCTCTAGTATTTCTGTGTCTCTGAACCTTTCAATCCCCTTTCCCAGCATCCACCTCAGTGGCCCTAACATTTCTTTTTTTTTTTTCTTTTGGCCCTAACATTTCTACATAAATAAGTTTGTTATGAAACATTTACACTATTAAAGCCTTTAAGAGCTACCCTGGTAGCATATCAGTGCTGTCTCCCAGAGTCTTAAAAGGGGGCTAAGTCCTATACCTTAGGATAGTGATAATTTTCTTTAGTAACCTATTCCTTGTCCAATTATATGTGTTTCTGTCCCTAGATGAAGCGTTCTCTTGATCCAGTCCTACATAGAATTTCCTGGCTCCTGGCAATTTGAACTGGCTTGATTCTTTAGGTTCTGCAGGATCATGCGGGTGGTGTGCTTTTCTCCTTTAGTAGCTCAGACTCTCCTGACTAGCATGTGCTGTGATTAACCCTACATACTGTCTTGGGCCAGCAGGAGTGATAAGGGTTGATTCTCAAAGGGGATTTATATAGGCTTGTAAGGCAGAGGCCTCTTTTTTTGTCTTCAAATGATGGGGAAGCACTGGCCTTTAACAAGGAAGAGCGTTTTACTTTTGCAGCTTAGGGACTTGTAAGGAATCAAGACTTATGAGTTTACCTATCTATGTAACCCCAGCCCAATTCTCTGGGTCTCATCACTTCTTTTTAATCAGGACTCTGCTCTAGCACAGCAAACTTGGTATTTTTGAGATTTCAAACTTCTCTGGATTTCTATTTCCCTTATAATAGAGTAGCAGACTTTATCCCCAGGTTTTTCCTGTCACTGATTTCAAAACCAATTGCTTTTATCTTTAAACTCTTCATTAATCTCCCTTAGAATTTCATTGTCTTTCTAAAATACATTGATCAGCCCTAGCCACAACTATCCTGCCTATTTCTGTACCAACTACTTTCTCTTACTTCTCAAACATCAGAGATATTTCACCTGACCCTGCATTCCCTTTCCTACCATTAGGCCATCCTACTTCGTCAGTGGTGGAAGATAAATGCATGCACTGCACAGACATTAAAGAGACTGTCAATACTCCCAACTTCCATCGACATTGGAGTCTTCACTGCCAGGTAGTTAGTGATCCAGCTCCAAAACATCATTTTAGATTGTTCCCTAGGACTACTTCTGACTCCTTCTACATCAAGTGTCAAAGTCAGGAAATAGACTGGGATGCAGATTGGTGGCTGGGGTTTTAGTTGGGAGTGTTCAATAGTAATGCCTGTATGGGAGAGATGGATACAGGCAGACAGAAGAAGTTGGGCTATGATCCAGTTATAATAGAGGCCTCAGCTAATCCTTCAAGGAGCTCAACATTTGGAATAACCAGAGATATCTCTAATTGAGGCAAGGGCCATACCTTTATTTCCCTATATCAACTTGATCGGGGGGTACCATAGAAAGGGGGTGTAAACTTGGACAAAGCAGCTCACTTTGCTCAAGAGTATTTTCTGGGGAGAAACTCAGCTGAGATCTATCAGTAGCAACATTCCCTGAAGCTGGGTTAGTGTATGCTTAGTCCCGAAGGGGCAAACCTCAGTGACACTTCACAATATACAACACAGGCTGCCTTACATTTTATTTCCTGGCTTCTCAGGAAATCTCACCCCTAGTAGATGATAGCAAGAATGTGGGATAGAATGGAAAAGAAAATGGCCAAATGTGGTTAATTCTCAAACAGTATAACTAGTTCTTGGAATATTGCTAGTTCTGTATATGGTAATGCTAAAGGGAAAACATAATGTTGTGTATTATATTGAACCTTAGAATCCTGGAAAACTGGATTTGAATTCTACATCAGCTAACTTGGACAAGTAACTTTTTCTCTAGGTCCCAGCTTGTCCTTCCATAGAGAATGGTTGTTGTAGCAGTACCTCTCTTGAAGAGTTGAGAAATTTGCCTGGGCCCATGGTTCTGAACCATGGGATCATGGTTCTCAACATTCCTTGCTACTTTGGCAGGAGGAACTTAGCAAATTGGATTTATCTCCTATTCCTACCAACAAGCAGTTAATCTGCCAATAGCATGAATGGGTTTGGATTGAACCATCTATTCTTTCTCAAACAAGTTTGTTAAAGAGCTATTTAGAAAGCTGGCTTTGAGTAGGGGTAAATGCATTCTGTGGAATGTGAGTTTTTCCCCATGTGAAGCTGCTTGCCTGGGAAACCTCATGTCACAATTCCAAATTCATTATCTGTATGCCCAGCTGACCATCCCTGGAAAACCAAAGGCTTAGGCTGGACACAGAAAATATAAATAAATAAAAGAGTGCCTGCTTATGTGTACTTTTTCACGTGCCCAGTGCTCTGTGTAAAGTCCTCCGAAACTTTAATAATCCAGAACATGCAGACATGTATTACAATTTCAGAATTACTAACGAGGGAATTCAGTTATGAGGAACGATGAAACCTGAAGAAGACTGACTTGATTTGGGATCCAATCAGATATTCAAAGAGAGCCAACAGTTTTCTGAGTCAATCACACCTGTTTAATTAGCAATAATAAGAGCCTTTAGATGATCACAGAGAAATTAAATAGCTAAAGATAAATGACCTAAAAGGGCTAACAATTTAATCCTAACTGAGGAGCAAAACAGAACGCAATGTAAAAACATGATTACAAGCAGAATTGTAGGTTAATGACCTTGTACTTTATAATTTAATGGAGCACACATAGTACCAGGCTGAAAGTAATGGATTATAGAAAATAAATATATATATTGGCATTTTATGAATAAATTATTCTAACACTAATTGCAATTAAATTGCCTTGTTTTAATATGATTTAGTAATGAAGCCACAAGTGGCTTGCTGCCTGGTTATTGCTTGAACAGGCACCAAACAAAAGTATTTGACTCAGCTAAAATATATTTGTGAAATATCCCCAAACTTTTTCTCTCATCAGAACGGAAGTTGTTGGGAATATTAGAGTCGGCCCAGGGCCCCTCTGCCCTCTAAGTTTTTGTGGTATTTAGAAAAAGTACCACCTGCAGATGGGCAATGGTTTTTGGCAGGACACCCCTGCACAAATTAGAAAAAGGAACGGCATGGAGCAGAGACAGCCCAAATTGAGTGGCATGGTTAGTGCAACACAATTTTCACCCCTACTAACTCCTTCCCCAGAAACCTTTGTATAGCGCACACACTTCATAAAACTGTAGAGAAAAGCTTTAAAAAACTGTTCTACAAATTTTCAAAGATTTATATCATTTTATATTCTTACAAAGATTGTTTATGGATATGCATACTCTAATTTGATGAAACCCTCATCAAAGAGGAAGAAAAGGAAGTTGCTGCTAATATTGTGTAAAACAGTTTATAAAAATGATTATATAATTAGTAGCAATTTTAACTCAGTAACTCAAGGAGTAAATACTAAGGAAATGTTTTTCTCTCTGTTTCAGAAAGCCTTTATACATAAAGATGTTCAGTGTAGTCTATGGTCAAATTGGAAGTGATAGAATATTCAGTAGTAAACCCATTGGAATATAATTCAAAATGTTTTAACTTTTTATGATAACATTGGGAAATGATTATAAGTCTTATTTAACTATAAAATTGTATTTATCCAACTTATTTTTAAATGTATTAAAATACAATAGCAAAACCCATATTGTTTGTTTCTTATTTTCAGGTTTCTGTATTTCTACAACTGTGTGTATTATTTGCATGATTAGAATGTGTTTGCATGATTACAAATATTAGTAAGAGATTGTAAGGAATTTCATACTAAATATATGTCATATAACTACTCTTTCCCTGGCATTATGATAGATTCTCAAAAGATTAAAGGGAAACAAGATAACATGTTGCTTGCCCTTAAGAAACTCATAATTTATTATTTCATAACAAAATTTCCTAAAAATTTGCATGCATGTAGCATGTTCTAGGAGGTGAGTGGAAGGAGTGATGGGTCAAAGGAAGAGTAAGATCCCATATGTGCTCAGGGAAGAACTTCTGGCTGTGTCACTGTGGTAGAGTCAGCTGGGCTGCTCTGAGGGTTTCTTATTTTCACATAAGTAATTGAAGAAAATTCTGATGTAAGATAAGATCTAATGAAATGAAAAATCATCTCTAGTATAAAACAAATCCTATACTAGAATACAAACAAAAAAGAAATAATTGTGAGGACACTAGGCTGGGGAGGGAGACTTGGCAAAAGAAACAGTTTATGATTTATAGGAAAAGATTCTACTTTACCCTCTTTCTGGAGGAAAAATAAGGTTATCAGTAGCAAATAAAGTAGGTGCTTTATTTATTTACGGTTATTATAAATAACTTCAGAAATAGCAGGATCAACTGATTTATAATCCAGTCACTTTGGACCAGGGCAGCCCCCATGTGTTCTCCAGGGCACAGAGAAGAAGGGTGCCCAAGGAGAACAGCAGAGGTTACCTCCTCTCCACTGGCAGATCCCCCCAAGGAGAATAAAAGGAATCAAACCAAGCATCCCTAGTTTGTTCTTTGCAACTTTACAAACTTTACCAAAAACATACCATTCCATACCCCCCATGGTTGTGGGAGTAAATGGGCAGAGAAAGAATTCACAAATTACCCTGATTTAGCTCTTATCACAGAGAAAGAAGAATTGGCCATTCTCAAAGCAAACAAATCACTGTTGAAGCTTGTTTAAAATGCAGGTTTGTAAACCAGACCCACAGAGATCTCATTCCTGGATTCTGGGATTATAGCTCACAGATTTGTATTTTTAACATTCACCTTTTCCCTCACTGACACTGAGGCATCTATTAGCATTGACTCCTGGACCACAAGGTTAGAAACCATAAACTACTCCATGCTGCCTAAATATGTATTTTTCTTTTTGAAGGAAGACCTAATAAGATAATGGAAGTGTGGAAGTAAAATATGTCATTACCTAGTTATTTATTATAACTGGTGTTATTATTAGTTCATTGAATTCCGACGTTGCTTACAGTCTGGTCCACAGAGTAATTATGGCTTTGATGGAAATTCTCGTGCCTTCATTTGGTTCAAAGGATGGCTACATCCCATATTCAATATACAAAGTGTTTCATTATCACTCAAGTGAATGGGAAGCATTTCTTTAATTTCTGAAATAGTAGTTACTGGCAATACTCATCAAAACTCCGCAGCTGATAGTTCTGCAAGAGTTCTTCACCCAGCCGAGATAACGAACGTAAGAGCCCTTCCAACCCTGGCATTCATATAATCTTTACCCCTGGAGAGGCAGGCATAATTCTAATATTCCTGACACCTCGTGCACACACAGGTCCCAGAAATCCAGTCGGACACGAAGGTTGGTAAAGACATAAAGGGCTTTTGATGGATGTCATATAGCCCTCCATCCGTTGGCCTTAAGATAGGGAGATTATCTAAGTGAGCCAGACAAATCACATGAGCGCCTTAAATCTGAGTCTAGAGGTCAGAAACCAAAAATTAAAAAAAAAAAAAAGAAAAACCATTTAAAAAATGGGAGAGGGATTTAACCTGAGAAATTCTCTTGCTGTTTTTGAAGATGGAGAGAGCTGTGCATCAGGAATCTGGGGGGCCTCTAGGAGCTAAGTGGTTCCCTGCTGGCAAGCCAACAAGGAGACATGACCTCAGTTCTACAGCTGCAAAGAACTGATTTCTGCCAACAACCGGTGTAAATTAAAAGTGCCTCCAGATGGGAATGCAGCGTTGAATTCAGCCTGTGAACCCCTGAGCCCGGAACTCAGTTACACCGTGTCTGAATTTCTGACTTTCAGAAGCATGAGCATTGTTTTAAGCTGCTACATTTGTGGTGATTTGTTACACAGCCATAGAATAATACTCGGGGTGTCTTGGCTAAGGCACCCACTGAAGCTATAACATTTTACTTCTCTGCAGTTCTGTCAAGTGGTTTTACTAATGCCAGTTGAACTGCAATTAGATAAACTCTGCCCCTCTCTTTTCTTGCTCCGCAACACATTAAGTTGGCCAATGGTAGGAGGATGTTGGTTCCAACTGGGAGCCACAGGGCTTGCTCTATGTTCACTTCCCTCTTTCCAGAAGTTTTACAAGAAATATTTTCTTGATTTGCTGGTGCTGAAGTTGTCAATGTCTGGTTGCTTTAAACAGTTCTGACACCATGCTTTGGATGAAGCAGGAAAAGAAATGCTTGGTTGTTCATCTTATTTTGTCAGTGAAATCCCTGTTTGGAGGATATTAGTTTCTTCCCAGATACAAGTTGGAATCAATAGCCATTTCTAGCACCTATCTTAGTTAACAATATATTTCATTAAATTAGGATGGTAGATGATGGAGATGTCCTTGGATCTGATCAATTATGAATAAGATGCTGTTTGAAGCAAACAAGACGGGCCGTGTCTTGGCAGAGATCAGCCAGGCTATACCTCTGTGGGGACAGGCTTTCTAAGTTGGCCAATGATCAGCTTTGGCTGATCCAGGCACCAATCTAGTGCAATCACAATCTCCTGTGCTCAGCCTGACTCACTGAGGACATCTGCCTACAAGGCAGGCCCTGACTTTCAGGAAATGCCTGGGGAAATCAGATAAGAAAAAATCAAAAAGGCTCATATGGAGCTAACTGAAAGATGGGAGATACCTGGGTGTCTTGGACAAAGATCTTTAGCCATTACATATAAACATAGTATTACCAGTTACATTTACTAAGCACAGTGATGCGATTGTATTAGATGTGAACTGGAGGGTGCTGTGCTAAGTGATGAATTTGTAACTGCTTCCACCAATTGAGTATGATAGAAGTGACACGATGTGACTTCAATGCGTAGGTGTCTTCCTGAACCATAGGTCTTCCTTGTCCACTAACAAACTCACTCTTGGAACTCTGAGATGCTATATAATTCTAACTCTCCTGACACAACCATTCTAGAAAGTCCACATATACGCTCTTCTGTCTGCAGTACCACCAAGCCCAGCCCTCTAGCCACACTTACCAAGGTGACAGACATGCGAGTTAAGCCATTATGGATATTCTAGACCAGACCAACTGCCAGTTGTATACCAGAAGAGACTTTCACCAACGTCACCTGGAATAGAAGATCACTCAGTCAAACTGTGCTTGAATTTTTGGTCCACAAAAGTGTGGGCTATAGTAAAGTGGTTGTCACATTAAGCTACTAAATTCTCAAGTAGCAGCAAGAGATAACTGGATCATATACATATATATAGTGTATGTGTGCGTGTGTGTGTGCGTGTGTGTATGTGTGTGTTGAGATACAAGGGATACACGTAACCCTGATGGCTTCATTTCGGTCACAGAAATTGACTTAAAAGGGCCAGGGGCAGACCATCATTTTGTTTTCAGTATGTAATCTAGAGCCATCCTTGGTTTTCTCTCCTTATCCATCTTGACCACCATAGTCCAGAGTGGCCTGAGTAGTTTTCAGACCACCTGGTTGAAAAGATGAGAAGGCTGGGGAAGGTGAAGAAAGTTGCTTGGTTTTTATTTTTGTTTTAATTCATGCACTAGTGATTAAAACCGTGTTATTAACATCTTCCTTCAATGGATATGGCTTAAAAGGACTGACATTTTATGATGGAAGTGATAAATGCCAGGTTTTTGACCAGAGCACCATTGAAATGGGAGCAGAAATTTAAATGTTTTTGGCAGAGTTAAATACTAATTATATAGATATATATATGATATGTAAATCACATAAGTTATATATATAAAATTATCAACATAAAATTATAAATATATAATTATACATTATATAATTATATATTATATGTTATTATGTATACTATCATTTAGTATAATAATATAATTATAGTACATAATAGTATATTATATAACATTAATAATATATTATGCATTACACTAATAGTATAATTTATATTATTCTATTATAAATATCAATTATATTATTTTATATTATTATATATGTTATATATTGTGTGATAACAACACATTAATATTATTTTTGGTAATACAAACCTATTATCATTGTCATCATTACTAAATTACTTAAGGAAATTAATCATCAGAAGAAATCAATGAGCCATGTAATCACACGTACTTGTAAAAGTGCTAATTGCTTCAGAATTAAACCAGGCTTTGGGGGCAGCCAAGCATTGATAGTTAGCCTCCTCCTCCTAGGAAAAGAATGACTTGAAGCTGAGCAGAAAATGCACCCATAAGCATACACACACATATACATCATAGTGACAGTTTTCCTTTGATGGTGATGAAAGCTGACGTATAGCATAGATCCCATCAGACCAGGTACTTGATTTGTAGAGAAATAGGTCCATAAAGAAATGTTAAGTGTCAGTGGGGAGGTAACTTTATACATGTAGCAACTGGACAAATAAGCAGGCTGTCCTCATACATGGGAGAGGCAGTGTCAGATGCTCTCAACTGGCATATTGGCCCTGACCAGTGTAGTGTGGTGCATCAGAGTCCAGGCTCTGGAGCCTGAGTTTAAATCCCATCTAAACCTCCTAGTTTCTGGGTTATCTTGGATATTATATTTTACCTTTCCAAAAATTTACTCTCTGTAAAATAAAGATAATATAAGCTACTATATAGAGTCTTTTTGAAGATTAAATGAATTGGTGCAGAAGAATTAGACACAGTGTCTGACTTACATACATTCTCAATATCTGTTATAGAAAGAAAGATAAAATGGTAAGGTTGGGTATGACCAGATGGAGCTCAAGGGTCCAATTAAGAAGCCACATCCTAAGGGTGTACGAGGCCAGAGCAAAGGTCATCTGAAATCTCACTGCCAGTCCAAACAGGCTATCCAAGAATCACAGTCTTGCTGGGCTACTCCACCTATAACTGGAGTACCAGATCACCTGTAACTGAGAGAACCAGATCACAAGGGAGGTTCGTAAGCAAGGGGTACAGATTAAAACCTCAGATCACGTCAAATTTAACATGCACGTGGCTGCAGGCACAAATTTAACATGCACGTGGACTGGCTACTGATGTTAGTAGGGTTACAATTTTTAAAGGAGTGATAGTAATTATGGGCATCAAAAAATAAACATCCAGATCTTTTTCCTGAAATTTAAGAGCCATTCATTCGCCTCTTCCCTACTCTAAGACATTAAATATAATACAGTCTATAGAGCTTCTATCTTTTCCTGGCACACAGTAGTAAACTTCTGTTTGTTCGACAGTGTTTTTGTATAAATTAAAAAAAGAAGCCCCTTCCTCTGGGTGGCTGAGTTGGCAAGTGGAGCATGGGCAAGATTCCCAACACTATTTTTCTCCTTGGCTGGGGGCCCTTGTGTGATGTACAACCTGCATAACAGGCTGGGCGAGTCCACAATCTTTAAATCATGTATCTATTTTGATGCTTTTGCAGATAACTTATATCCAAATGCATTTCCTTCAGGGAAACAATACAGATACATGCATGGAACTTATGACTAGTATTGTTTTTTCATTCTACAAATAGTTTCATTTTTAAAAAGAGGAATAGTACAGGTGAAAATAAAAGTGTCATCAAGGTTTTCAGCTGGATAAGAAAATCAATGCAATTCATGGTGTTGCCAATATCACCAATTATATCTCATTGGGCGTAAACAAAAGTGGTTTGCACTTACCTATTATGGATTATTTTCTTAACCTGATGTTTGGTCACTTGTCACTCCAACCACTCAATCAGAAGCAGGCTATAATTAAAATAAAACACACCCAAGTCTTCTAAAAGCATGGCTACCAGCTAGGAAGCAGTTAATGTACCTCTAATTCAGAGTACATAATTCAAATTAAAATTAGAGGAAAAATGATTTGCTTAATGTCATGTATGTGAAGAGCTAGGTTGCTGACAGATTTATGAGATCCAACATGCTGACACTTTTCACTCAGTGACATTTTTTACACATTTCTGATTGAGGACAGGCAGACCAGTTAATCTTAAGGCCCTTCGGGATGATCTTTCCCTGGGTCTCAACAGACTTTAAACCTGTCAGAGAGAAATTTATTCAACCTGATATGATGTTACAAACGGTAGTGGTCTGAGGCCCCGAGCTGCAGCACCTGTAAAAGTGACACAGGCTTCCCCAAGTGGCATTTACAGAGGTGGGGACTATAAAATGGTCTTGTGACATAAGACCCCAGACTGAGGACACTCCTCGGCCATGTTCTGTTCTCTTTTGAGTGTAGGCATGGGGTTGGTGGGCAGGGGGAGGTGCTAGTAAAAAGAACTCAGAACTGTGTGATACTCTCACCTCAAAGGATGATCAAAGGGGACAGTGAGAGATTTTTTAAAGAAGGCTTCAAGTCAATGCTGAGAATTTAGGATTTCTCCCAAATCGTTTGGGAGAAAGGCGGGGACAGTATTTTATTGCAGAGCTAACAGCTCCCCGCTGTGTGTGTGGAAGCATTCTGGAGTGGAGATGTTCAGGAAAGCTTTGGTCTAAAACCTCCCTGTGGCAATGATGGCCACGACAAGGCCAAGAATGGCAAGCTCTTGTAAACTGAGCTTCTAAGTTTTTTTTTTTTTTTCCATCTGTCTGCCTCAAAAAGCAGTGTTTCAGCCCCCAACTCCAAACAAGAGAGAACATAATAGGTTTTCCATGAGATAAATCTAAAAGTACCTAGCATACAGGAGGTGCTCAAAAAGGGGTCCTCCCTCCTTCCTCAGGAAGAACTAACTCCCTGGTCTTCTCTTACTGGCATTGAACAAGGAAAGAGTTAATTCTGTCCGAAGAGGAGCTGACACCATGACAGGAATGTACTCCCTCAGCAGTATGAAGAATTTGGGAATCACCCCATCAGCTGCCACTCTGCCTCCAAAAGCCAGGTGAATACCTGCCACAGTGAGTGCGGAAGTACCTCTTCAATTTGCCTCACCAAGTATGAATCTCTCTCCCAGATCACAGTCCTATAAGAGACAGGGATTTGGGGAGGCTAGAGCAGCCAAATGTGAATGGGTGGAGGAAGGAACAAATAAGCAAGAGGTTACAATTCCCAAGCCTCGGTGAAATTCACCTTCTTTGTAGAGAAACAGGACACCACTTGCCATGTATTTCCTCATTATCACGAATATGTCATTACATAGCAACATAGACACTTAAATCTTATTAAAATATGAGGTAGAAAAAAACTGAATTATAAATTCTAATTTTTTAAAAGATTTTATTTACGTATTCATGAGAGAGGCAGAGGGAGAAGCAGGCTCCTCACAGGGAGTCTGATGTGGGACTCTATCCTGGGACTCCAGGATCACACCCTGAGCTAAAGGCAGGCCCTAAACCGCTGAGCCACCCAGGGATCCCATAAATTCTAAATTTTAAACAGAACCAGAAAGTCACATTGCTGACAAAGTGGTAATATTTCTCAAAAGGAAAAGACATTGATGAAGGGGGAGAAATGAGAAGTCAGGGAGGAACATATTGCTAAAGGTAATTCCTTAACTTTTAATCGTGAGCAAAAGAGCAATTTGAGTGCACAAAGCAGCTCATAGATGACACCGTTGTTTTCAGTGACTGGCATGAAACCCTCTCCCCGATTGTGAGACTCACATGATTCAAAGTGGATTTAAGGATCCTAGTTGTTTGGGAATCCATCCTATCTGTATTTGAACTGTAGGACAAGACATCCTAGATTTGGGACTACAGGCAAGTCACCCTGACTCTCCAAGTTCCAGCTTCCTTCTTCTTAAAATAGGAATAATACTAGTAATGAACTCACAAGACTTTCTGAGGCATAAACAAGACTATACAGAGTACTCACTCCAAGTGCTTGAGTCACATGTATTATTCTTAGTATTGTTATCATTGTTAATATTCTGAAACACTATCAACCTAGAGACAGTCATAAGTAGCCTCCGCTAGAAAGATGTGGAAACACATTATAATCTACTTTGCATTTACCTAGATAGTTGTCAGCCGGAAATTGGTCAACTAGAACTCTCACACATCCAGAAAGATCTAAGCCTATTTAAAAGGATTGAAGAATGTAGAACTTGCAGCCAGAACGGAAACTCTTGGTGGAAAAGCTGCCCTAAAGAGAGGCTGCTCAGGGAATCAAATAACCCTAGGGCATCATTCAAATCTCCATCAAGAGAAGATGACTGATCCAGAGTCCCCGGATGCCAAACAGCCCAAGAGGTTTAGCATCCTCAGCGGGGGAGGCCGAGGCTTTATGAATAAATGAGACCCAAGCCACACAGGCAGGCAGCTGCAGGCTTTCATGAGCATTAATTTTACTTAATATTACAAATTTTAAATTCTGCAAATACATACAAGCATAACAAATAGAAAAGCACAAAGTGATCATTAGGGTTATAATGTGTGTGTGAATATGCGATCAGAATAGGCACACTGCAAATAAAGTTCTATATAAATGCTAAATACTTCACCATTTGCTACTACAATAATGTGTCATATGGCTGAAATTCTTAAGTACTTTATGTTCTCTGCTGGTATGAAGTCATTAATCCCATTTATACAATTAATGAGGAGACCCTGGGTCCAAATTAGGGACCAGAGCTGGGGGGAAAACTGAAATTAAAGACAAATGATGGGTCATTTTCCTCTCAAGCTGTAATGATGCTTTGCTAAATAACACATTTTTCCGTGAGCCCTATTTTAAACACTGCACAATCCCCTCTAAAAGGAACTGATTATTACCACTACATCAATTATTTTGAGTTGGGTGACCTACGCATTGCCACGACCCAGAATGAACTTGGGTCCTTCAAAAGCCTCCTCTAGAGCATTCACATTTCAATCAGCCCTTAAAACTGATTCAGCTATTTTCCAAGTGTCACTGAGACAGGATAGGGAGGCAGAAGGTCCACTTGGCAAGATTGCTGTTTTAAATTTGTGACCCTTTCATTAGGGAACACAGTGTATCCTAATGGTGTAGGGGATGAGCTCTGGAGCCAGACAGTCCTGCCTTGAACCCGTGCTCCATCTCAGGCTGAATAACCTCTGGGAGAGTTACTTAGCCCCTTTGAGTATAGGATTCTTACTTGGTTATTGGTTATTATTAACAAACGAGTAAATTCAGAGTGAGAACAGCGACAACAAAAAGGTAGAACATACACAAAGAAAAGCAAAATCCAGACACATCTTTCAGTAAAAGTTCTGAGATAGGATCTTCCCATAATCTGAGATCTCTCTTCTTGAAATTAATAAAAAAAAAAATCTCAGTCAGGAAAATGTGAATTTGAAAAGGACAGAAATCACCGTCTTGGGCCTGACCCCCAAAGATGACCTGGGTAACAACAATCCACTTTTTCATATTGATGTTGGTGTGTGGGTGATAGTATTGGTTTCCTGAGTGTGTGTTGAGTGTGCACATGTGTTTAACAAAACACTAACTTCCCCAGAGGAAGAAATGAGGAGTTGGGACATTCGCTGTTTTCTTTAGCAGAGAAAGTTTTCAGCTAGAAAGACTTCAGAGAAAGTCCTTGCCCTTTATGTTCAGTTACAAGGCATGATTATAGGGGAAGTAATAACAAAAGAGCCTAATGCAACTTAAGTGACTTTTATTAACCACTATGACCACACATATCCTTAGAACCATTAGGGGAAGTACCTCACTCCAGCTTGGCTCTGCTGGGATCCCTGCTCACGTTACTAGATAGCTACTCTTAGAGGCACTTTCTCTGTCCACAGTGGTGAACGGGGTCAACTAGTTGGGTCTCCAGAGAAGTACTTGGACCTCATGAAACTATACTGCAGTGAGAACACAACAATGCCAAAAATGCCACCCAGACCTACCCTTTAATGAAGATCTTGTCGCCCACCTGCTATGAGAGCTCTCAGCAGAAGGAACCTTCAGGATTCCCTGAGTGGGAGACAGCTGCCCCACCAAGTCATGCTCCTTTCAAGGTGGCCCATATCCAGTGACTGATTAGTGCATCTCAGCCCAACTTGGACAGCTGTGAAGGGCCATCTAGATCCAGAGCTCCCTATGGGATCAGCCAAGGCTGTTGTTGGGCCCACTTGGTTTCTGCCTCATTTGGCGTCTGTCCTCTGTTTTCCACAGGTGATGATTATAAGGGTCATATAAATATACTACGCCCTAAAACTGTTCATTAGACCCAGCCTGCCTCAGTGACTATGCATTTATCTTGTAAACAGGGACACTTTAGAGAGGAGCAGGTGCTCTTAATAATTTTACTGGGACAAGATACTTAAATGAATACTGTTCTTAGGAAACAAGAACTTATAGTAACCCTGAGATAACACAGCTAAAGCAGGAAATGATTTGGTTAGATTTTGTACTGTGGAAACTCACATAGAAGACATGATAAGGATACTTTATTAGTTAAACTTTATCTTTGGGGAAAAAAACCTTGTCTTTTAAAAAAATTATTACATCTTTAAGAAAGTGAACATCTTCACTATGAAATTTTAAACTATATGGAAGAGTACAAAATAAAACAGAACACAAAAGAAATCATGTGAAACAGCTTTTCCTCACCAGAAGAAAAATATTAGTATTTTAGTTTGATGAAAATTATTCTAGCCATCACTTTGTTCATAAGAAATAAATGGATAAATGAATGAATGGATGCACACATAGACTGAATACATTTATCACAATAGGATAACATAACACAGTTTTCAAAAATAGATATGCAATTAATGATACATAAAGACATATTTATACATGGATGCATATATGATTTACTTATTAGATAAAAAGAAACTAATGTAAAATTAAGGAGAGTTTTAATTTCAAATATTCCTGCACACAGGAAGAGCTCCTATGCTCAGTACTTCAGGGCCCTGCAAGGCCGCATCCAAGTCCTGCAGTTCATTCAGTAGGACGTGGGTTAAGGAGAAGGTTTGGCTTGCCAGGACAGTCACAGTTTATTTCTCTCATCCAAGCATAATTATTTAAACTCACCTATTTAACTTTCAGAAGTACTAACTTGCAGTAAATTTACCATATAGTTATTGCCTGTATTGAAGAATTTTGCCCAATTTAGGCAGCAGGAGACACTTGTATGCATCATATCTCCGCAGCATTGGCCAAGTTACTGGTATTTCAGGATCTTCAGTTTCCATGGCTTTAAAATGAGAATACTATGCGGCAACTGGGTTGCTCAGTGGTTTAGCATGTGCATTTGGCTCAGGTTTTAATCCCGAGGTCCAGGATTCTTACTGATTTTAGGCCTCTGAATTTCCTTATCCTGGAACATTTACTTTAGAAAACTTAGAATTGTAAAAATTTTCTCTTTTCCCAGCCTTTGCCAGCTTTACAAGTCAAGAATGTCTTTCTTAATGACCTGGGATCCATCCCTTTAAAATAATAAATAAATAAATAAATAAATAAATAAATAAATAAATAAATAAGAAATTTAATCATTGAGAAAGATAGTGACTCTGTTCCCCAGTCCCAGTGAGAGGGTAGAAACCTAATTTCCATAAATAGCAATTAGAAAGTTCCTTAGACTTAATAATACTGACCAACTTCCACCCTAATGTCTTTCACTACCTTTCACAGCTTATCCCAACACTTATAACTCCCCTACCTTTTGTTTCAGTGCAATTGATTTCAATCCCTCTCCCCTATTGCAGTAAATCTTGAATAAAATCCTCCCTGCCTATTTAACTTTATATGGTATATTACGTTGTTGTCTATTTTTAAAGTAGTTAAAAAACTGATATAAGCCTAAGGTCCTCTACTTACACATGTAAGGTGTAAGATGTCAGGGATCCTGAACCATTAAATCCCCAGATTCTTGCTATAATATTTGCCCAACAATCTCCTAGAAGGTATTTTTGTTTCCTCCTCTGTGAAGTAGAAATAATAAAACTTGATCTGAAAAGGGCCCTAGTAGATTCCACTTTTTCTTTCTTTTTTTAAAAAAATTTATTTATTCATGAGAGAGAGAGAGAGAGAGAGAGGCAGAGACACAGGGAGAGGGAGAAGCAGGCTCCTTTCAGGAGCCCGATGTGAGACTCGATCCTGGGATGCCAGATCATGCCCTGGGCCGAAGGCAGGTGCTAAACTGTTGAGCCACCCAGGGATCCCCAGATTCCACTTTTTCAAACACAGTTTACACTTACAGTTGTTTAGTGTCTGGCTTCCATTAGACCATAAACTCAGTGAGAGCAGGGACTATGCTCACCCATTCTCTGATGAATCCCAGTGTCCAGCATGGTATGTGATATTCAAAAAGTGCTCAGTAGCTATTAGACAAAAGTGATTATAATTAGAAGAAATGTAATATGACTAGAACAGGAGGAACTGCAAATAAAACTAAAATTTTACTGACGTTAATCCTGAGCTCAAATTAATAGAATGTCCAAATGTACACTTAAGAGAGTGTCAGGAAATCTGGATTTTAATCCTATCTTTGACACTGACTAGAGTTAAACTTAGTTAATTATTAAATATCTCTGATCCTCAAATTTCTTCTGGTATTATACCAGAAATAGAGTAGATAATGGCTGAAATCTCTTATACAAATAGCCTACTATTTCATGGATCAAAATTCTAGTACCCAACAATTGCTCTAGAGTTACAGAACATGCTTATAAATCCTGACACTTAGGGCAGCCCCAGTGGCTCAGCGGTTTAGCGCTGCCTTCAGCCCAGGGCGTGATCCTGGAGACCTGGGATGGAGTCCCACATCGGACTCCCTGCGTGGAGCCTGCTTCTCCCTCTGCCTGTGTCTCTGCCTCTCTCTCTCTCTCTCTCTCTCTCTGTATCTCTCATGAATAAATAAAATCTTTAAAAATAAAAATAAATAAATAAATCCTAATACTTAAGATTGTTCGTTTCCCCCTCTCCTTCCATTCTTTCATGTATTCATAGAATTGTTAAATGCTTCCTCTGTACTTGCCCCAGGGAAGCTCAAAAACCTTTTAGATACCTGCCATGAATTAGGATCCATGTTTTCTGGCTGAAGTCTATCTTCAATGAGATTCCAATTCTAGCTCTGTTTATTCCATTATACGTTTTAAAAAGTTCTTTGCTGACCTTGCTGCATTATGTAAATGACAGAGGCTAATTCTCTTTGAAGCATAATCTTCTGTTGACTTGGATGTCAACAAGGTAGCCAAACACACATTGGATGACTTGCCTCACATACCCTTTTCTCTGAGTCTTTTGCCTTAATGTGCCTGTGTTTACTTTCTTGACAGATTTCTTTGATTTCAACTATAAATCAGTAGTTTCTATATCAGATTGACTTCAAAGATGTAAACCAGTAGAAAGAACCTACCTCTGACCATATATTCTCCATATTTTCTCTCTCTTTCTCTCTCTCTCTCACACACATACTATTTTAAAACTGTAGGTATCATAGTTTATTCATTGGTTCACAGTCATTAACACAGCAATGATCAAATAGAAAGACCCCAGGCAGAGACCTGACAAGACCAAGAAAACAGTTGATTGTTGGAATTCATTTGTAATATAATAGTATTCCAGCATATTGTAAGTTTTTGACCTTAAGCAAAGGAAAGTTGATGACTTTAATAGAGCTTTCTTTATAAACCTTTTCTTTCTGCTTTAAAACTGCTGACTTTTTTTTAGCGTTGCCTCTCCTACAATTGCTTTCAAAAGCGTATTTCTATGTTTCAAAGCCAGAGTTCACTTCAGTAATGCTCAGTTAATTGTGTGGGCACACACACTTGATAGCAAGCCTAAGGCCCTTCTTGAAAGGATAAAATATCACCCTGTATTATCTGCCCCCTTTCTCTTCCATGGAAAGCACTCACCCTAATTATGAGAAAGTACTTGTTTAGTTCCAGTTGTCTCAAAAGTAGCCTAATAATAACAACAATAACTTAGTTATACACCCCAAGAAGTAAGCTATCTCTGTTAATATAGACCTAGATTCAAACACTACTACTAACAGACATTAGTGGTGAAATTTTAGGCAAATGATTTGCCTTCTCTAAGCCTGTTGCTCCTTCTCTCAACATGACAGAAATATTATCACCTCAAAGGATTATGGTAAAGGTTAAATAACATGCTTGTAATGTAATTGTAAAGATATTGGGATATACTTTGTACTTACTAAACAATGATGGTGGATATGTGTGTTCTTGTGTATAGCTGCTACCTGTTAATGCTGAGTAAGCAAGGAAATGTATTTGGTCTTTGGCAGAAGACAGTAACTGGACCAATGACAAGAAAATTCTTCAGTCTGAAATATGATAAAGTCTGCTGGCTCTCTTGGGCAGCTTCATCACTTCCTTTTCAGCCTGACTTATAACAAGACTCTATTTCTGGTATCCCTTCTCATAGCTCCATCCAAGGGGGAGCCTGAGTTTGCTTTCTAAATCAACCTCCTCTATATTTATTATTACTCAGTGGTCTTATATCTCTTTCTTCTGAGAGTTCATGGTTCACGCAAAGGCAATGTTTCTCCATCAAGTTTCCATATTTTCCATCAATTTTTCTGTTGCCAGTAGAAAACTAAAAAGCTGATATTACAGAAACTATAAACATGGCCCCATATAAATACATTCTTGGAGTTGCACAATTAGAAATACTGATCTGTCACTCAATAAATAGAAACCTAATACTGTTTGTCCTGAGATGTTTTCTAGACATGTCATTCTTGGAACTGGCCTTAAGATCCAGAGTGGGAGAGTGGATCAAAGGCCTCAGAGCTAGAACTTATTTAGTGGTACTGAGAGGTTAGTTAAGAACCCCATTCTCTCCACCTGTGACAGTTTCCAACCTGTTCCAATAATAACCTCCCTTATGAGCATACACCAGGGGGCCTAGGTTGAATCATCATGATCTTTGAAAAACGCTTCTAAATTTCCAAGATTGCATCCATTTCTTCCAGACTACCTAATTTGTTGGCATGTAGTTGCACATAATATATTCTTATGATTGCTTGTATTTCCTGGGTGTTGGCTGTGATCTCTCCTCTTTCATTCATGATTTTGTTAATGTGGATCCTTTCTCTCTCTCTCTCTCTCTCTCTCTCGATAAATCTGGCTAGGGGTTTGTCAATCTTATTAATTCTTTGAAAGATCTAGCTTTCAGTTTCGTTGATCTGTTCTTCTCATTCATATTTCATTGATTTCTGCTCTAATCTTTATTATTTCTTTTCTTCTACTTAGTTTAGGCTTTATCTGCTGTTACTTTCCAGCTCCTTTATGTGTAGGGTTAGCTTGTGTATTTGAGATTTTTCTAATTTTTTTAGAAAGGCTAGTACTACAATGTACTTTTCTCTTAGAACTGACTTTGCTGTTGCCCAAAGATTTTGAACAGTTGTGTTTTCATTTTCATTCATTTACATGAATTTTTTATAATCTTCTTTAATTTCTTGGTTGACCCATTCATTCTTTAGTAGGATGCTCTTTAACCTTTAAGCGTTTGCGTTCCTTCCAAATTTCCTCTTGTGATTGAGTTCAAGTTTCAAAGCATTGTGGTCTGAAAATATGCAGGGAATAATCCTAATCTTTTGATATTGGTTGAGACCTAATTTGCGACCCTGTTTGTGATCTAGTCTGAAGAATGTTCTGTGTGCACTCAAGAAGAATGTGTATTCTGTTGCTTTAGGATGGAATGGTCTGTATATACCTATGAAGTCAATCTGGTCCAGTGTATCATTCAAAGCCCTTGTTTCCTTGTTGATTCTGCTTAGGTGATCTGTCCATTGCTATGAGTGGGTGTTAATGTCCCCTACTATTATTGTATTATTATCAATGTGTTTCTTTAATTTGGTTATTAATTGGTTTATATAATTGGCTGCTCCCAAGTTAGGAGCATAAATATTTATAATTATTAGATCTTGTTGGAAAGACCCTTTAAGTTGATATAGTGTCCCTCTTCATCCCATATTACAGTCTTTGGTTCAAAATCGAATTTGTCTGATATGAAGATTGCTACCTCAGCTTTCTTTTGATGTCCATCCTCATGAGAAGTGGTTCTCCACCCCCTCAGTAAAACAGGAAGAAATAGAAAATCAGAACAGAAGCATAACTGCAAGGAAATTGAAGCAGTAGTCCAAAACCTCCGAAAAAAAAACAAAAAAAAACAAAAAAAAAAACAAGAGTCCAGGGCCAGATGGCTTCCCAGGGATCTTCTGCCAAACATTTAAAGAAGAATAAATACCTATTCTTCTGAAGCTGTTTCAAAAACTGGAAATGGAAGGAAAATTTCCAAAGTTGTTCTATGAGTCTAGCATTACCTTGATCCCCAAACCAGATAAAGATTCCATCAAAAAGGAGGATTACAGACCAATATCCCTGATGAATGTATATATCAAAATTCTCACCAAGATACTATTAGCCAATAGGATCCAACAGCACCTGAAAAGATTATTCATGACAACCAAGGGGGATTTATTCTTGGGCTGCAAGAGTGGTTCAACATTTGCAAATCAATCAGTGTGATACACCACATTAATAAAGGAAAGGATGAGAACCATACAATCTTTCAATTAATGCAGAAAAAGCAGCATTTGACAAAAAACAGCATCCTTTCTTGATTAAAACTGTCCACAGTGTAGGGATAGAAGGAACATAACTCAGTATCATAAAAACCATCTGAGAAAAGCCAACAGCAAATGCTCTCAATGGGGAAAAATTGAGAACTTTCCCCTAAGATCAGGAACATGACAGGGATGCCCACGCTCATCACTATTGTTCAACATATTACTAAAAGTCATAGCCTCAGCAATCAGACAACAAAAAGAAATAAAAAACATTCAATTTGGCAAATAAGCCAAACTCACTCTTCGCAGATGACATGATACTTTATGTAGAAAACCCAAAAGACTCCACCTCAAAATTGCTAGAACTCATACAGCAATCCAGCAACATGGCAGGACATAAAATCATTGCACAGAAATCAGTAGCATATCTATACAATAACAATGAGACTGAAGAAAGAGAAATTAAGGACTCAATCCCATTTACAATTGCACCAAAAACTGTAAGATACCTAGGAGTAAACCTAACCAAAGATATAAAGGATCTGTACTCTAAAAACTACAGAACACTTATGAAAGAAACTTAGGAAGACACAAATAAGTAGAAAAACAGTTCATGCTCATGGATTGGAAGAATAAATATTGTTAAAATGCTTACTTAGAGTGATCCACATATTCAGTGCCATCCCTATCAAAATATCTCAACACTTTTCACAGAGTTGGAACAAATAATCCTAAAATTTGTGGCAACTATATAAAAAAAGCAAATATCCAGAGGAATGTTAAAAAATAAAATAAAATCAAAGATGGTGGCATCATAATACCAGCCTTCAAACTGTATTACAAAGCTATAATCATCAGGACAGTATGATATTGACACAAAAACAGAAAATAGATCAGTGGAACAGATTAGAGAATCCAGAAACGGACCCTCTACCCTATGATTAACTAATCTTCCACAAAGCAGGAAAGAATATCCAATGGAAAAAAGACAGTATGTTCAATAAATAGTGCTGGGAAAATTGGACGGCCACATGTAGAAGAAGAAACTGACCATTTTCTTATACCATACACAGAGATAAGCTCAATATGGATGAAAGACTTAAATGTGTGACAGAAATCCATCAAAATCTTAGAGAAGAACACAGGCAGCAACCTCTGACTTTGGCAGAGCAACTTTCTTGCTAGACACGTCTCAAAAGGCAAAGAAAACAAAAGCAAACATGAACTATTGGGACTTCAAGATAAAAAGCTTCTATATAGCAAAGGAAATAGTCAACAAAACTAAAAGGCAACCTACGGAATGAGAGAAGGTATTTGTAAATGACATATCAGATAAAGAGCTAGTATCCAAGACATATAAAGAAATTATCAAGTCAACACCCAAAAAACAAATAATCAAGTCATGAAATGGGCAGAAGACATGAACAAACGTTTCTCCAAAGAAGACATATAAGTGGCCAACAGACACATGAAAAAATGTTCCACATCACTCAGCACCAGGAAAACACAAATCAAAACCACAAAGAGATACCACCTTACACCAATTAGAATGGCTAAAATGAACAGGACAGGAAACAAAAATGTTGATAAGAATGTGGAGTAAAGGGAACCCTCCTATACTGTTGGTGGGAATGCAAGCTGGTGCAGCCACTCTGGAAAATGGTATGGATTTCTTCAATAGTTTAA
This sequence comes from Canis aureus, assembly GCF_053574225.1. Classification (NCBI taxonomy): domain Eukaryota; kingdom Metazoa; phylum Chordata; class Mammalia; order Carnivora; family Canidae; genus Canis; species Canis aureus. The sequence goes on along the minus strand of NC_135639.1, from coordinate 21,803,174 downwards.
AAATAGAGCTAGCTCATTACCCAGCAATTGCACTACTAGGTATTTACCCCAAAGATACAAATGTAGTGATCCGAAGGAGTATCTGCACCCCAATTCACAGCAGTAAAGTCCACAATAGCCAAACTATGGAAGAGCTGAGATGTCCATCAACAGGTGAATGGATAAAGAAGATGTTATATATATACATATATATGTATATATATAACATGTATTAGAATATTACTGTAATATATATGTATATAGATTTTACATATATAGTATATTACATATATATTAGAATATTACTCAGCCATCGGAAAGGATAACTATTTACCATTTACATCAACGTGGATAGAACTGGAAGGTATTATGCTGAGCAAAATAAGTCAGAGAAAAACAGTTATTACATGGTTTCACTTGTATGTAGAATATAAGAAAGAGCACAGAGGAATCATAGGGTAACGGAGGGAAAACTGAATGGAACATCATCAGAGAGGGAGAAAAGCCATGAGAGACTCTCTCTTAATTATAGGAAACAAACTGAGGGTTTCTGGAGGGTTGGTGAGTGAGGGGATGGGGTAATTGGGTGATGGGCATTACAGACGGCACTTGATGGGATCAGCTCTGGGTGTTATACACAACTGATGAATTATTTAACATTACATCTGAAACCAAGTATGTACCATTTGTTGGCTAGTTGAATTTAAGTTTTTTTTTTATTTATTTTTATTTTTTTAAATTTATTTTTTATTGGTGTTCAATTTACTAACATACAGAATAACCCCCAGTGCCCGTCACCCATTCACTCCCACCCCCCGCCCTCCTCCCCTTCCACCACCCCTAGTTCGTTTCCCAGAGTTAGCAGTCTTTACGTTCTGTCTCCCTTTCTGATATTTCCCACACATTTCTTCCCCCTTCCCTTATATTCCCTTTCACTATTATTTATATTCCCCAAATGAATGAGAACATATAATGTTTGTCCTTCTCTGACTGGCTTACTTCACTCAGCATAATACCCTCCAGTTCCATCCACGTTGAAGCAAATGGTGGGTATTTGTCATTTCTAATAGCTGAGTAATATTCCATTGTATACATCCACGAAGGCAAAAGAAACAAAAGCAAAAATGAACTATTGGGACTTCATCAAGATAAGAAGCTTTTGCACAGCAAAGGATACAGTCAACAAAACTCAAAGACAACCTACAGAATGGGAGAAGATATTTGCAAATGACATATCAGAATTTAAGTTTAAAAAAGAATAAAAAAGCTCTTCTAGAGACAACATACTTTAAACTTCAATCAACTACATCGTCATGTTTAACAATCACCAAATTATCTGCTTCTGTGACTTGTGATTTCAATTCTTTATTTATTTATCCATAAAGAAATTATTCTACCCAGAAATTTATATTCCTATGTATAGGGATGTATCTGGAGTGATTGTCAGACCACTTTGAAAGCACATACATTCCCTCTCACATTTCTCTACCCTGTGGATGTAAACCTCTCTCCTCCTTTTCTCTCTTTTCCTCATTCATTTGTTCACTATAATCTTGAGCATTGTAAATGTGCAGTGTAGTCTCCTTCCTCATGAGCTGGGATATACATGGGAGCCCCAGCCACATCATTTTAAAAGAAACCTAGATGTCATCTATCACTCATAGGACTTATCTTCTAGAAATCCCGCTTTCCCAGGAAGGCCACTCTGTTGACATCAAATGAAAGGAAATGAACATGGATTTCCAGGTGCTAAATTTAAGTGTCAATCCTGACCTTTGGAGGTCAGAGTCTTCAAAGGCATCCAGCCATTATCAACTGTCTCTCAGACATCACAGGTAAAGGAAATATTTTTATACATTGAAGCCTCAAGTGGAAGGGAGTAAGGTGGGTGGGTGCCTGTAGGGCAGGATGTCAAAGGCATTCAGGTCCAACTCTTCACCCTCTCCACCAGGCTATCATCATATAATTATGCTAGCTTAAAATACTGATTAGAATGTGGTTTTGGTTATTTATTCATAAGCTTTTTAGCAAATTAAATATACATGACAGATTTTTTTTTTAATGCATTAGTGGCTAGAAGTCTTCCAGGAAGTTTCAGAAAAAAGCTAGGCAAACATACATGGTATCCCAGTGTACTCTTCATGACTCCACCTGAAGATGTTCCCTTTTTTTTTTTTAACAGATCCCCATGCAAGCTCAAGGGGACAAAACATATTGCAGACTTTCACCTCAATCAACTTCACTTGCGAAAATTGCCCTATAGAATCCAGAAACTTCAAAGTTTCTCAAATAGTATTTTCTTGTTGCATGAGGTGCAAAATCAAGGGAGGAAAATGCAAGCACCAATTTCTGGTTATTTTCATCCCAGTATCTACCGGATTCTAGGAGGGATGCTTGTTTTCAGTGCTACTTCGCATTTCCACCCACCACACATATAAAACACACACTTCCTAAGGCAGATGGGATTGACGTTCTATAGCAGAAATACTGATTGCTTCCTAAACACTTCATGACTAATCTTAAATTGATGTCAACCCTTATTTCTCGATTTGGTTAATTTTTAAAATGTAGAATTATGTTACCCTCTACCCCTTCAAACGTTTTTTTTTTTTTTTTAACATTTATTTATTTATTTTTAATGATAGACATAGTGAGAGAGAGAGGTGGAGACACAGGAGGAGGGAGAAGCAGGCTCACGCCCTGGGCCAAAAGCAAGCGCTAAACCACTGAGCCACCTAGGGATCCCCTACCCCTTCAAACTTTAAATGGCTCTCCACCATTTGGGAATTCTGAGCAAATGCCATTCTTGATCTTATGCCAATTTACCTTTCAAAATTTACTTCTCATTGTCCCTCAGGAAATATTCCAAAACATTCCAAATGTTCCAAAACTCCATTCCTCTATTGACCTTCCTACAGTCTATCTCAACCTACTAGTAACTATCTCAAATAGTTAATATTTCCTTCACAAATATTTTCTGGCATAAGTCCCTCACAAATATGAGATGTTTCTCCCTTCTATATTCCCATAATATTAGCACCCTTTATGTTTTTGAGAAAAAATATTTTCTTCTGATTCTTATTATACTCATTGACTTACTGCTTTATCTCTGTGTGAGTTCCTTGAGGGAAGGAGGTAGTTTTAAATATCTTTAGATGCCTTGCAGTGTCAGATAGAGTGCCTTACTCACAGGATATACAATATGAATTTTATAAAACTGAATTAAAGGTAAGCATAGGAATAAATAGCTGCATTCTAATTAGAGTTTATTAAATATGACGATCATTCATGTACTATGAAATTCAGTATGTTTCAGTGGTCATAGAAATACTAAATTTTAGTAAATAATGGATTAAAACAATAAGATATGCCCAAGAAGCAAAAGTTCAGAAGACCACTAAATATATCCAGTTTTCAGTAGACGACTTCTGATTATAGAAAAAATTATACATCAGGAAACTATATTGGCCAGATTTCAGAATGAAAGATTGTATAAGGATCTAAATACATGACAATATTTAAATAGGGTAAGCTATACTACAGGGAGGCATTTTCTTTCTTTCTTCTTTCAGATTTCTGGGACCTGGGTGCCCATTTAAAATTAAATAAATGTGGATTTATATGTCCTAGTGAATAAATCTCAAAATGGTCCAAGAATAAAATATAAACTATAAGGCTAGATTTTACTAGTAAAAACCATGGAGGGGTATTTTAAATTACTTTTTATCTCAGATTTAGCAAATATATTTGGACTTCTAAATTTTGTGCCACACCTAGAGAAGTTTGCTTTTCATTATGACATAAAGATTCTAAGTTTCAATATCAAAAATTTATATAAACAAAGAAAAGAGATGAATGGCAAAATGGAAACAAAATAGAACTCATATTTCAAGAAAGGGTCCATTCCTTCCATATGGAAAGAACCTTGATAAACTCATAGGAAAAAAAAAAGTTCAAATAAAAAGTGGCAAGCATAATTAAAGTTCATCAGAAACGGAATTCAAAAGTATTAAACATATGAAAAAACACTCAACTTCACACAATATAAAATACATGCAAAATAAACTTCTACTAAAACAGTTTCAAACAATAATCCTAAAGTCCTAAAGATAATTTCTGTTTCAGAAAAGAGTTTGAGAGAGAGGTGGCAATAGCACCTTTAAGTCAGTGAGAACATTCCTGATAATGTAAGGAAAAATCTCCTTCTTAGATATTGACATATTTGTATAACAACAGGTATATCTCCACTTGTTTTTGTATCTGGCTATTTCTGTGGTTGGATGTGAGAAAATCTACATAAGAAAGTATATATAAAAATAACTCATATAAAAACATAATTCATATATAAAAAACTTTTCAGCAAGCCTAAAAAAGAAAAACACAAAACTTGTATCAACTACCAACCTCTGCTAGTCTGTGATACATTTCTAATGAAAAATAATTAGTTTAATGGCAGTTTAAAATGTATTTAAAAGAGTCATTTAATAAGTGGCATAATTATTAATATAAGAAATGAAAGAGGAGTCATCATTATTGATCCCATGAGTGAGCATTAGAAGGATAATAAATTATTTTGAGCAACTCTACGAGTTGCTTTGATAACATGATGTGAACCAGTTCCTTAAAATACAGAAAATAATGAAACTCACAAAAGGGAAAAAAATCTGAATAGGCCTATAATTATTATACACATGTAATTAATAATTAATAATATCTCATAAAAGAAAGCAACAGGCCCAGATGGCTTTACTAGTTAATTGTACCAAACATTTCACAAGAAATGACACTAATTCTTTATAATCTCTTCCAGAAAATATAACTAGAGGCCCTATTTCCTAATTCATTCTATTGTGGCAGCATTACCCTAATATCAAAAACAGATAAAGGCATTACAAGAAAGGAAAATCATATACAAATATCTTTTAAACATAAATGCAAAATTCTTAACAAAATATCAAATTGCATCTAATAATCTATTAAAATAATTATGCACTATGACCCAGTGTGATTTATCCTAGATATGCAAGACTTGTTCAAAATTCAAAAATAAGTTAATTTAATCCATCACATCAATAGACTAAAGAAAAGTATGTAATTGTATCATTTCATGCAGAAAAATTATTTGACAATGTCCACATCCATTCATGATAAAATGCTCAGACAACTAGGAATAGAAGGGGATTTGCTCTATTTGGTAAATAGCATCTATAAAAACCTCCAGCTGACACCATACTTAATGGTAAGAAACTGAATACTTTCTCCCTTTGACTGGGGACAAAGTAAGGATGTACTCTATTATCACTCCTGATAAACATTTTATAGGAAGTACTAACTAATGGAATGAGGAAAGAAAAGGAAATAAATAAGGTACATATTGGGAAGAAAGAAAATCAACTTCTTTCATCTGCAGATAAAATGATTGTCTGTGTAGAAAAATGTAAAGAATAAGAGAAGGGGTACCCGGGTGGTGCAGTCAGTTAAAAGCATCTGAAAAACTAAACAGAACTTGAAACTAAAAACATGCTATTATATACATTATGTCAAAAATTGAAATACTTAGGTATAAATATAACAATATATTTATAGGATCAGTATGTGGAAAAACACAAAATTTTTATGAAAGAAATCAAAGAGATAAAAAGATGGAAATGTATTCCATGTTCATTTATTGCAAGACACAATATTGCTAAGATTTCAATTATTTCCACCTTGATCTATGGATTAGGATCTAATACAATCCCAATCAAAATTTGGGATTGTATTAATCCCAAAATCCCATTTAGTAGCATAATATATATATGCTACTAAAATTTATATGAAAGGCAAAGCAAACAAAAAACACTTGGAAGAAGGATGACGTTGAAGGATGGATATTATCCAACTTCAAGTCTTATTGTAAACCAAAAGTGACCAAGACAATATGCAATTAGTGAGATAATAGACACATATGCCAATAAAATAAAATAGAGTCCAGAGATGGATCCACACATATCCTGAGTGATAGACTCCCTCCTCCAGCAAAATGAAAAGTGGCAATTAAGGGACACTGAAACAAAATGACAAACAGCCTATGTGTCCTCGTCCATGAAATTGTAGAAACTTTGGAAATTATAGAAAACATACTAGATAACAAAAATAATAACTGGCATCAGGATACAATAAATTAAAGCAATTTTGAAAATTAGACCACAAATTTAAATGGAAAATAGAATACAAATGTAAGGCTCCTACAAGTAGTTTGAAGACAGTGATTGTGTACAATAAAATATCTTGGAATTTATACTTCTAATTGTCATAAATAACACTAAAGGACATTAGCTGAGGGAAAAAGGCAAATATAAAAACAGGAAAATAAATCCAAGCCAAATTAAGGGGTGGGGTACTGCTAACTATTGAGTAGACAGGTGAAAAATCATGCTCCAGTGGTAGGTGGGCTACAACTTGGCTTTTGAGTTGCCTGACAGCTAAGGCAAAGAGAAAATATGATTCGCTCATTAATTAAAAGGGTTTGCAGGATATAAAGTTAAATAACATTTAAGAGATTCAGAAGCAGGTCTCATAAGAGGAGCTGAAAGTAAATTTCCCAATGAGTTTTTACAAAGAGGATGTGCTCATTATCATTCCTTAAATTAATGTAACAATTTGTTAACAGGAAGGTTTGTTATCATGTTCCTCAGGGGCAGGCATTATAATAATTTTTGAAAGGGCTTTACATATTTTCCCTCTTTAATTTTCAGGTAGACTAATGAATTTTAATTTCAAGGGTTGGTTAGAGGGAGATCCCAGTGGTTTTCACAGAAATACATAATAAAACATTGCTTAATGTAGCACTTCAGAGGTAAGTAAAATGTGGTTCCTCAGTATCTGGAGTTCAATTAGGAGCTCAGGAGACAAGTAAAGTTTCCATCTTTATCAAAGAGGATTATTATTATTTTCTCTTCATCAGCAGGAGGGAGACCTGGGTTATGAGTATGGTTGGAAAATATTCACTATTTTGAAATCAAGAATGGTAATAAAATATAACCAGTGATTTTGATGTCTATTTTGATATATGTCAGTGCATATTTGAATACTGAATTCAACATAATGATATTTATGATATGGCTACAAGGTACAATTACATTTCTTTTGAAAGTACTATTATAAGATGGAAGAAATTTGTTTAATTTTATTGTGTATTATATTTCTAGAAAATCAAGATTTGATGGAGTCAGTAAGAATTAATAAGCCAATCCAGCAATCTGCACATAATTCTGATTCCCATAAATGTATTTTTGGCAAATAACTTCTTCCATGATTTATCAGCTTAACCTGGAACAGCCCTACAGCAGGAGAGGATAAGCCTCTTTTGCATTTGCTCCTGTCTTTGTAGACCAAGAGAAAGCAGGAAACAGAATATCTAAGAATAGGTTGGAAAAATATTATGTTTGCCTTAAGTTGACAGCATATGAATCAATAGAAAATAAAGCAAAAGCAATAAGGGCACACAAAGTTTACTTTTATCTTCAGTCATGGGAATGCTTTATGTCTGTTGAAGAAGGAAAACAGCGCTATTAGAGTTAACTGAGCATATTAAACTGTAAACCACAAAGTGACTTCTCATATCATAAACTTAGTTCCAAGGGGTTGTAGTAAGTTTAAATTTAGAGGCCACAGCAACAGTAGCATGGATTAATAAGGCATTAGGAGCAGTTTGGATGAAAAATGCTGTAGCTGAAAAGCATATGGAGTTACTTTCTCCACTACCACTCTTAGATTTAGGGTAATCAAATTGCAAAGGTTTATAGGCCTTAAGATCCTTCATCAACTGATAGTTCTCTGTAGCATGTGATATTACCTGGTTGATTGAAAGCATCCACTCAAAACTTCATTGATATATAATGTGACAAAAATTTCAGTCCAGCCCAGGAAGTTAGACAAAAGGATCTGTCCCTGCAGCAACCCAAAATCCATATGGAGACAAAGGCTATATGACAATACAATAAATTAAAACAATAGGCTATGCTTTCTTTCACTCAGTCTATTGAACACATTGTGTGTGACAAGTATTATACTTGGCACAAGACAGTAGTATTTCCTGCCCTTGTGGAACACATAATGCATGCAAAATAGCCTAGGGCAATGACTGCACAAAACAATTAAAGAAAATTGAGCTCACAAAAAGTGGGAAAAACAGAATAATGTACCTCCTGATGAAAGTACATGAGACCACCTGACCACTTTTTCCCAAAAATACCAAAACTGAATATAAATAAGTTTTTAGATCTAACTGCAAATAACAAATAAGTAGAGGAAAGAGGAATATGCTAAATGTCATTAAATCATTATAAGGGTACAAATGAAAAAGAAATCACTGTAGAGGAATCAACAGGGCAAGTAGCCATGATTGCTCAACAAATAAATGGCGAGAAAATAAACAAATAAATAAAAGAATTCATGTATAAAAAAATATGTAAGAGAGATACTAATTTGTTGTAATGTATGCTTATTTTCTGGTTCATGATTCTTTTAAGAGGTTATTTATTTTTGAGAGAGAGAGGGCATGAACAAGGGGAGGGGCAGAGGGAGAGGGAGAGAATCTTTAAGTAGACTCCCTGGCAAATGGGGTGCCTGAGGTGGGGCTCAATCTCATGACCCTGAGATCATGACATGAGCAGAAGTCAAGAGCCAGACACTCAACTAACTGAGACACTCAGGCACCCCATCTGTTTCTTTTTTTTTTTTAAGATTTTATTTATTTATTCATGAGAGACACAGAGAGAGGCAGAGACCTAGGCAGAGGGAGAAGCAGGCTCCTCACAGGGACCCTGATGTGGGACTTGATCCCTGAACTGGGATCACACCCTGAGCCAAAGGCAGACGCTCAACCACCGAGCCACCCAGGCCTCCCACCCCATTTGTTCTTGATTTGAATCACAACTCAAAGAAACAAGCTGGGTTGGTGAGGAGGACAGAGACAGGGAAATAGTGACTAGATATTTTACAATACTATAAAAATTATGGAAAATACTGTAGATTTTTAAATGTGATAAATGATACAGTTTTTCTTTTACAAAGATCCTTATCCTTTAAAGATATATATTGAAATATTTATAGGATTTATTTCAAGATAATGAGCTAGGGAGGGGTAGTATCTGTATAGATGAAATGAAATTATATTGAGTTATAATATTATAACTGAGTTATAATATTTGAAGCTGGATGATGAGTATATGAAGGTTTCTTAATACTATTCTCTTTGGTACACCTCCATGGCTCAGTTGGTTAAATGTCTACCCTTGACTCAACTCAAGATCTGAGATGGGAGTCCCACATCCATCACCCTGCTCACTGGGGAGTCTGTTTCTCCTGCTCCCTCTGCCCCTCCCCCAACTCATGTTCTCTCTCAGCTCTCAAATAAATAAACAGAATCTTTGAGAAAAATACTATTCTTTTATGTTTGAAATTTTGTTACAAAAATTATCTCAATAGTGCATGAGAGAACTAATAATAATATATTACTAGAAGTAATAATAATAAGGGACTATGATATGTATGAAAGAGGAATATCAACTTTAGAATAGAGACTCATGAAAGACTGTTTCAAAAAGATGACATTCATATTAAGAACTTAAAAATAAGGATGCCTGGGTGGCTCAGTGGTTAAGCGCCTGCCTTTGGCTCAGGACATGATTCTCGAGTCCCTGGAACAAGTCCCACATTAGGCTCCCTGCATGGAGCCTGCTTCTCCCTCTCTCTATGTCTCTGCCTCTCTCTCTCTTTGTCTCTCATGAATAAATAAATAAAATCTTTAAAAAAAGAACTTAAAAATAGGTAGGAGTTATTCAGGTCATATTGGATGGGTGAAGCAAGTGTTCAGGTCAGGGTAACAACATGTATGAAAAGCTTTGAAGTGGAGAGAAGTGGATTAACACCAACAACAAAACCCTCTGAATGTTCAAACTGAAGCAGAATAAAGCACAGTAATGCAGAGGTTACTGCTAATAATCTAGATATATAGATACCGATTGAATCAAAGGGTTATAGTGCCTTTATTGAATATTATAGGCCTTAGTGCTTTTTAAATATTATATATAATAAGAATATTATATATTCTTAAGAAAAACAGGATATCATAAATTTTAGCAGAGAAAAATATTAAATATGAGGTACTTAAGGAACACTGCTATAGACCGAACATGTGTGTTCCCCTCCAAAATTGATAACTTGAAACCTAATTCACAATGTGATGCTGTTAGGAGGCAGGACCTTTGACAAGTGATTAGATCATGGAGTGGAGCTCTCATGAATGAGATTAGTGCCCTTATAAAAAAGACCCAGGATATATCCTTCAGCCTTTCTGCCTTGTGAACATATAGTGAGAACCAGGAAGTAGGTTCGACCAGACACCATACTTGCTAACTCTTTGATCTATTTGTGAGAAATAAATTTCTATTGTTTTTAGGCCACCCTGGCTATTGTATTCTGTTATAGCAGCCTGAATGGACAAGACAAACATGTGTTACCCTTAAAGAATGTGATGGAAAAGAGCAAGCATAGAGGCAGAAAGAATGATGCAGCTACAGGAAAAATTGCAGTGAACAATAATGGTGGCGAGGTGTAGGTGGAATGTAGTACACATATAGAGAATTGGATAGAATAAAGAAATATTTAAATAGTAAATTTGGGGAGGTGTCCTAGTTTGGGAGTGTAAGGGAGAGATAAGTCAAAGATTCTCAGGCTTCTGGGAAGTGACAGAAACATTACAAGTGGATAACGTTACTAGTCACCAAAGTATATAAGAGGGCCAGTCGGGGGTAATAAATAAGTGTTTAGTTCTAAATTTGTAAATTTTGAGGTGCTTTGTAATACCAATATAAGCATACTATAGATGCCATTTTATATAACAACACAAAACAAAGAAGACAGATCCGGTCTAGCAACATAAATGTAAAAGTCTCATAAAGACGAGACTGCCTAGGGAAACTGTAGAAGCAAAAGAGCACCTACATTTATGTCACAAGGGACCCCAAACATTAGCATCCTAGGAGATGCTGTTTCCATGTAGAATATAATAGGTATATCAAACACCCCATGTACCCCTGCGGCAACCAAGGGGAGCTGTATAAATTATACACATTTATTTAAAGAAATCAGAACACCCTATAAGCAGTAAGAAGAAAATGAATTTAAATTCTAGAGACAAGGGAGCTCATTCAGGTTGAATTGGCCATTACTAATAATTTTCTAGATTGGGGCCTTTGCAGAGTTTGATCATAGACTGAGTATCCAATGTGGTTTACACAGATGTAATAATATAGAAGGGAAAAAAGAGATAGAGAGGCCCTGGCAGACAAATGGACATGATATTGAAAACATGGAGCATCTTGAATGAGCATCCAGCTTTTCCCATTAGGGCATGGTTTGGACTTCTGGATTGTGTTCCATATGCTTGAGGAATAGAAAGCATCTTCTAAAAGGCAAAAGGAAATCTCTTATAATCTTTCAGTGCTCCATAGGCAAAGCCCTACTAGAGGGAGAGACCTGCCTCAAATACACATTTGTCTCTCAATTAGACATTTGTCCTAAAGAAGCCTCAAAGAATGGAGCTAAAGGGCAAAGTTCAAAATTTCAGAACTATTGAGCTGAATATCCTTCATTCTTATTTTGAGATGAGGAAATGAAACATTAAAATAAATTAAAATAAGAGACATGTAGTATACATGAATAAAATATACAAATCATATATTTATAGACACTGAGCATCTCTTGTGGTATTTTTTAAAGTATTACAAGAAATAGTTTACAAATGAGATAAAATTATCAATTCTCCCAGAATATAATTTATAAACATGGAAAAATGATGAAATAGAAAATCTGAAGTATTATACTTGATAAATAATTTTATCAATTAAAAAGAAATATTTCTTATACAGAAACCTCAATATATGTATATGTACATTATATTATATGTATATATATGCATATACATAAGCACACGTATATACACACATGCAACAAAATATTTGTATTTAGTATATAAAAAGAACACCTATAAATCAATCAGAATATTCTGACAAACTGCTACATAAGTGGATAAAAGACTTGAGTAGGTACTTGATAAAAGAAGGTATTTTGATGATGAGTAAACATAATATTGTGATAAATAATATCATATATCGATACATAAAGGTTCTCAATAACATTAATAGTCAGGGAAATGCAGACTAAAATTACAAAGAGACACTACTCCCAACCAGAAGAGCAGAAATTAAAATAACAGAAAATGCTTTGTGTTGATTAGTCTATGAAACAAAAGAAACTCTTACATAACAGTGAGTATGTTAATCAGTATACTCGCTTCTGAAAAAGACTACAGTGAAACACATTCTATGACACTGTAAACTCATCTCTACACATCTATCTAAGGGAAAGCAGAATTCATTTTTAATAAAATATATGCACAGGAACCAAGAGAAATTAGTATGTGTGTATGTATGTATCATAAAAAAGACATACGCTATAATTTCCATTCTGTAATTATTTATAATTTAAAAGTACAAACAATATGGATGTCTATAAAGAGAACTAACAATACAGTGTTCCACTGAATTCACACCGCAGAACACTGTACAGCTATGCAATAATAAGGATGAATCTCAGATATGTGATTTTGACCAAAAGAATCAGGATAAAAAAAGAATTACACAGTGTGATTCCATCTACATACAGTTAAAAAACAAAACAAAATATATGTGATAATAGAGCTCAATATAGATATTATTTTAGGGGAGCCATGTGGAAGATTGACAATAGTCATGTGTTTATCTAAGTTATAACTGCATGCCACCTCATAAATGTATAAAATGTTATGACATTGAACACGAGATTTTTACCTTTTAGTGTATGTATTAGTGTGCTAGGGCAGGCATTACAAAATACCACAGCCCGGGTGGCTTTTCTCACAGTTCTGGCATCCACAAGTCCAAGATCAAGGTATTGTCAGGGTTGGCTGCTTCTGAGGGCTCTCTCCATATATTGCAGATGGCTGCCTCATCACTGTGTCCTCACCTGGCCTTTGGTCCATGCCTACAAATCTGTGCCCAAATTTCCTCTTCTTATAAGAACACTCGTGCAGTAAAGTGGATTAAGTTTTACCCATAAGACCTTATTTTACCTTAATTACCTCTGTAATGCTCCTATCTCCAAATAATCACATTCCAAGGTACAGGGAATTAGAACTTCAGCATATGACTTTTGAAGGAAAAAGTTAGCCTGTTATAGTATGCAATGTATAAATTGATAGGAAAATATGTAAGTCAAAATGAAGTTGAAAAGACACATAGAAATAAGTCAATCGGAGACGGACAAACATTATATCGTCTCATTCATTTGGGGAATATAAAAAACAGCGAAAGGGAATAAAGAGGAAAGGAGAAAAAAATGAGTGGGAAATATCAGAAAGGAAGACAGAACATGAAAGACTCCTAACTCTGGGAAACGAACAAGGGGTGGTGGAAGGGGAGGTGGGCCAGGCGTGGGGGTGACTGGGTGATGGGCACTGAGGTGGGCACTTGATGGGATGAGCACTGGGTGTTATTCTATATGTTGGCAAATTGAACACCAATAAAAAATAAATTCATTAAAAATAAAAATAAGGCACGTAGAAAAAAGTTGGAAATAAAGACTCAAATGGATAGTTTGAAAGGAGGAAAGCTAAGAGTTTGTGGTATCACAGACTCAAGGAAAAAGCATTTTTAAAAAGATGTGTTCAAATGTCTCAAATGCTCTAGAGAGATGAATTAAAATGAGGGCTGGAAGTGTACATTGGCTTTATAAAAATGGAAGGCTATCATTGACCTTTGCAAGAGCAGTTTCACTGGAGTGGAAAGGGTAAAAGACACATTCAAGTGGGTTGAATAGGGAATGGATGGCAGAAAAGGAGAATAAGGCGGTGAAACCATTTTATTTGAGAGATTCGTCTTTGAATAAGAAATGAGATAGCAGGAGCTGGAGGGAAATAGGGGCTTGAAAATTGTCATGGTTTTAGTTTTGGCTTTGGTTTCTTTGCTTTTAAAACTGGAGATTTTTTTTGCATGCTCAGCTATTGGTGAAATGCAGGTGACAGTGAGGCAGCAGTTGAAGGCCAGAGACAGATACTAGCTCAAGAGCTGAAGGCACATTGGGACCCAGAGCACCCACAGAGCACCTTGCATTGGAAGAGATGGCCAGCTCTTGCTCTGTGGAGATGTAATACAGGACGGATGTCTTGCAGGGCAGTTTGAGATTTGGGCATGGGAAGCTGAGGGATTTTAACTAGAATCTTATCAAGAGTGGCCCGTCCTTGTGAAGTTTTGCTTGCATGTGATGACAATGAATGTGTGGGGTTCCCAGTCATCTATACTGGATGATTTTCCTCATCTCTGATCAGTACTTTGGATGTGGCCAGTAGGAAAGGTGGAGTCACAGTCCACCTGGTGCTGTAGAAGAACCATTTTGCTGCAGTAAAGTAATTTGTGCTCAGAAGAAATCAATGAGATACAGGCTAATGTACATTATGTATATAGGTTAGATCTAGTTTATCCAAGAAAAAATTGAAGGCCAGATTAACTATATATCTTGCCCACATTCACACTGTTAATAGAGTGAGTTTAGGATTTGACTCATTCTGATTCTACAGAACTATTATCTTAACCACTATACTATACTTTAGTGAATAAAAATAATTAGTAGTATTCTCCATGCAATAATTTTATGTTAAAACATAGCTAATATTTGTAACAAAGAATATGTAATAACAAGAAAGGTTTATATAATAAAGTTAAACTGAAAAATTTCAGCCTCCACAATTAACCATATAACATTGTCACAACTACATCTAGCATAGTGCCGGCCACTTGGCAGATACTCTAAGTATATGCTAAACTGTGCTTAAAATATAGAAAAAACTGAGAGAATACCTAACAGAATGGTTTAATATAGTTTATTTTTGGGTAAGGGTGATTATCTCCCTTTATTTCCCTTATTTACCATATTTTTAATTAATGACTATGTAGGGCTTTTAAGAAAACAAACAAAAAATAATAATAAAAATAAAGTGCAAACAGAGTCTTTCCCAGTGAAATTGTACTGTCTTCTATTCATTAAGTCAATGTATTCTCTATGCTAGTCTCAACTTCCTATGGCTACACTGCAGGGAATACATTTCTGCAAGTTGCCACTGAGAACTTTCTGCCTGGGGTCTGAACACCACGCTGTGGAACAGATCCTGGATCAATGTCATAAATACACCCAGGAGCACTGCTTTCCATGAAGGAGCACAAGGATGAGAGTAGATACAGATCTGAACCACGTGGGCAAAAGCCCTAGAACTTAAACATTTTAAAAACTATTACACAAGTAGCTTTGGGAGTATACAAGCTAGATCTTGTAGGCAGGCTTCTTTACCTTCCTGAGAAATCTGCAATTATATGGGGAACTAAGTGAAAATTGTGTGAAGATGGCAATGAACAAAATCATCCTCTGAGGAGCATGTAAATAGTCCTCTTAGAAGAGGAAGGGTTAGGTGGGAGAGAGGGAAAGTGAGAAGGAAGAAACAGGAGAGGATTAAAGCATTTTTTTAATCATGGGGAAAATTTGATTTCTATTCCATACATCCAGCTGTTTTTGTTATTTCTGGAGTTTTGCAGTGAACTAACCTGTGAATTACCAGAAGAGCACTACTGTTGGCTAAAGTAGAGACAACAATTATGTACTTGCAGAGAATTAGTATGGTCCTCAACCCTCCCCTCCTGCCTCTTTCCAGCTTACACCCATTTCCCTGCAGGGAAATCTCATGTGCACTTTCAGTAGTGTCTTCTTTAAATGTTTATTTATTCTTGATTCCCTAAGTTGCCTGTTTGTTAATACTTGTCCCATTGAATTGCAAATTAAGTGGGAATCACTACATTTTTATTACTGAGGTGTTGGAGCTTTGAGGAATAACTTCTTGCTGCATAGAATTTTTACCCCAAAGAAAGAGGATTCTAGTAGAGTTTTTAAATTGAAAATCCTTTCTTTTTTGTAAGGATTTTATTTTATTTTAATAATAAATTTATTTTTTATTGGTGTTCAATTTGCCAACATACAGAATAACACCCAGTGCTCATCCCGTCAAGTGCCCCTCTCAGTGCCCGTCACCCATTCACCCCCACCCCACACCCTCCTCCCCTTCCACCACCCCCAGTTCGTTTCCCAGAGTTAGGAGTCTTTATGTTCTATCTCCCTTTCTGATATTTCCCATACATTTCTTCTCCCTTCCCTTCTATTCCCTTTCACTATTATTTATATTCCCCAAATCAATGAGAACATATAATGTTTGTCCTTCTCCAATTGACTCATTTCACTCAGCATAATACCCCCCAGTTCCATCCACGTTGAAGCAAATGGTGGGTATTTGTCATTTCTAATGGCTGAGGAATATTCCATTGTATCCATAAACCACATCTTTATCCATTCATCTTTCGTTGGACACCGAGGCTCCTTCCACAGTTTGGCTATTGTGGACATTGCTGCTAGAAACATCAGGGTGCAGGTGTCCCAGCGTTTCATTGCATCTGTACCTTTGGGGTAAATCCCCAACAGTGCAATTGCTGGGTCTTAGGGCAGGTCTATTTTTAACTCTTTGAGGAACCTCCACACAGTTTTCCAGAGTGGCTGCACCAGTTCACAGTCCCACCAACAGTGTAAGAGGGTTCCCTTTTCTCCACATCCTCTCCAATACTTGTGGTTTCCTGCCTTGTTAATTTTCCCCATTCTCACTGGTGTGAGGTGGTATCTCATTGTGGTTTTGATTTGTATTTCCCTGATGGCCAGTGATGCAGAGCATTTTCTCATGTGCATGTTGGCCATGTCTATGTCTTCCTCAGTGAGATTTCTGTTTATGTCTTTTGCCCATTTCATGATTGGATTGTTTGTTTCTTTGCTGTTGAGTTTAATAAGTTCTTTATAGATCTTGGAAACTAGCCCTTTATCTGATAGGTCATTTGCAAATATCTTCTCCCATTCTGTAGGTTGTCTTTGAGTTTTGTTGAATGTATCCTTTGCTGTGCAAAAGCTTCTTATCTTGATGAAGTCCCAATAGTTCATTTTTGCCTTTGTCTCTTTTGCCTTCGTGGATGTATCTTGCAAGAAGTTACTGTGGCCGAGTTCAAAAAAGGTGTTGCCTGTGTTCTCCTCTAGGATTTTGATGGAATCTTGTCTCACATTTAGATCTTTCATCCATTTTGAGTTTAACTTTGTGTATGGTGAAAGAGAGTGGTCTAGTTTCATTCAGAAGAATGGATGTGGATGTCCAATTTCTCAACAAGATACTAGCCAATAGGATCCAACAGTACATTAAGAAAATTATTCATGGGATCCCTGGGTGGCGCAGCGGTTTGGCGCCTGCCTTTGGCCCAGGGTGCGATCCTGGAGACCCGGGATCGAATCCCACGTCGGGCTCCCGGTGCATGGAGCCTGCTTCTCCCTCTGCCTGTGTCTCTGCCTCTCTCTCTCTCTCTCTCTCTCTCTCTCTCTCTCTCTATGTGACTATCATAAATAAATAAAATTTAAAAAAAAATTAAAAAAAAAAAAAGAAAATTATTCACCATGACCAAGTAGGATTTATCCCAGGGACACAAGGCTGGTTCAACACCCGTAAAACAATCAATGTGATTCATCATATCAGCAAGAGAAAAACCAAGAACCATATGATCCTCTCATTAGATGCAGAGAAAGCATTTGACAAAATACAGCATCCATTCCTGATCAAAACTCTTCAGAGTGTAGGGATAGAGGGAACATTCCTCGACATCTTAAAAGCCATCTACGAAAAGCCCACAGCAAATATCATTCTCAATGGGGAAGCACTGGGAGCCTTTCCCCTAAGATCAGGAACAAGACAGGGATGTCCACTCTCACCACTGCTGTTCAACATAGTACTGGAAGTCCTAGCCTCAGCAATCAGACAACAAAAAAACATTAAAGGCCTTCAAATTGGCAAAGAAGAAGTCAAATTCTCCCTCTTTTCCGATGACATGATACTCTGCATAGAAAACCCAAAAGCCTCCAACCCAAGATTGCTAGAACTCATACAGCAATTTGGCAGTGTGGCAGGATACAAAATCAATGCCCAGAAGTCAGTGGCATTTCTATACACTAACAATGAGACTGATGAAAGAGAAATTAAGGAGTCAATCCCATTTACAATTGCACCCAAAAGCATAAGATACCTAGGAATAAACCTAACCAAAGAGGTAAAGGATCTATACCCTACAAACTATAGAACACTTCTGAAAGAAATTGAGGAAGACACAAAGAGATGGAAAAATATTCCATGTTTATGGATTGGAAGAATTAATATTGTGAAAATGTCAATGTTACCCAGAGCAATTTACACGTTTAATGCAATCCCTATCAAAATACCATGGACTTTCTTCAGAGAGTTAGAACAAATTATTTTAAGATTTATGTGGAATCAGAAAAGACCCCGAATAGCCAGGGGAATATTAAAAAAGAAAACCATATCTGGGGGCATCACAATGCCAGATTTCAGGTTGTACTACAAAGCTGTGGTCATCAAGATAGTGTGGTACTGGCACAAAAACAGACACATAGATCAATGGAACAGAATAGAGAACCCAGAAGTGGACCCTCAACTTTATGGTCAACTAATTTTCGATAAAGGAGGAAAGACTATCCACTGGAAGAAAGACAGTCTCTTCAATAAATGGTGCTGGAAAATCCTCTTTTAATCAGATTACTTGTACTCACAGATAATGGGTGTCACAGCTTTGCCTTTTCAGAAATATCTAGTTACCTCTTGTAATTCTTCATTCCAGTCCAATGCTCTCCCAGCACTGTTGAGGACTGTTATGAGGGTAAGTGATTACCAGTGGTGGTGTCAACCTGGAATGCCTCTATAAAGAACAGTTTGGCTATAGCTTTCAAACTTGAATACAAAGTTTTTGATTTAGCAATTCTGAATAGAGGCACTTATTCTATAGAAGCATTTCCAATGCCCTTGTTGTAGGAGAGATATAATATCATACATGTGGTTGGACATTAATTGCATAATTGTAATTACAAAATGTGGGGAACAAATTAGTTTACATATAAGAAGAGTAGTCAAATAAATTATGGAATAAAAATGGAACATCCTGCAGCTATGAAAAAGAATGAGACAACTTACAGGTTTCCTGGTGGTAGATTCAATAAAAATATCAGCTGTAAAGCAATGTGAGTAAAGAAAAAAATACAAGAAAAATACACACACATTTATACAACATGTATATAGACGCACATACATAATATATCCTTTGCTTTTTATATATAATTACCAAATGATATTATTAAATGCACAGATCACATTTAGAAAATATATGAGAGGCCTGTTGTGCTGATTTTCAGGTGTTAGCAGTTGGGGGAGCTGCTGTGCCCCTGCCTGGTGCAGGGCTTGGTGGGGGTTGTTTACCCCGTGAGGCCGCAGGAGGAACAGCCCCAGTGGCGGGGCAGCTCTGGAATATTACTCAGCTATTAGAAATGACAAATACCCACCATTTGCTTCAACGTGGATGGAAATGGAGGGTATTATGCTGAGTGAAGTAAGTCAGTCGGAGAAGGACAAACATTATATGTTCTCATTCATTTGGGGAATATAAATAATAGTGAAAGGGAAAATAAGGGAAGGTAGAAGAAATGTGTGGGAAATATCAGAAAGGGAGACAGAACGTAAAGACTGCTAACTCTGGGAAACGAACTAGGAGTGGTAGAAGGGGAGGAGGGCGGGGGGTGGGAGTGAATGGGTGACGGGCACTGGGGGTTATTCTGTATGTTAGTAAATTGAACACCAATAAAAAAAAAAAAAAGAAAATATATGAGAAAGGCAATAGTCATTGCTTTCAAGGAAAAGAACTGGTTAATCTAGGAACAAAACAGAGAGGGAAGCACACTTCTCAGTTCATTCACTTCTGTGGTTTGAATTTCAGTCAATATGCATATATTGACTACTAAATAGTTAAAAATAATATTATGATAAAGTATGCAATTATCAGATGCCACTTATTGTAGTGTCATCATCCCAAAGAAACTTGTATAAAGCTAGGGATTGCCTAGGCTTGTATATCCTGTGTATCATCAGGTCACAAGTTTAAAGATATGACAATTGATTTAGCTTTCTTGTAAACAGGAATAATTTATTTAGCACCTTATAAGGTGCTAAGATGCACCTTAGCATCTTATTTGGTTGCATCAGACACACATACAAACCTACACAGAGTTTTCTATATATGTGTTCACACATATCCTTTTATGTATATAGGTATATAAAATATTCATATTAATAGCAATAATAATGCTGCAAAAGCCACCTTGAATGTGAAACATTCAGAATTAGGCTTTTTATATGTATGGGCTTGATGAAAGGAATGATCATATCATTGAAAGTCAGGAGAAGGAGAAATCAGATGCTATGATCTAATCACCACCATTCATTTTATATATTGTTTCAGAACTTATTAATAATGGCATACAAGTTTAGGATGAATGGGTATTTCTGTTGAGCTGACCCTTTTATCATCATTAAATGTTCTCTTTAACTCTGGAAATATTTCTGATCATAAATATTTCCTTTTTTAATAGTATTAAGGCAATACTAACTTTCTTTTTGGTTAGTATTTCCCTGATGTTTCTTTTATCTTTATATATCATTTTATTTTAACCTTTAAAATGCCATTATATTGAAAGGTATTTCTTATTATGGGAGTTATTTTCTTTTTAAAAATCTTTTTTATCATTCTTATTTTAGAGAATTTCTATTTTTATTTAATTAGTAATATATTTGGGCTTAAATCTACCACATCATCCATGTTCTATATGAGTATACACTTTTTTCATAGTCTTGCCTTCTTTTGAAATAATTATGAATTTTAAAAATCATTACATTTCCCCTCTAATAGCTTGCCTGTTATACATTTCCTTAATTCATTTCTACATTTCTTCTGGTCTTGTCAGAGTATATAAAAAGTTATTACTTCTACCACTTCCCCAACAATGAAAAGATGTTATGACCCTTACTTACAACATATATTAAAACTCAAAACCCATTATCGCCATTGTTTTAAACAGTCTCTATTTATTTAGATCTACTTACAGGCTCATTTTTTTAACTTAATTCATCTTTCATCTGAGATTATTTTTTTCTAGCTAAATAACTTCCTTTGTATTTCTGTTAATGTGAGTTACTCTGATACAAGCTACTTCATCATAGCCAGAAGAAAAATCTTAGCCATTTTTCCTTCATTTTGAGTTCGATAAATATTTATTGGGTACAGCTCTTTCTCCAACAAAGAGAGAAGATGGGAGATGAGAATACTGGTTATAGAAGAGCAAGGATAAGAGACCTGTAGCCAACTAATTATATTTAAAGTATAAGTAAGTACTAAATAGAAACATAAGTCCTTTTGGATAAGTACGAATAGAAGGAGGAATAATGATACAAGTTATAGAGGACAGTGATGAGGAGTATTGACTCTTGTATCTGCAGATCTAGGTCCAAAGTCCAAGTCAAGCTTTAATAAACTTGGTGACATTAAGGGGTAAATAAGTAGGGGCACCTGGGCACCTCAGTAGGTTAAGCCTCTGACTCTTGGTTTTCATTCAAGTCATGATCTCATGGGTCATAAGATCAAGCCCCAGGTCAGACTTCCCACTCAGTGGGGGGATCTGCTGGAAGATTCTCTCCTTCTGTCCCTCCCCCAACTTGCATGCATGCATTCTCTCTCTAAAATAAATAAATAATTCTTTTAAAAAAGGGAGGGTAAACAAAACTTGTCTAGACTTTCAGTCCCAGTCCTAAAATAAGAAAAAAATAATACTTCACTTTCTGGGATGAATGAATATGAGGATTAAGGTAAATAATAATACCTAACATAGCAGAATGTCTGTTACCTAATAGGAGTTCCTTAAGTCATGCAATTATTAAAAATTCAAGAAAGGCTTCATGCACATTGTATCATTGGGGTTAGGTCTGCAAAATAAATCAGTTTTCAGTGGAAGGAGACCAGAAGTACCAATCTACCTGGTGAAAAATCAGCAAGAACAATGGTTTGAGGTATGAATAAAATTACCATGTTCAGGGCACAGCAAAGAGTTAAGGCCCTGGTGCCATGAGGTACTCAGTGGGGCACAACTCTGGAGGAAGGTGTTTTGGAGTGTCATCATGGAGAGCCTTGGTGCCACAAGAAGGTAATGATTCATGAAATAGGCAGATAACCTGCAGTGGATACTTATGCTAAATGATTAAAGCATCATAACAGATACTTGCACAGCAAATATACACTGACCATCTTACCAAAAGCATGGTATGGAAAGGAGGAATCATCCAAGTCTTCTAGTTCTTCTGCTCAAAACTCTGATCCTATTCCACTGTCAGCCACTTTAGATTGAACAATAAAATAAAAAATTCACCAGAAGTAGAAAGTTCCATTTGTTTTCCCTTAGAAGGCTTTAGACTGTTTAATCCAGGTTCCCATTTTTCTTCTATAACACTTTTTCTTCCTGTGCAAACCATGAACAGACATTCACTAATTCCCCTCCTCCAAGTCCCTCCAGCCTCTTGAAGAATAGTCTTTAGCCTTGTTCATGCACAGTTTATAACAACACTATCACCATTACTGTAGAAAGCTATTACAATAGAAATACAATTTTGTAAGTCAAAGATTCACCAAGGAGTTTATGCTTTCTGTTTCGCCAATCCAGTACACTGTATTTACCATCAAATGGCAAATTAATCACCTATGGTGATGAGCCAAGTCCCATATGATCAGAACATGACAATCCAGACATAGTTTGGGTGTGGAGCAGAGGCAAAGCCTTAATGTTTGCAAATAACTTTTGCAAGTTCTCTGCTTACTCTCCCTCTGAGCACTTTCAGGGTCTCTAACACATCTACTTCAGGTACACTTGGAAACCAAACTAAGACAAGTTTCAGGAATGTTAGAATTGGTTATCTGATTCTGGATCATTCAATTCTTTTCTGTTGGAATGAGTTACTCTTTCCCATGTTGGTCAATGATTTGAAAGAACCCACAAAAACCCACTCATTTATTCATGCTCCAGTTCAGGTTCACTTGCTAATATTCTATAAATGCACTACAGTAAGTAATAGGAAATGATCTCAGAAAGTGAAACTCTCATTTTACTTGGGGAAGAGAGCAGCAGATGTGGGTATGAAACATCAGTAATACTGTTCTCTTGGGAGCATTTAAGAAGACTCTGTCTGAGGCTTACAGATTTCAAAGCACTATGACCAAGATGGTGAATGGTCTAGAAACTGCTGGAGAAGAACATTGGAAGAAGAGGACTCTTCAAGGGGAATGCAAGGCTGAAGACAAGAGGGTCATTATCCATATATTAAAGAGGGTCATTATCCATTGTTCCTGCCATGGGGAGGAACAATTTGGCTTGCTTGTTATTGCTAAAAATCCAATGGTCAGCTCAAGTACACAGCCAGAGTCATCCAGAAATGGAAAGGCATATAGGCAACTCCCTGTGTGATGCTCAGCCAAGGCTACATGGCCATTCATTTGTATGTCATAACTGATATTGATACATTTGATTGGACCAAATCACCTTGGAGGTCCTTTCCAACCCTAAAGTAATATCTCTAAACTGAGATGTACTTTTGCACATATACAAGGTCCCTCCCTGTTCCATCATGCCTAAGCCTCCTCTTTCTCTGTCCATTTCTTCATCATCTCTTCAGAAACGCAAAAAACAACAAAACAAAACAAACAAACAAAAAAAACAGGAAATCCTGTAATTGGCAACACTGGAGATTCCTCAAGCTCCAGTTCAGTTTTTATAAGTACGTTTTTCGATCCCCTATTCAAAAATCAACTGAATAGCTTATTAAAAATATACATTTCTATGCCTTCATGAACACATACTAAAATAAGATCCCTGTGGATAGGACCCAAGAATATGTACTATGATTAGCCTTCTAGGTGACTCTAATACTCAACTAAGATTGAGAATCATTTCTCTAATCTTTCTCTCCAGCATTTTCTATACTTGTTAATTTTATAGGGCAGAGGTATCCAGTTGAGAGCAACTTAAGAGTGAGAAATTGAGATACAAAATGATAAAGTTCTGATCTCTGAATATATCTGGCTAGTTTTTAATCCATGTCTCTGCCTCTGTCAGATGGGCAGGTCTGTGCAGACACAAAACATGGCGGTATTGCATGTAGTATTCTATTCTGATGAAATCCTGAAAACTGATTATGAAAATTTTCCATTGTCTTTTCCCTGAGAGAGGTAATAAAGCTGCTACTACCAAGAATAAAGAAGCTCAGCAGGACCGATATCTATTAGGATGGTGATTCTCAATCATGGCTGCACATAGACATCATCGCTAGAACTCAAAAAAAAAAAAAAACCAAATACCTAAACTAGGTCCCACAGCAAGAAAATTAAATCAGAATCTCTAGGGCTGAGGACAAATGATCTCCTTTCTTAGAAAGATTGATTCAAGTACCACAATGTTTGCACTGCCTAAGCACTTTGCATAGAATGTTATTTTTGTACTGATCACATTTTTTGGTAATTATTTATGTATAAGTATCTTCACTCCACCTCCCCATGAGTAGGTAGAGAGGGGACTGTATCATCAGTGCAGACATTAGATACCTAGGACATATGCATATTTAAAAGTAAATTAAATATTGTAGAGAAGCCTTGAAACTTCACATGCCATGAAATAATCTATGGGGTATCAAAGTTTAATTTATGCCTCTTGGGAGGAAAATTCTGAACATATTTTGCAAGTCTGTTTTTCCATTTCTGAAGCTAAAGAATTACTCTATCATACTTCAGTTACAACTCAAAAGTAGTCTTTTGACTAAGTATTAATAAAATTTCTAAATCATAAACAAACTAAGATTTATCACTTGTCCTAAGGTTGACACTACCATTATTCTTAATTACTCCTGAACTCTCACACATTATTCATTATGTCCCCAGAGAGGGGAAATGAGCAAAGAGTTTGGGTTTAAGAAAGAATGAATTCTTCCTGAGGTTACATCTTGTATACTTAAAAAATCTCCCCTAGCTGGTTATTTATATCTTATTGCATTCCTTGGGAAAGGTAATGGCATGTTCTGGTAAACAGCACATTAAAAAATAAAAAGAGGGCAGCCCTGGTGGCACTGTGGTTTAGCTCCGCCTGTAGCCCAGAGCGTGATCTGGAGACCCTGGATCGAGTCCCATGTCAGGCTCTCTGCATGGAGCCTGCTTCTCCCTCTGCCTGTGTCTCTGCCTCTCTCTCTCTCTCTCTCTCTCTCTGCATCTCTATGAATAAATAAATAAAATCTTAAAAAAAAAAGAAAAAAGAAAACCTTTGGAGTTTTGTTGGGGGGCCATCACTCCCTTAAAATGACAAATCAAAAATAATTGCTCCACATTTAGCTCTGGTTCGTTTACAGAGAGGTGAAGAGGATAGGAAACAAGAAGCAGGATTTCTCTCCAACGGAATACTAGTTGGTATTACCTGGTAGACTGGGAGAGAGACTAGACATTGTAGCTCAGAAGGGCAGTATGCATCCTAAAAATACCACCTTGGCAACAGTGGAGGTGGCTGCAGCTTGACCCATAGTTGTAGAACACCTTGCTAATATCATTCTCCTAAAAGCCTTCATTTACATGGCCTTTTCTGAATAATCACAGTATTAGCAGCTTCTAATCATTGGATAACTTACACACACCAGGCACTGTTCCAAGTATATTACCATATTGACTCCCCTAATCCTCATAACAATCATGAGAGGTAGCTATTATTCATCTGGTTTTACAAGTCAAGAAACTGAGGCTTAAGGTGTGGGAGACTGTGAGTGACTTATACATTGCATCACCAATGTTTTATCACACAGATTTTGTGTGTGAAGTAAGGCAGTATAGTTTGCTGGGATGCATGGTGGATGATACCAGAAAGACTTTAATAGGAGTAGTGTCCGGATAAAGTAGAGTCTACAATGACCAATAGATGATGACTGACCAGTGTGGTAGGCCACAGGTATGATAACTGATTTCTGGTCATTGAGATATCTGACTTCCTCACTACAAATTCTACTGGAGAAGACTTTCAGTTTTCAGTCATTGACTCCATGGTGTCTAGTAGAGACTGGACCCATCAGAGAAGCATCTCAGGACTTCAAAAAGATTGCAAGAAGATTTGGCTTATGACTGTCCAAGTGAAAGAGAGATGTCTCTTCTGTGTGGTGGTGTCCGTGGGGCACTAGGCAGACATCTGAGCAAATAGACCAAAAGTTCCTTCTATTCATCACGTAAGGGGAAGCTCAGCTATCATTTCCGCTCTTGAATCATGGGTTCACTCACACAGTCAGGGGAAGAAGTATAAGTCAGATATCTAGGCTGTGATAATCTCTTAGTTGCTTCAGGTTAGTGGTGTTTATGAACTCCATGTAGAGAGCTTGAGCTGAGGGAGGAATGGTACTCTCTCTGTGAACCATAGGATAAGACATTGGTTAATGCTGTGAGTGAGGGAGTTTAATTATCACTAGTAACTATGAAGCTACTGGAATTCATTTCATGACATCTTTTCTTCCATATTTCATGCACTTATTTCCTTCCTTTTGTACTTTTTTTTCCCTTCTCTCCAGGTGACAGTTATTCTTTCTTTTAATTTTTATAGTGTTATCAAATGTATTCCTTTGGTAATGCTGCCATAACAAAATACCACAGAGCTTAAACAACAGAAATTTATTTTCTTACAGTTTAGAAGCACTATGAGGTGTCAGCAGGGTTGGTATTTCCTGAGGCCTCTCTCCTTGGCCGGTATATTATCTTCTTCTTGCTGCATCATCACATGAATTTTTCTCCATGCATGTGCATCCTTGGTTTCTCTTCTTCTCATTACAGGATATTAGACCTATTGGATCAGGACCCACCCTTATGATTTAATTTAACCTTAATTTCCTCTTTAATGTTCCTATCTCCAACTGTAGCCACACTGGAACTTAGAGTTTCAACCACTATGTTTGGATTCTAAGTTTGGGGGCTTATATACTTTAGTTCTATAGCGTAAAGCATTATCTACACACACACACACACACACACACACACAATGTCCACATATACAATCCAAGTTGAATGTGTAGCTTTAATTAATTTCCCATTTGATTTTTTTTTTTCCTTAAAGAGAAAGACAAAACTAGAAAGTCACTGAGGCACCAAAAGTATACTTTTCGGTCTAAGAAGTGCATGAAAGCTGCCTTGTTCCACTAGGAAAAGGGAAGGCGCCTGAAAGAGGTAGCCAAAAAGTCAGTGACAAAGCGGAGTAGGGGTGCTTACAGGGAGAATGGGTGGTGGAGAGTACAGTCCTGAGCTTGGCCAGTTGTTTGGCCAGGAGCAAGTCATTTTCTCAGTCTCAATGCCCTTGTTTGTGCATGGATCATACAAATCTGCTTTAGGGGATACCACAAAGACACAAAAGGTACAGGCAAACAAACATACACATGGGTACATGCACACACATTAAAGTGCCTGATATAGACAAAGTAGAAACTCAAAGTCAAACTTTATGGGCCACATGTTTAATAGACTTTAAAAACCATTTAGATGCCAATATGTCACAGACACACAATACCAGGCCCACAGACAATATAAATGCAAGTTTAAAGCCACAGAGGGAATGATAGGCTTTCGTTTCCAAAATAAAGACTTAAAAGTAAAGCCTGGCATCTTCCCTATATTTAAGAGCACCTCAGCAGCATGAGGGAGCTTGGATGAAGGAACTTGTGTTCACACTAGACTGAAGGCTCCTTGTGAGCAAGAATCATCTCAGTTTTGTTGGCTATCATTTGCCTAGAACTCAACACAGTGTCTGATACACAGATGTTTGGTATTTATTAAGTCATGTTCACAAATTACTGCACTTGCAGAGAGATACATCAGAAGCCTGGAAAAGGCCTTTCTCCATCTGAAAAATGAGTAGTTCTTAGAAATTCTTTAAAGTTGCTTTAGAGTTTACTTCACAAATAAAATACAACCCAAAGGCTTATAATAAAGAAGGACCAAGAAGTCCAGACCAAAATAAGATGTTAAAACTTAGTTCTTTCATTTCCCATGATGAGTGTAGCTGCAAAGATGCTTCTTAAAATAATCTTAAAAGCCTTACAGCAGGGTTGGAGAAAAAAATATGTTAGAAAATAATTTTCAATGGATGAGAGTTACCAATTTTCTAGCCATCAGGAAGAAGATTCGGAATTAGTTCTATAATATCTACTATTAGACTATTTCAGCCTCATATTCCTAACAGAAAACACATATCAGGAACAGGAGACAATTTTTCCTACATTTTTATATCTCTAAAGACTTTGACCTCGACAACAATTATTACATGTAATATAGGCGAACAGATTACAGTTTGCAGGGATGGTTGCCTAGAGCTCAAGAGATAAAGGGAATTTCTACAGCTGAAAATTGCATGTAGCCTTCCTGGGGGAGGGGGGATTCATCTCTAATTGCAACCTCTACCATGATTTACATGACCTAAAACACATTTATAAGAACCAGCCGGCATTTTCATGCCTTTGATTTTGGGTAATTATTTTTATAGCTGAAAGATTTTTAATGTTTCTCTAGCCATAAACACAAGAACTTTTTGATTCTCAGATTCCTCTCTGTTTCAGAAAAAAGAAAAGAGGTGTTCTCTCAAAAATCATTTTCAGAGAGAAAATAGCTGCTCCAAGATAATTAGGAAGGGAGATGATTAATTAACACAACCTGAGGAAGTAACACCATATCTGACACAGCCATTGGTTCAGAGTCACTTAGACACACTAATCCCATCCACAGTTACTTGCCGTGGTTGGCTGCGTACAGTCACTGAGGCCACTGATAGAGCTATGTGCCTGGTCTTCCTGTTTCCATTCATGCTCATGAAGCCCATTCTCCATACAACAGCCAGGTGAACTTTTAGATGAAATCCCTTCCAATGGCTGGCCCCCACATTCAGAATGAAACCAAAATTTCATCCCATGTTCAATGTGGTTACCATGATCTATCTAGTCAGGCTTACTTTGGCTAGGAAAACTTATGAAAATTTTGACAAAGCAAATGTGTAAGCCTGGGATCTAAATCCATATACATGACAAGAGTTTAATAGATTTGACCTGGAAGTGACCAGTAGCAGCTGCTCTCACAACAGTTTCGTCCTGTTCCTTTCTTCATGCTGGCCATGCATTTATTATATACAGCCCTACAGATCTCTAACAAATCTTATTTTCTCCTTCCTTCAAATAAGAATTGTCCCAAGCACTTGTACTAGAAGCAAAAACTGACACTGAAACTGGCTTATTCAGATCTGGAAAATCTCAAAGAAGTATCATGCTCACTTTGATTGTCTTTGTATCGGATACTTTTGCTTCCCCCCCCGCCCCCAAACTCAATATTTTTTTTTCCCAAACTCAATATTAAAAATCAATATCCCACACTAACATTATCAAACTAGTCTGGCTTTTAGAGGTATATCAACAGCAAACAAAAGACAGCTATCTGTGGTTATAAGTAATCAAGTTGCTGTGAAAATGAACACCTCAGAACTAATCCCAACCTTGCTGTCCACCATCCCCCACTACCTGGCTCACTAGTTGTCCTCTCCTAAAGAGGAGAGGATCTGGCTCTCTTTCAGTTTTGCCATAGATTCAAGCACATTATTGGTCTTCTCAAGAAACAAACTGGGATTTTAAAAATTCTCCTCATTATATATTTGGTTTTCTTTTTATTTGTCAATTTCTACTTCCATCATTGTTCTTTCCTTCCTTCTATTCTTTGGGGGAATTTGTTTTATGTTCTTTTCTAAAATTCTTTGGACAAATTGTTAAATGATTACTTTCTAGGCTTTCTTAAATATGTATTTAAGACTATAAATTTCCTCTATTCACAGATGTGTGGGCATTCTGAATATTGCATTTTTGTTTGCAATACTATTCATTATTATTCAACTAAAACTTTTAATTTGTGATATCTTCTTTCACTTAGTAATTATTTAGACACATTTTGCTTAATTTACAAATTTTTGAAAATTCTGTCAGTGCATTCTAGCTTAATTTCAAAATAGAAAACCTATGCTTTAGCATTTCAATTATGTGGCGTTTGTTGAGAATTGAACAAGGGCTTAACATGTAGTATATTTTGTTAAAAATCTCTCATGTACACTTGAAAGCAATATGTATTCTTCACTTGTTCAGTTTGGTGCTCAAAGTTTTCCCAGGTATATCAAGTTTGTTCATTTATTTTTTAGATTTTCCATATTTTACTGAATTTATTGGACTCTTCTGTCACATAATGAGAAGGCTATGTTCAAGCTTTCTACCCAAATTACGGATATATCAATTTTCCTATTTAATTCCATACACTTTTGCTTTACATATTCAGAGGCTATATCATTAGTGACATGTGCATTTAGAATTATTATGTTTTCTTGGTGAATCAACTCTCATCATTATGAAATTATCACTGTTTATCTCTAATAAGGATTCCTGTCTTAAAATCTGAATATTTGATATAAATTTGCTATAGTGGCCTTCTTTCACCAAGTGTTTTTATGAGGTTTTTTTAATTCCTTTTTTTTAAATATTTTTTTTCAATTTTTATTTATTTATGATAGTCACAGAGAGAGAGAGAGAGGCAGAGACACAGACCGAGGGAGAAGCAGGCTCCATGCACCGGGAGCCCGATGTGGGATTCGATCCCAGGTCTCCAGGATCGCGCCCTGGGCCAAAGGTGGGCGCCAAAGCGCTGCGCCACCCAGGGATCCCCTAATTCCTTTTTTTTTCAACCTTATACTTAAGATGGTCTATTGTAAGCAGCATGTGGGTGCGTTTTCCCCTTGACTCTGGTTGGCAATTGTAATGGGTTGAATATTGATCCCCAAAGAGATATATGCAAGTCTAACAACCAAAAATCCAAGGGATTTCCATAGTTACAGAAATCCTTTTGAAACATAAGGCTCATTTGACATTGCATGATATATGAAATGAATGGCAGGAAAGAAACATGTACGAAGACTAGATTTCCAAAGAATGTGAGTCTGTTTCTAGTTCTTCACTTCTACCTTCTTAAAGCTCCTATTATTTCTGGACACTGTTATGAACAGCTGAGTAAAAGCTATATCTGAATACAATTTTGAAAACCTATTAATATAACTAAATAGTTACTCTTATTTTGAGATAAACAGTCTTTTGTATACAGTAAAGTCTGTGTACCTGAGTCTGTACTAGAACTCAGGACATATTTTCCACCAAAATATCTCATCAAGTTGAAGTAAACTTTAAGGCCTCAGACATCTGCTGATTGGAAGAATGCTTATGCAAAATCAGGTTGGATATTATTGTATTTTATTTACTGCATTACTTGCTACTTCTTTTTTTTTTATTTATTTTTTTTTTACTTGCTACTTCTTTTACTGGTATTTCTATCCATGCCATTGCTGTCTTCCTTTCATCCTTTTTCTATCATATTACATTTGCTTAGGGTTCCATAAATATTCCTTCTACTAATGATATGAGTTGTGTGACAGCTAACAGCTTACATTATTTACAGTCTTTGCTTTTTTAGAGTAAAACAGGAAACCATCCAGTGTAGTGATTTACTCAGCTGCAGTGCACAAGGTACTCTAGTCTTACTGAAAAAGAATAATTGCTATGATTATTTAATGATATATACAATGCCTGTTATTAGCTATTTATTGATATATGAACACCTGAAATCTGCTACTTCTAGTGCCAGTGAGAACAACTCATTTTTCAATCAAATATAATTGCCAGTGCTGGTACATGGAGAGAAATTTAACTCTTCTCATCAGATTTATTGGATAGCACCATTCTTGCCAGATCTCATACTGGCATGTAATCTATATTAATGCCAAGGTATATATTTATAGCTATGAGATAAAGCCTAATCTCTAATGTGCCAATCTACAGGAGCAAGAAAATATGAGGAAAGGATATATGTTGAAAACAGTGATTAACATATTATTTTGGAATCACACTCTGTAGGAAGTAACCCGAGGAGCACTGCTTCTTGGTAGTCTGTCTCCTGTGGTCTCAGAAGACCAGCAATCACCTATAAACTTTATAACTTCTCTGAATGCCTACATGCAGCCTTTACTGCAGGGCCATCAAATAAATTAAAATGGAAGAAGATAGTTAAGTACAGTGTTTAAGTCACTTATCCATGAGAACTGGGATTTAGAGACACATCAAATTAAGTTTAAAAGGGGACAGAATCCTTTAACTCCCAATATCTTAATTTTATAATTAGAATTATATTCTATATAGAATGGTAAATAACACCAAGAAAAAAAAATCAGAATTTCTCAGGATATAGCATCATAGCCTTAGACCCTGAAATTCATGAGAACTCCATCCCTCTGTTACACATGGGTCTGAAATGGTCTGTCTTCTCAAAAGGATTCCCTGGGAAAATCTGGGCTACTTTGTTCGGGGAAAGGGTGGAAACTACAGAAATTCACAAGGATTGTTGGTGTTATTTTTCTTTCCAGAAGTCTCAGCTATTGCAATTTAGAGCTATGTTCATTGTTTTATCGCTATAAAGTCTCCCTTGATATCTACAAGCTCTGTGAATTGAGACAAACTAAACTTCATTTGGTTTAATTTTCTTTCTATAAAATATGTCATCAAAGTACTATTTATTTCAAAGTGTCATTGTGAAGATTAAATAAGTCATATGACATTTACTTAAAGCATAGCCTGAAAGAGAGGAAAATCTGAGTGTTAATGCTCTTTCCCATTATTATCATCATGCTGACTACCATCATAGCCAGCAGGAGCAGCATTATCCATCTATCTAACTACAGGTTTATCAATCTCTGAGCATCATTGATTCTTAGCCTTGAATTCTGAGTGTTACATAGTGGTACAAAAGTGGGGGACTTGTTGCCTTGGCATTCCTAATATGCTACTTCCTGGCTAGATGGTGAGGGCTTGCCATTTCTGCATGTATTGAATGTTGAAACTAACACTGCTATTCTGTTTGCAAAGAGCTGGACGAGGAGATGGCTGTGAGTTGAAGACTAAAGGAAACTACACATGCTGAAAATATAGTAGTCTTCCTTGCCCATATTCTACTTTCTGGGGTTTCAGTAATGCTTAGTCAATTATGGTCAGGAAGCAGATGATCCTCCTTCTGACACATGGTCAGAAGGTCAATAGTAGCCTAACACTACATCACAATGCCTACATCATTCATCTCACTTCAGCTCATCATGTAGGCATTTTTCACTCACATAATCACAAGGAGGAAGGCAAATACAGTGAGGTATTTTGAGAGAGAGAGAGACAGAGAGAGAAAGAGAGAGACCACATTCACAGAACTTTTATCACAGTGTACTGTGTAGGGGGGGCGCCCCTATACAGTGGGGGAAGAATGGCTTCGCAACCTCCTGACTTGTTTTCTTTCCTTCCTGAAGAGTCTTAATTCTAATTGTACCCTTTTTTTGCCATTTCTTCTTATCCACTTACTGACTTATCCATTAGCCTAATTCTACAAACCTAAACCCTGATACAATGAAGAAAATCAATGGAATGACATCTTCTGGCTCAGACAAGAGCCCCTACATTTATAGGCTTTTCATCAGTCCCATCTACTTAGGCTGCTAGTCAAATCTTGTTCCTTGGAACAACAAAGCTGCATCATTTAGCCAATTTGTTATCCTCCCTGTAAGATTCTGTTTTTGCCTGCATTAATGAAGATAAAATATGCCCCAGGTCTACATCATAAATTTTCGACGCGAGGTCCCTAAGTTCAATTCATATACACTCAGTCAAATCTTATTGACTCTTCAGAGGAACTACAGATCTTGATTTTTTTAATCCAGAAACCTAAAGATGCAATTCTTTGAAGAGCAGAATATTGTGAACCAACTTATTTTGAACCTCAGTGAAAACATATTTCAGATTAAGAGTAAAACTTAGTCCATGCAAATTATTTCCTCACATAAAGCAATCCATTCATCTCCATAACCACTTACTTTAAGATACAAATGTAATATGGATTAGAAATTTATTTTTAAAATATGCTTCTTGGAGACACCTCAATTGGACCTGAATTGGGTTTTGCATGATATGTCATTTCTATTTCTTTGCTTATCTAATCCCCTTACTTAGCAGATGCATTTCTATGAAGCTATTACACTTCTTCCCAAATGCCTTAGAACTTGAAGAGAAAAAACACTAAAATTTTGAACCAAGTTTGGACACCCACACAAGCTAACATGGCACCCAATCTTCAAATGCAGCAGAAGAGTAAAAGTATAACATATCAGAGGATAACCTATTCAGTAGAATGTGGGTTAATGATGGTTGTATGAACAGGGCAAAGTAGGAAATATCAATCATTTACTAATGGTCAGCTGTACCCAATATCTTACAAGATAGATTACAGGAACCAAGATAGGTTCATGACTTGAAATGTCACAACTTAGCCTTTTGGTATTTTACCAATGGAAGAGGTGAAAAAAATAGGAAAAAAAATATATAGGTAAGCAGGTAGATGAGATTTCGGAGTTATGTTGTTGCTTCAGTTCTGAAACCTGTGTTATAGAGAGTAAGAAAGAACTGTGGTGCCATGTATGACTGTGCTTATGGCAGTGTGCTTAGGACTGCGGAATGACCCGTGTCTCTATTTTCACATGGAGTATAGTCTTATTAGGAGGCAACACTAAACTGTGGGAAAACAATCAAGAGTCAGAATTGGTGCAATGGGGTTGAAATTACCAGAAGATGTTGCAAAGAACATCACCCTAAACCAGATGAGTAGACCATCATGTGTGGAATAGAGTAATTTGAAAAAAAAAAAAAAAAAGGATGGATTCAGATATGAAGAGTCTGTTTACCTGACAACCAGGTGCATTGGAGTCCATTATAACCTGCACCCAGCAATATGTTTGGTTCTTTGTCCTAAAGGATCATTGAAAGAAGGATGCATGTATTAATTGATATATGGATGTGATGACGACATGCTGTGTCTTTGATGGGTCTACTTGTGCTGAGTCTGGCTTTTCCCTGGCTCTCTACCATCGAACAGCAAGTTTTTCCTTTAAGTCCTCCTCTACACTTTTAGTTGCACCCCACACCTCATCTAGAATGTCTTCCCCTTTTTCCCACCAATCCAACCTTTTCTGATCCTGCATGATACATTGGAGCTCTTAAACGGAGCTTTCTCCAGTGATAGTAGTTCTTATTTTTAATTTGTTTGAATGTTATTCTTGCTTCCCCTCAAGTAGATATTTAAAATTTCCTACTTATCAAATTATTTAATTTAATAATATTTACAAAATAAGCTTGATTTATTTTTTTCATTATGGTACAATCATGTGACAAGTATTGGTCAGTAGAATGACAGAATGGGTGTGGAAGTAATTGACACATTTCTAGGCCTGGCCCTAATTAAAAAATAAAAGAAAATCATCTTTATAATTATTTAATCTCTTCACTTCCAGAGTGATCTGGGCAGCCCTTGTTAAGGATGTGGGGTACCAACTTCAAAGCCTAGAGCCCTCAGTCAGTGCTGTTAGCGTGCTGCCTAGGAGTCCTCACCAATCCGCAAGATCTAAGCATAATTTTGTGCCAGTAATAGAGTCTTATACTTTTAAACTATCAGTTTTTTAAATTAAATTGCAATAGCAAGTTATTTACCCTGAGTTATACACTCCTTCCTCTATTTGTTAATCCTATGTGTTGGAACATGCACAGCACTTAGATCATGTTTGGCACAGAGTAAGGGTATGGGCTAAATAATGCTAAGTTGTTATGATTGTTACCAAGTAGTTACTTTTAGGGCAACCCTTTCAACTAAAGTTCGTTGAGTATTCAGTAGGTACTAAGCATGTTCTAAGCACCACTGAAACATTCAGTTAACAAGCACTATCCTTGTTTTTAAGGAGTTCATAGCCTAATAAAAGTAAAATTATAATGATAGCAGTAAAATATCTAACATTTATTGAAGCTTGTCCAAAGTGTGTTGCTCCTGCCTTCTTTGTTCCTTAAAATAACTATATTATACCCATTTTATAGCCGGACAATATGAGGCAAAAAGAGATGAAACACAATGCCAGTCTTCACAACTGCCAATCGGAAAGATCAGCATTTACATCAGGGGGTCTAACTTCAGTGCCTATGCTTTTATCTTTCAAGCCATGATGCCCATGAGAAGTATGTGAATTAATGGAGCTGTGATCACTACAGAATGTGATGAATACACTTCATTGAGCAAGTGACAGTAGAACAAAGCTTGACAGATTAGTAGAAGTTTACCAGGTGCACTGTAGTGTTAAGGATATGATTTTAATTAATATATTATTTCCTATGGATTGATTGATTAATAAAGCTAATTTTAGGAAGCACTAAGCTAAGTAATATAAATCAGTAGCTTTAAATCAGTGATGACTCTTGCTTATAAGAAGGAGAAATCCAAACTGTACTTACAAACTATACATAGAAGAAGTGGGGGGACACTTACAAAGTTATATGTAAGACTCAAATGGTATAATCAGGAGGATTCCTCTCTGCTTTTATTCTTATGAAGGGTATTTTTCCCCTTATATAGGGTGGGAAAAAATGGTTACTGGCTATTCAGGCTCATATTGTAGGAGACTACTAACCTCTGTGGAAAGAGCACTGAAAGAAAGACATTTTTAGCATCTCATTTCCTCCTGTGCAGACAGGAAGACTCATTGTCTAGCCTTATTTTCAAATTATTGGAGCCATGTGACTAGGTCCTAGCCAATGAATTGTGGGAGGAAACAGTCGAAGTCCATTCAGGTGTAGAAATATTTTTTCTGTGTCTTCCAGATCTTTCTTCCCTCTGGTGCAGTGACCTAAGAGGCCACACATTTCATATGGTGAAGTCACAAGCAAGAGTGTGGCCCAACCTAAATTGGACTCTCCTTGCCCTGCAACTTTATCTTTATTTTGCTAAGCTTCTAAAATGTCAGTTTCACTTTGCTGCTGCAGCCTATCCTAATTAATACAACTGCCTGATTGACACGAGTCTCAGAGACAAATCTGGGTGCACTAACTTGTCCTGCATGGCAATTAATGAATTAAGTACTAAAGCAAGGGTTTAGAATAATCTACATGGCCAGGTCCAACTTGGAACCACCTAAAAGTAATCCATACAGAATAGGAGAGGAGTCAGAATGCGAAGGACCAGAGACAGAAAAAAGCTAAGGGTCCGTTGTGTATTTTACAGCGTTTATTTGAGTTATGGTAGGTTACATACTAAACGTAGTTGCCAATTTCCTTGATCATTGGTAATCACATCCATATCACCAATATCTGAAAGGATAACATTTTTGGAAATAAATCTATGATTTATTTCCATAACACAAATCTATTCAGCACTTTAGCTTGATAAGCATTTTTTCCTGCCTGATATTTTTCTTCCTACCCACATCTCATTTCATGTCTAGGAGTTAGTACTGTTCAGTTTAGTTTCCTTATTCAAATATAGAACGATGTTATGTGCATTTCTTATTTTTTAAATAACACTGTCATCTGACTTTGTTTTTATTAAATATTAATACATTTGTCTTCAGAAAAATTAAATTTCTTTCCTTGCAAATCCCATGGAAGTAGAAACTTAAATTGAAGGGATCATAGTTGGTATTGTGTTTGAGGGAATCTCATCTACATTAATCCTATTCTGGGGCCAATTTTTATTACAGAAAATATCTGTGCACTTAGGTAGTAGGCAGGGATATTAGAATCCAAAATACAGAGAGAAATCCAGTCCTTTTTTCTACTGTGGGTTGTAGAGCGCAATCAGAAGGATCTTTAAAGTCATACGATTTTTCTCACTTTAGATTTCAGACTTTTCAGAAAAACTCTAGTTTTACAGTTGGGCACAATCTTAAAGGGCAACACCTGACATAGTGTAGCTCATTTCTCTTAAGCTGTATTTTTCTTTATGCTCTGAAACTGTATTTGAATTAATTCTATAAATCGGTAGTGAACTGAATTCTATGAACTCTTTTTCAGTAGTAAGAGGCCAGGGGAACAAGAGGTGCAGTGCACACCTAAATGCTCAGATTAGTAATATAAGCAATAAGTTAGTTTGTAGAATTCAGAAGAATAATAACATCTCCACTGAGAAGAATGATTTTGATAAACCTCATGAAAGAAAAGGAATTTTTAATATGGCATGAAGAATGAGTTTATGTAAGGATAACAATGAAAAAATAATAACATATTTTTATTGGAAGCATTCTAACATAAGTGGAAAAACCATATGCCAGGATTGCTTTGGAAGAATATTGGCATCACATAGAGTTTTGGACTAAGTCATTATCATCATTATCATCATCATCAATGTTGTTGTCAAGATCCATTAGAAAATTTATTCTCAGTTATCTTGTCCTAAGCTTCTGTGTTAATATTTACTAACATGTATTAAATATTTAGTAATTTATCAAACATAGTAGTAAGCTCTTTACATGAACCAGCAAACTTACTGTTCATGACAAGCTTAGGATAACAGCCTACTGGTATTTGCCCTATGTGTATGCATGCATGTATTCTATGTGTATATGCAAGTATGTGTTCAGAATCTTTTTAGAGCAATAAAAAATGTAGAGATTACAATATTTACCCCCATATTTACTAACTGCTCCATTGCTCTCCCTGCACACATGCTTCATGTACTAAACCATTCAGCAAACAGGGTGTATCCATAGCAACACTTCCAAATGTGCATCTCAAGAATAAGAATACTGCAGAATCTATCTTTCAATGTCAAGGATATTCCCTTATAAAACTACAACGCAACTATCATATGTGAAGAGATCAACATTAATTCAACTCTATCCTATAATATTCCATCCATTTTCCACCTCCAGTTGTCTGAAAAACCAAATTTTTAAAATGAAAGGTCCAGTAAAAATTCATACATTTAATTTACCCGTTATATCCCTTTAGTCTTTGCAATCTAGACTAGATTGCCCAGCATCCCGCATTTCTTCTAATATTGAATACTTTGAAGATTCCAGGTCAGTGTCATAAACAACCTTCCACATTCTTGATTTCCTGATAGCTTCATAAGGATAAAATTCAGATCACTATATGGACTTGTTTGGGTAAAGCTCTGAACATCGTATAAGAGCAGATAGAAACTCCATGATTGGGATGCCTGGGTGGCTCAGGGGTTGAGCATCTGCCTTTGGTTCAGGGCATGATCCCAAGTTCCAGAATCAAGTCTCCATCAGGTTCCCTGCAGGGAGTTTGCTTCTCCCTCTGCCGATGTCTCTGCCTCTCTCTGTGTGTCTCTCATGAATAAATAAATTTTAAAAATCTTTAAAAAACCCCCACAAAATTCTAAGATCACTTCAAATAAACTTTCTATTATTCCTTCATTAACTCAAATATACTTCTCTTTTTCTCATCTATGACTGTTCTCCAGCCCACCCTGTAGAAAGGTGCCTTCTTTATCTTATACTACAGAAATATGCAAAGTCACTAACTATAGGGCAACAAGACTGCCCTTCTAACATATAGGAGAAAACAACTAATATTTTTAAACTGAGGGTGACTGGAGGGGAGATAGGTGGGGCATGGGGTAACTGAGTGATGGACATTAAGGGGGGCATGTGATGTAATGAGCATTGGGAATTATATAAGACTGATAAATCACTCACCTCTACCTCTGAAATGAATAATACATTATATGTTAATTAATTAAATTTAAATAAAATTTATAAAATACTAAAAAAATGAAGAAATGATACAATGACCAACTTCGTTGTCTATTAAATTCTGCTTCATTAGCTACTAAGTTTTGAACTTAATAAAGGGAATGAAAAGATAAATCTCTTTACAGTAAGGCTTAGGAGACCAAAATAAATACTATATGGATTGAATTTTAAACACAAAGAAAATCCTGTAAAATACTCACTGATAGATCGGTGAATAACTTTTATAACTATAAAGAGACATTTTCTAAAAATATATGCAATTAAATAAACCAGAAAGAAATTGAAAAATTTAAATGTTGATAAAATTCTTTCCATATCAACACATAAACCAAATTAAATGGCAATAAAGCAAGGGGGAATATTTATCAAAATACTACAGAATATAATTGATACTATTCTCTAGAGAGCTTATGTATTAACAAGTATTATTAACTAAAACGTCAATAGGTGTGTAGGAAAGAGAATAATGTGATTTACCAAAAACGTATATGTGAGTAAAAATTACTAAAATGTTTAATTTTATAAACGTTTAAGGAATTAAAACTAATAAAATAGTGATATAGTTAGATAGCAAAAGTTCAGAGATTTTTTAAAAGTTGATCACTTTTAACTGTGCAAATGGTATTTACTCTTACCCCCAAAGTGTATTTAAGTATTCTCATTATTCTGTAGGAAACAAGCTAGGAATGTTTTATCAACAGCCTTAAGGAAGTCTATGGTATTCGACCCTTTATTTTACCTTATAGGAATCTATCCAAAGAATGAGAAAATCCATCAAAGAATTATATAGAAAAATTCTGGTATAGCTATAAGATGACATAATATTTTACTATTAAATTCAAAAAAGTAAACTTTAAGTGGGAAAACTATACTAATAAAATATATAATATAAATACAACATTATACTATTAATGCTAAACACATACTTTTATTAATATTCTGGCATTAACTTTGAAAGTAATCTTGTGAGTTTTTTTTCTTTTTTATATCCTCCAAACTATTTCCAATAATCATAGTTGTATTACATTTGATTTTTTATTATTTTTAAATTTTATTTATTTATTTATGAGACACACAGAGAGAGAGAGAGAGAGAGGCACAGACACAGGCAGAGGGAGAAGCAGGCTCCATACAGGGAGCCTGACATGGGATTCAATCCAGGGTCTCAAGGATCACACCCTGGGCTGAAGGTGGCGCTAAACTGCTGAGCCACCGGACTCATTATGTGTGGTTTATGAGATCAAGCAGGTTTCTTTCTTTTTCTAGTTTGCTGAGACTTAAAAAAAAAAAAAAGAATAAATAAACTTTAAAAATATTTAGGTGCTGTCAGATAATCTGAGTAGTTGAAGAATGGCTTTATGTTAAAGATGTGAACGGTCACAAGTTAGGGCACAATGATTTGGTTTTTGAAAGAGCAGCAGGTGCATCAGTTTCCTTTTCATTCCTCTGTTAGTTATGCTGATATGTGGCTGATCCCAGTCATATGGATGTGTTCATTTGTACATGAGCCTGGTGTGCATTTGTCAGGCTCAGCTAAAGTCTCAATGGGCAGGTTGGATGCTTCTTGACATCAATATCGAGGTCAGTCCAAAGGAGGCATCCTGTCAGTGACTGGATCACCTGTGGGAACTCTGAGGAGTTTTACATTTTATGTATTTCCTCTTTCCTTGGGAAATATGGCATAATCTGTGTTCTATTATGTATCTGGCATAATAAATGCTTTCTAGATAAATACATCCTAAAATTGTCATTGGCAAAATGCCCAAATTGTGTTCATCTTAAAATTCTGTTTTGTTAATTGAAAAGTTTTAGGAAACTCAGTTATACTCTTTAAACCTTAATTTTAAAACTGACACACAAAATATACACAATCTGAGTAGCTTAATGTTTATTAAGGGAACCAAGTTTATATTCAAAAAGTATCCCACAATTAAAATTACTCCAAATAGCTTCACCAGAATTTTCTATTAAATATTTATAGGAGAAGTAATGCCAATTCTACATGAACTATTTCAGAAAATGGGAGAGACAAAACCATCTCCAACTCATTTTATGAGGCCAGATAGTTTAATAACTTTAGTACTAACACCAGACAACATTATAAAAAAATACAATTACATCCAATACTCATCATGAATTTAAACGCAGAATTTTTAACAAATTGGTAGCATATCAAATCAACATTATATAAAAATGAAAAAAAAAAACAGTTTACACCAGGAGTGCAGTTGATATTTGTAATTAGGTAAATGTAGCTTACTGCATTAGCAAAAAAATATGTATATATGAAAATATAACCAGTAGTAAATGTAGAAAAAACATTTGACAATGTCAACACACATTTTTTATTTTAAAAGTCTCAGCAAACTAGAAAAAGAAAGAAACCTGCTTGATCTCATAATGTGTATGAC
Organism: Canis aureus; assembly: GCF_053574225.1. NCBI lineage: Eukaryota > Metazoa > Chordata > Mammalia > Carnivora > Canidae > Canis > Canis aureus. Next base: position 21,760,998 of record NC_135639.1, on the reverse strand, counting down.
CTACACCCAACATAATATTTAATGATAAAATATTAAGGGTTTTCTTTTGATTGAGGACACACCAAGGATGTTCACTTTCATCATGTCTTTTATTTTTTTAATATTTTATTTATTCATGAGAGATACAGAGAGAGGCAGAGACACAGGCAGAGAGAGAGAAGCAGGCTCCCTGTAGGGAGCCCAATGTGGGACTCAATCCTGGGTCTCTAGGATCAGGCCCTGGGCCGAAGGCAGGCACTAATTCGCTGAGCCACCCAGGCTGCCCTCATCATGTCTTTGAAACACCATACAAAGGTTTTATCTATCACAAGATAATTATAAAAAATACAGACTAGAAAGAAAAAAGTAAAAGGTATTTTTCAAACAATAGTTATGTATGTGTAAAACCTTAAGAAATGCACAAAAAATGTTCACAGTTTAAAAAGTGAAATTAAGGGATCCCTGGGTGGCGCAGTGGTTTGGCGCCTGCCTTTGGCCCAGGGCGCGATCCTGGAGACCCGGGATCGAATCCCACGTCGGGCTCCCGGTGCATGGAGCCTGCTTCTCCCTCTGCCTGTGTCTCTGCCTCTCTTTCTCTCTCTGTGACTATCATAAATAAAAATAAAAATAAAAAAAATTTAAAAAGTGAAATTAATAAAGTCACAAGAAACAAAGTCATTAATCAGTATAAGTTTTTCTGTAGACTAAAAACAATATTCGAGATATTAAATTGAGATATATGATTTGTCACTCCCTAGACAACATAAAATACTTAGGAATAGTTATAGTGAAAGATGTGCAGGAATTCTACATTGAGACATTGAGACAGCTGGAAGGTACACACAGCTGACCCTCGTTAAAGTCTGAATTTTTAAGATTGTAGGAAAGATGAACCCTTGCTGGAAGAAACTAAAGTAGATCAGAATAAACTGAGAGATAAACCATGTTAATGCAATGAAAGCTTCCATATAGTTAAGATGTCAGTTCTCTCCTACTTGATCTCAGGATTAAGTTTAATCTCATTCTGGGAAAAATCAGAGGGAGACAGAACATGAGAGACTCCTAACTCTGGGAAATGAACAAGGGGCAGTGGAAGGGGAGGTGGGCGGGGGGGATGGGGTGACTGGGTGATGGGCACTTGAGGGGGGCACTTGACGGGATGAACACTGGGTGTTATACTAGATGTTGGCAAATCGAACTCCAATAAAAAATATATTTAAAAAAGTTTAATCTCATTCAAAATCCCAGCAGGAGTTTCTTCTTGGCAGAAATTAACAAGTTTATTACAAAATCTAGAACTTCCAAATTAACCTTAAAAAAAAAGCAAAAAATAGGAAGATTTACACTATCTAATTTCAAGACTCATGTAATGCCACTGTAAACAAACTAATTTGTTAGTAAGGATAGAAAAATAGATCAATGGGACACTGGGAAAAAACCCGCTGTGGTTTGATTTTTAAAAGATGCCAAACAACTGTTGGTTCACAACCTGGCCTCCATACATGTAGGATAAGGAGCAAATGAAGAAAAGAGGCCAGCTACTCCTTATTGGTAGGTGACAGCCTTAATAAGTAAAGGAACTTACTCAGCTGATTTCTCTTGGCACAAGATGAGTAGATCTCCCAGGGTGCCGGCTAGAATCTTAAAAATTCATAGACTTTAACAAGGGTCAGCTGTGTGTACCTTCCAGCTGTCTCAACAACACCTCACTCTCATAAGGCTGTATCCTTGAAAACATCTCCCACTGTGGGAACAGTAGGCAGAATGAACATTCCAAACACATGAGAGGAGATGAGGAGCCTCTGATCGACCAGCTCGCAGGTCACCCAGAGGTCTAGTCCTCTAGATGACCTCCTTCAACAGCAATTGAAAGAGGAAATATGTTTTAACTTATGATACCTGAATAATTAAGTAAACCTCAACCACTACCTCACATTATATTCAAAAATTAACCTGAGACACGTCATAGATGTGAATATAAATACTACATTTTCAAACATCCAGAAAGTACTGTAACTAACTTTATGATATTGCAACAGAATATTTTGACTTAACAGGACACTGACAGAACTATCATAAATTTAAATAAAATAACTCCACCAACATGAAAACATCAGCTTTCTCAAAAGACACCATTAAAAATGAACAGGTAAGGCACTGGAAAGGAAGACTTACATCTGTCAAAAGGCTGTCATCCAGAGCATAGTAAAGCACTCCTACACATCAGTAAAGAAATACAAACTGCAATAAAAGATGGGCAAAAGATTGAAAAGACAATCCAAAAAAGAATATTTACTTATTCTTACATAAATTCAGCAAAGAACTGCATGAAAAAGTATTCAACATCATTAGTCATCAGTGAAAACAATGATTCCACAGCACACCCACTAGAATGCCTTCAGTTACATGTCTAATGTCAAATATTCAAGTCTGTAGAGCATCTCCCTATCTTAGGATTATAGAGTAAATGCAGTTGCTGCAAAGGGGAGCTAAAGGAGGAAACGGCTATGAAGTGGGAATGGAAAAAGAAGCCACAAGAGAGAAAAGCAGTCAGAGACGTGGGAGGAAAGCAAAATGGCAGCACAGAGCACTTGTCAAGGAAACCAGGTGCAAAGAGCCAACCAATATGCTCGCTGATAAAACAGTTTCAAGAGTGTCTCCTTAGGCCCACTTTGCACCCTTCAAGAAATCAGTGATCACAGAGGAGTGAGGATAAAGGCTAGAGTGAAAGTAACCAAGGGATTAATGTTAAAAGGAGAAAGAGAGAAAAATAGTCTATAAGACTCTCCTGAAAAGTATGCACTGCAGGAAAGAAGAAAGCTTAAAGTGTTGCTTGCGGATATATCCTATTGGAGAAAATCTCTCAAAAGAAAAAAGTCAAGCTTGTTTATAGGTGTGGGGAAATGGCTAATAAAAAGCCAGGAGTTTTGAAGATACAAGAGAGAATATTGACAAATCCTGGAACAAAGTTTCTGAGAAGTCAGAAATAAACAAGAGTAGGAAAACACATGAAAAGTTTATCAGGTCATTAAAGAGACAGAAGTGGCATTTTGTGGCCCCCAAAAAGGAGATCTTCATATTGTTTGAACTTGAGCCCAGAAGAGAAGGAATGGAAGTTATTTTGTGAGAATAAAGGGCTCAGAGGTGGAACTGGTGCCTGCAGAATATTGGAACACATTTGTGGCAGCAGTTATAAAGAAACAGGGAGTAAGGGGCACCTGGGTGGCTCAGTCAGTTAAGCATCTGCCTTTGGTTGGGGTCATGATCCCGGGGTCCTGAGATGGAGCCCAGCATCTGGCTCCCTGCTCAGCGGGGAGCCTGCTTCTCCCTCTGTCTGCCACTCCCCCTACTTATGCTCTCTCTCTGTCAAGTAAATAAATAAGATTAAAAAAAAAAAAAAGAAACAGAGAGAAAGGAAGAGAGGAATGAAAAGGATGACAGAGCAGCAATGAGAGACCCAAGAAAGTAAATTAATATGGAACTCACGAATGTATATCATGGTTTTATAATTTCATGCACCAATGCAGTAGTTGAGGCATGCTTGTAATAATTTTTTCCTTGGGAATATGTATCTATATTTATATCCATCTCTCTCTCTCTCCCTCTCTCTCTCTCTCTCTGTAATATATTATATATATATAATCTTTATCTTTTCTAATTCAGCCTAGTCATATTATTAAATCCGTGAAACTCTATCAAACTAGTGAACTTATTATGTATTTAATCATAAAAACATGAGCAAGGTGAGGATAGAAGGATATAAAGACACAGATCAAGGAGTTAAGAATTTAGGAGACATGAGAAATGAATCAAATATCAACTCCAATGTGACAGCTTCCTCCAACACCTACAGACAGTTAACCACTATGGCCAAAAGCACGCTGGAGGTGACTTACACAGGCTTATCAAAGCCAAACGTACATATCTCTTTGCAACTTCTCACTCAGTGATGTGAATTTGATAGCTTGATGTCTTCCAGGGTGGAAATATTCACAACTTGGAAATTGGTAAACACTATATATTGTTTATTTTTTCCCCTCTGAGATCTGGTTTACCAAATCCCACTACATCTACTCCTTCTGAGTTCCCATTACACAATTTCTTTGCTGCACTTACAATAATGGATTTCATTATATTGTCAGATGCAAAGAATATCATTTTTTCTTTATCAAAACCCCAATTTCTATCAGTGTCTGGCACATACCTTCAGAAAAAAGGGGAATAAGAAAGAATAGAAGGAAGAATGTACAGAGAGAGGGAGATAGAGAGAAAAGGAAGTTGCATAAGGTAATTCTGAGTATGAGGTTGTGACCAAAAATCTAAGTAAGCTGTTCCTGAGGTAGAATTGTGACCTCAGTTCATCAAAATGCAACAGTTGTGAGATTCTCAAAAACAAAGATGGCTGGGGATGTGAGGTGAGTGGAGATTATGATAGTCCTTGAGGAAGGCAGGAGACTGGCAAATACTAACAGGATGGGAATGACCATTTTAAACAAATGGCATACTCCTCTTCACTCTGAGATGAAAAGAGTTAATATCCCCCCTCCCCAAGAGGAAGCATCCTAGCTTTGAAGTTATATGGAAGTAACTGATCATTTTAGAAATGGAGACAAACTGTTTTGGCTGACCACCATTTTTTTCTCATTTGAAGCAAGTTCATAAACACCTTGGCTATGATTCTCTTTGAGAGACAACAGCAGGATCCTATCATCTAGACAAATATAAACCAAGAAGGATGAATTTTATTATTCCTTCCAGATAGTTATATCTTGGATTTGAATAACGAGGAGCTGTCAGGAGGCAGGATAAAGCACTCACTAATGAGACAGGTTCTGTGGTCAGCATCTGAGTTGAGAACCTAGCTCTGCCCCTTATCACATCTATGAACTTGTACATGTTATTTATTTGAATGTTTTCATCTGAAAAGTGGGATTAAAACTATTCATTGGGTTGTTTACGGAATCAAATAAATGAATGAGTATATCACTTGACACAGTGCTTCGTATATACTAAGTATTCAGATGTTCATGATACTGATGATGGTGAAAATGTGGTTATGGGACAGGCTTCTAGATCTCTCAGTTGTGTTTTTTGCCCACAGATACTTGTGGCAAGATATGATTCCTTTAAGAAGGAAAAACCATGCATGTTCCTAGGAGCATCAGGGACAACTCATTCACATCTCTCTTCTGCTCTTTTTAGTGATTGCTCAGAATTAATTTTAGAATTTTCTTCCTTCTAAAAATCTTAAGAGCTCAATATCTGGGTTTAATGGGAAAATGAAATACTTCTGTATTTGGCCTGAAATTCCACACTTAAAAAGCAAGAATATTTTCCACAGAGTGCTTACATTTCTTAGTTTCCTCTCCTTGTCCAAAAGACGCTTGTTAGAAACTAAACAAAAGTTCCACTGTATTTATCACACACTCCAACATTATTGTTTGAGTAATATCAATGTTTAAAATAATTGTCCAAGGCAAAAGTTATTATCCCCTTTGAATGATTTCTGGTATATCTGCAAGAATTGTTAATTTCTGTAATAAAAGCCTGAGTCAATCTAGTTCTTACTGACTTTAAACTCAAAAGTTATAAATAACTATTCTTCTGAGAAGAGTTTTGTATTCTTTACTCTGATTCTTTTTCTAAAGTTTAAAAGATTTGCCTGAAATCAAAGATGATTTATGCCTTAATAGACTGTAGTGCATGTGAGGTTACAGTAATAATAGGAAAGCAACTTTCATCCACTCTGATTTCAGATCCTCTAGAAAGTCCTCTCTCCTTCCCAGCCAAACATCTCTGGGATCTGCACGTTGATGAAAAATGTGCTCACAAAGAAGTTTTCTGCTGGCTCCTACTGCTACTACTCCATGGAATTCTTAAGTGACTGTAAGACCCTAATGAGACATCACTTGCCCACCAGGTGCTGCTGTTGCCTCTGAGAATACCCAGGGCTTCTGCCTCTGCCACACCTGTAGGATGTACTACTGTGAGAAGGGAAATAGTATCTCTTCCCTCTTTGGCTCCTACTCTGTGAGAGTGGAACTCAGGAAATTCTGTTGATGCCTGCAAGCGTTACATAGATTCCTGTTTTTATTTATTTATTTATTTATTTATTTATTTATTTATTTATTTATTTTTTATTTATTTTTTTTTTTAGTGTGTGTGTGTTAGTGTTGTTTTCAACTTAAAAATCTTTGTTTTACACTCAATTTAGAAATGAACTGTGTACAGAATGGACAAGAACATAGCCGAGTGATAAACTCTATGCTGTAAAAGGAATTATCCCTCTTCTCCCCCCAAAAAACCTTCTCTCCCATGAATCTCTCGACCCTTCTTGGAAGTCAATGTTGACAGTTCTCTCGCCATTGGGAGGCATATATGACTCTTACCTCGATGCAATTCTTGCCTGCTCTCCCCACCAACTGCTCCCCCCCTCCACCTTCCAGCACACTTATGCCCTGGCTACCTAACCACCAAGCACTATGTTTTCCTTATTTTTTCCTTACATTGAACCTATCTTTGTCATTTTAAATCTAAGGCTAGTTGATTTGATTCTATGTAGGGACACCAATGAAATACTTTCAGCTTAGTCACAAATATTTCAGCCTAATCTGACCATGGCCCATACATTAGGTCACACTACTTATTCAGATGCCATTTATAGAAAATAGAGTGTTCTTTAGAAAGTTCCAAGGAGCCTGATCTTTAGTTGAAGTCAGTTTTACTCATCATGTAACATCACAGCCTCTGCTATTAAATAGTGTTCAGTTTATGTGGGAGGACAAATTGTTACAATGAGCTTCCAAGCAAGAACTATTGGTAGCACAAAATCAAGGACTTACTTTGTTAGAACAGAGTCTATCATGTGACCTCAGTGAGAATGAGAATAGGCGTGGACAAATTCACAGAGGGTAAGCATGAGAGCTAAATGTGAAAATAGTAATAGAGATGGGTAAATGGGAGAGGTGATCATTCCAAGTGAGGAAATGGTGCTTTTATATTCCAAATGATTTTCATTGATTCGGATTCTACTGGTAGATTCTCATCGCTAGTGATGGATTTTATGTGATATACAGAATAGCTTTAAATGGGAATCCAATGAGAATTAAGAGAATGGTCCCTAGGCAAATGATGCTAAGACCACATGCCAGTGAGGAGCCAAGTCTTTAAAATGAAAGGCGTCTTTCCATAGGCCATTTGGCAGCAGATGATTTCCCTGTACTCTCCATAGTTTCACCCCAATTCAAGATGATATTTCTTATTAAAATGGGACCTTTATACATGAAGTGCATTATTTTGCTAAGCTTTTCAAGTATGAAGCTAAATCTTTGCTAATTTTAAGTCTAGCTTTATTTTAACTAGAAACTCAAGCTTATAATCTTTCAGTTAAGGTTTTATAACCTTATGTACTTTCATCTGTAACCCTGATGCTTCACAAAACCAAGGAAAAACACAGTTTATTTTAATAAATTTTTGATTTAGCAGTCCAATAAACTCACTAATAACTTGCAAGAATAAGTCATTGTTGGACTGAAACCAATAACGTAATTAGCCTGGTGTACTCCTGGCTTCTTTATCATAAAATAGTAACTTCATAAGGCTTGAGGGAATTTAACAGTAGAATAACCAGAAGAAACTTTCTGTGGAGGAATAAGATTTTTTTTAAATTTATCTTCTCTTTTATAGATTTTTACAAAAAACATAAACAAAGGTTTCTTTGAATAAGTACTGCTTTATGCCATCCTGAGCTCAGTAAATTTGGTACAATTTCTCTCTGTTAATTGTTCCATTTTATTCTCCCACTGTTTTATCATACAGATGAAGATAGTATAAAGCATGCAAAATTTAATAGTCTCTCATTATACGATTATATCTCTCATCTATCTGTCTATAATTTTATTAATGTTTACTTTATCTATTTTAAGATAACTTTTGAATGACAAATAATTAAAATGATTGAAAACCCAAAAGTCCCTATCTTTAAGATTTATTTCTATTAAGAATCAAAATCAAGGGTGCCCAGGTGACCCAGTTGGTTAAGTGACTGCCTTCAACTCAGGTCATGATCTCAAGGTCCTGGGATCGAGTTCTGTGTCAGGGTTCCTGCTCAGTGCGGAGTCTGCTTCTCCCTCTCCCACTGCCCCTCCCCCTACTCATGCACTCTCTCTCTCTCAAATAAATTAATAAAATCTTGAACAGAAGAATAAAAATGAAGGAGAGGAAAGAAATAAAACGTATTTGGGTTGCAAAAGCCTGGTGATCCCCAATAGAAGTAGATTGTGCTTCATGAAATCTGCAAAATAGGGAGCCATCAAACAAATCTGCACACTTAATGAGAATCATCCTAAAAGTAGCTTAGTTATGTCTTATAATTTTAACCTTCCCTTTAGAGAGGGAGAAAACACACTCAACAGTCCCTAACCTAGACACATTGTGTTGTTCTAACTGCTTTGATTTATTGAGAGCCTATTATATATCAGGCACTGGATACTAGATAGTAGAGGCTGCACATTGTCTCACTATAACTTTAGGTGGAAGTTCTACGAGCATCTTCATTGCACTGATGAGGAAGCTGAGGTTAAGAGCAGTAAATTGCCTACTTAACACAGCTTTATAAAAAGCATGTATCTAAGAAAACAGATGGATTTTAAAACCCCACCTCTTAATACTAAGTCACACTTCAGTTATGAGGAGGCTGAATAATTTCATACCACACGCTTCTTGTCTAGCTTTTCTTTCTTTCTTCATTGTGTTAATTTATGTGTCTACCAGCCCCACTTTCAGCTTCCTGAAATCAGATGCCACATCACAGAGGGAAGGAATTTCAAAATGAATATAGGACTCCTCTCATAGTCTGGCCAATGGCCCTGCTGAGTCAGTGGCAAAGTCCTTTCTTCCCTTAGTAGGTACAGTTGTGCACGAAGGCAGACATATTGAAGGCTCGTGGTTAGCCAGGACATCTCTCAGCTCAAGACATCCACTAATGATCAGGACCAAGAAGGCCTTTTAGGACTAGATGCTTGTTACCAAGGGAAGGTCCTACAAGTGCAATCCAGCAGGACAGAAATCATTCTGTGGGGAACCATTTTTATCCTGGACCCTATGCTGGGTAAGCATACAAAGACCAGATTCATGAATGTTTGTAATCCAACATTTAGTATAGTGCCTCACACAGAGTTGATACTTGTTGAAGAAATAATATAATAAATAACATTTGAGAATAAGTAAACACTAACAACACTTTTATGAATGCTTTTTGTTCATTATTTAATACCCTCTGAATTCTGCTAATTTACATAAATTACATTTTTAAGTAAGAAATATGAGGGGCAGAAACTTATATTAATTTTCTCATATTCAACTTCAAATAGTGACAATTTGTTAAGAAGTTTGCGTGAATATGGAGCTCTTAAACACCAAACTGTTTTTTTTCTCCTATAATCTCAAGACATAGCCCAACTCCTGGCACATATTTAAGTCCCATTAAATTTTGGAGGCTGGCCAAATAAGTATAGAGCAGGTGTCAGAGACAGCAATTATAGCCAGGCATAGAGCCACCAGAAACCAGCGGTCACTTAACTATAGGGAATTTTGGCTCAATCTTCATGGCTGTTTGAGTGATGATGTTGGTAGAGATGGAAATAGTTTCTATTCTTATGCCACAATTACAACATCTTTTCTCCTCTTACCTATCTTTACCCTAGTTGCTTATGAAGATTGAAATCCGGATAAGGAGTCTTGGTGTGTTTTAGGAGTATAGTGATTTTTAAAAAAAAAAAAGTATAGTGATGCAAAGACGTGTTCAAGGCAAAAGGTGAGAACAATGACAAGAGGTGCCCCACCCACCCTGTGTGTTCTATAACCAGATCTACACACTTTATTAGTAATTGATGGGGCATTTCATGTTCTCCAATTTCTCTGTACTAATTGCCTGCCTCAGGGTTATCGTAGACAATTAGAAAGAACCACAAAGGCAGCGGAACTCTCTCATCTTGTACATCATCAATGAGATTTACTTTCATCCTTTGGGAGAGACTTTAGATAATGCTAAAATCTTAGAAAATCTGAAAATCTATGTCTATTTTCCTTAATTTCATTCCTATTTTACTGTCTGCTAGGCAGTAAAATTCATTCCCAGGTCACCAGCTCCAGGAAGTCTAAACAAGATGCTTAATTCTCGCTGCCATGAAATTCAGGTGTCATAAAATATTTCTGAAATAAGAAATGACAAAAAATCAAATCTTTAGAACATCACCTTCACCCATCATGCACAGTGGGCTTGGCCCCAAAAGAACTTTGATTTTAATGTTGTGAGAATAACTATAGAGCACCCTGTAGTACACATTGTTTCCTCTATTTGTTGTTGTTTAAAGTGACAACACTTTTGAATGTAATAGAAAGTCTCCACTTTTTGCCACCAACTAACATTTGACAATTTATCCTGTAAACATAATTTATTATGCTTACTAGCACTACTATAGATATTGGTACATCTGGAAGCCAGTAAAAGTAAGTGAGGTAAAAAAAAAATACATGCATATTTAACTTTGAAATGCATCATTTACTCATGACTACAAAGTAAGTGGCCCTATACTCAGAAATTGAAAGTGGATGTTCCAGTAAATCCTCTGTTAAATTCCCATCCAATCCTTTAAATGTTCCTGAGCATTCTTTTTTCTTGCAACATCTTTTGTCCTAGCCTCCCTACCCTAACCTAGTTTATCTTCCCATTCACCTAAACTTCCTTTCAGAAAGAACTGGTTTTGAGTTCATACTGGGTTTTGAACACTCAAAGGAATTCAAAATACTGAGACATCCTAGAAACTGCTTTCAAGAATATCATTACCTGGTTATATACCTAGGCACACAAACACATAATAATCAAAGTGCAATGATAAAGCCACTGTAAACAGTTTAAAACAAGACATTGCAATTCAAATATATTGGTGTGCTGTTAATTATTTCTTTATGCAGTCTTTGTGACTTTGTTCTGCCCCATGCTAGCTAGCTCATTCAAAATTTAAAGGAAACCTCAAGAAGAGGGCTAAATATAACTTGTATCAAAAACACATGCAACTTTTATCAATAATGAGAGCTTCATTGCTTCTCTTATTTTATTTGTGCAGCAGGTAATCATTAAAATTAAGCTCTTGGTAAGATGAAACTGAAGGTAATTCATCTTGGGCTACATTTCACATATAGGGGAAATGACTCATGAATAGTTATAGAACTCAAGCTTTTGGGATAAAAAAAAATGTATTAATGGAAAGATCACAATAATTAAGTGGAAGCCAACCTTTGGATATCAATAGCCACTAACAGACTCATTGGCAAAGGTAATGAAGGAATTACAGCTATCATGAATATTCCATATTAGGTTTTAATTACCAAAGCAGGAGCCTGAGCCTTGATGATTTTTTAATGAAAGGTGGGATGATTTCCTAATTTAGCATTTTTCATTTAAAAAGCTCATTAGCCCACCAAAAAAAAGAGGTATGTGAGATGTATATGTTTATTAGCTTGACTATAGTAATTGTTTCACTATGTGCATATATATTGAAACACCATGTTGTATACCTTAATATATAAAACTTTTTAAAAAGTTGCTTAAAAATGAATAAATAATAAAAATTGGGAAATTTTTAAAAAATAAATAAAAGTTCATTACTCCATTATAGTAACAATATTCCACAATGATCAAGACTTGACAAAAAAACAAACCAAAACCAAACCAAACCAAACCAAAAATCAAATGTACCAACCAGAGGTGAAAGTATTTAAGCTACATCTTACAGAGCAGACTTTTTTTTTTAAAGATTTTATTTATTTATTCATGAGAGACACAGAGAGAGAGAAGCAGAGACAGGAAGAAGGAGAAACAGGCTTCATGCAGGAAGCCCGATGTGGGACTCAATCCTGGGACTCAATCCTGGGACTCTGGGACTACACCCTGAACCAAAGTCAGACACACTCAACCACTGAGCCACCCAGGCATCCCAAGAGCAGACTATTTCAAGATGTATTTTATGATTTTTGTTATCCAGTAAATAGTTCTTTGCCAGTTTGTCCTGTCCTCATTGTGCTACAAAATATTAACCCTTTATTCCCTCCCAAAGAGAGAGAGGACTTTGTGTTACTTAGTATTAGGGGCATTTTGGATGCTGCAAACTCTAAAAGGCCAAGTTCAAGTGAGAAAGAGGTAGAATTAGATCCATTGCCTTGAGGACCTCAGATAACCCAATACTTAGCCTAACACATCACTAGGCCACCAGGGTTCAAAATAGTCACTCACAGAAGCAAAGAACTAAGTCTTCAAAATTGAGTCTCACAAACCCATCTGCCATCTCAGCTGCTTGGTAACTAGTGCACAAAAACAAACGGACCAAACTCTTATTGGTTTTACAGTAACAATTTCTATTAATTCAGCAAAGGAGAAGAAGCATAGGTTACTGTCAAGAGAAGAAAAACGTTTAGCAGGAGCTGAAGATCTAGTCAGTATATTTGGGAATAAGCTTTTGCTTTCTTTAATCCTTCCTCTGAATTATGCAGGCAGGGCTAGGTTTTTAAATTACATTAGTGTGGACTTTTCATTCTTCATGGCGAATACATTAAAGGTAGCCACTATTAAAGTTTTCTTTCATATATATTGAAAAGGAAATGAATTGCCACCCTATTAAACCTGTTTTAATGTTCTCTAAGCATATTATTTGCACATTTGATTGTAAGCCATCAATAAGCAATGTCTGGATTAATTTTTTTCAGCATGAATAAGAAAAGTAAGGGTGTATTTTTAATTATGGTGACATGCACCCTCTGTCTTAAACACCCAAGAGAAGCATAATTTCATAAATCCATGTGATAAGGGGAAAGTGGGAATAATTGTTCTTTTCCTATTAATAATTTCTATTTCTATAAGGGAGATAGATTGAGAATCTTATCTGGAGGTTATACTTTTAAATAGTCAGATTAAAAGCAGTTATGAAATAGCTTTTGAAGTTTGGATGCAATTGGAGTTCATTTGCAGTCCATTTCCATCATAATAGGATCTTAGAAGTGAGCACAGGGGAAATCTGGCTGATTCAGCCCTTGACACAATGTAGAGTTGTTCTCTATAGTAATATCTGTAAGGTTTTGTCCAGAATGGTAAGACACCCGGATCTCATGGTCTCATTATTTTTAACTTGAAAAACTGTTTCCTAATAATAGTAATGACTATCCTACCAAAGCCTTTCTCTCTCATAAAAAAAAAAAAAAGAAAGCAGTATTTTAAGAAACTAAACATGAAGGAAAATTGGCACACTGGTCTCAGCTATAGCAAGGCAATGCCTGAGGTAGCACAAATCCTTTTGTTATCCCAACTTAGTGCTTTCTGGTAGAAGCAGCATCATTTAAAAATGGAATTGGGATAATAAAAGGAAACCAGGGGAGGGCAGCGTGGGTGGCTCAGCGGTTTAGGGCCACCTTCAGCCTGGGAGTGATCCTGGAGACCTGGGATTGAGTCCCCACATAGGGCTCCCTGCATGGAGCCTGCTTCTCCCTCTGCCTGTGTCTCTGCCTCTCTCTGTCTCTCTGTGTCTCCTATGAATAAATAAATAAAATATTTTTAAAAGGGGGGAATCAGAGGAAACTGAAAGGATGGTTATAAATTGAGGGTGGTAGAGAAACATAAAGGGAGGTATAGATTTCGATTTCTACACTTCATCCAAACTGGTAAAATTATGACATCAGTAGACTTTGACAAGTCATGTACATAAACTATAATTCCTAAAGCAACCACTAAAAAAGACATATGAACAGATACACACAAAAACACTAAAGGTAAGTTAAAATAAATGTCTTAAATCATAATCTGAATAACCATAATCTTAAATATGGCTGCATAGTAGAAAATATGCAAAGTAAACCTGGTATAATTAAAAGGAAAAATAGAAAAATCTATACTTAGAGTGGGAAGAATGAACATCTCATCTCAGCAATTGATAAAACAACTACATAGAAAATAAAAAATATATATATAGAAGAACATAGCAACATTAACAAAATCTAATGGACATTTACAGATTATTCCACTAAATATTAGCAGAATATACATTGTTGTCAAATGCTAATAGAATATACCAAAACAAACAATATTTTGGGTCATAAAACACCATTTAATAAATTTGGAAGAATTAAAACCATATAAAGTATGTTCTCTGACCATAAAAGAGTCAAACTAGAGATCAATTAAGAGTGATAGAAGAATCTTCCAAAATCTGGAAACTAAACTTCTGAGTATTTCATAAATTAATAAAGAAATTTCAACACATTAAGCTGAATGAAAAGAGAACATATCAAAATATGTAGAAAACAGCAAAACAAGTATCATGCAAGAAATGTATAATATTAAAATGGATACTTTAGAAAAGAGGAAAGTGTAGAATCAATAATCAAAGCCCCTACCTCCAAACCTGGAAGAGCAAAATAAAGCCAAAACAAGTACAATGAAAGAGGTAATAAGGATAAGATCATAAATCAATGAAATTGAAAATAGCTTCTTTTTGGAAAACATTTTTTAAAAAGTCGACATGCCTCTAGGAAGACTAACAAAGGAAAACAAGAATAACTCTACATCAGGAATGAAATGAACAATGAAAATCAATATCAATATCAGATAGATTATTCAATACCAGAAGATGTATGAAAAGGTGCTCAATATCACTAACTATCAGGGAAATGCAAATGAAAATCACAGTGAAATACCATCACATCTGTTAGAATGACTATCAGCAAACATAAGGGATTTCAAGTGTTGGTGATGATGTAGACAAAAGGGAACCTTGTGTACTTTGGTTGAGATGTACTTTGGTGCAGCCACTTTGGAAAACAGTTTGGAGGTTCCTCAAAAAATTGATAGTAGAATTACCATGTGATCTATCACTTCTGCTTCTAGGGTATGTTTGAAGAAGATGAAATCACTATCTCAAAGAGATACCTGTATTCTCACGTTGACTGCAGCATTACTTACAATGGCCAAGACATGGAAACAACCTAAGTGTCCATTAATGAACAAATAGATAAATAAAAAGTGATACACATATATACATGCACTATGGATTATTATTAAGCTATTAAAAAGAAGGAAATCCTAAAAAAAAAAAAAGAAGGAAATCTTGCCATTTGTGACAACATGGATGAAACTTTGAGGTCATTAAGTGAATTAAATCTTATGTAAATGATATCCTGTATAAACTCTGAATTTTGCTACAATCCTCTGGAGAATGTTGATATTTTTGTCTTGAAAGATAAGCAAGTTAGTTAGTGTCAGCTTGGGCAGAATGGTACGAATGTCACTTGAGTTCTCAAAGCCTTTGATCTGCTTTGGGGCTATCTTGTACTTACTTGCCAGGTTCAGGAATCAGACTGAAATTAAATGGATCCATACACAGAATTAGGTATCATCTTCTCTGCCTTTCTCCCTTCCATGGTTTCCCCTCACCCTCTGGCTTCTATCATACCATTTTCTTTCTATAGCTCTTTTGGTAAGGTGGCTACAGGAGTTTGAACCATATTGTTTGGCTCCATTATTGGGGAATACTCTTGTGATGAAGCCACAGGTGAGGGAAAGTCACGAATCTGATCCAACTTCATGTGAGTATTTACCTACATTTTTATTTATTTATTTATTTATTTATTTATTTATTTATTTATTTATTTATGAGAGACACAGAAAGAGAGAGGCAGAGACATAGGCAGAGGGACAAGTAGGCTCCCTCCAAGGAGCCCAATGCCAAACTCGATCCTGGACCCCAGAATCATGTCCTGAGCCTAAGGCAGATGGTCAACCACTTAGCTACCCAGGTGTCCCATTACCCACATTTTAAACTTCCTTCTAACAATCTGCCTAATTTTTATTTATTCTGTTTATGTTCAGGTAATCACTCTTTTGATTTGTGTCCATGTCATACTTGTAATTGTCTGGAAGGCTAGTCTTTTTAAGATTTATTTATCATAAGAGACACAGAGAGATTCAGAGACATAGGCAGAGAGAGAAGCAGGCTCCCCGTGGGGAGCCTGCTGTGGGACTGGATCCCAGGACCCCAGGATTATGACCTGAGTCAAAGGCAGACACTCAACTACTGAACCACCCTCCAGGTGCACTTGGATGGCTGGTCTTAAGGGGATTACACTGAAGTAGTAGAACTGGACCTACAGACATATATTTTCATAGCAAAGGTAGATGGATTTTTTTTATATGTCAGATACTGATAAAGAGAAAGGATTCAAGAATGAGTTCATTGTTTGGCCAACAACTGGGCTAATGCCATTGTCATTATTTTAAAAATGGAATATTTCAGAAGGAATAGGTTTGTGGTGGGGGTGTAAAGAAGTTCAGTTTCAACAAGCTGAAATTGAGATTACTACTACATATCCAACTGGAGATTTTATGTGAGAAATTCATTATACAAGTCCTTATTTCGGTGGAGATGTCAAACTGGAGTTAGTTTTGTGAATCATTAGCATGTAGATAGTATAAAAAGATTTGAAATAAGATTCTCAAGGGAGTGGATGCAGGTAAGAAAGAGAAGACACCAAAAGAGACCCCAAAGCTGAGATCTGACTCACTTTAAGAAGCAATGTAACAAAATGTGAAAATGTGCTCAAAGCAATATATAAGGTAGAATTAGGAAAAGGAGTAAGTGTTCCAGTTTTAGGGTATCAAGAAGGTCTCATACAGGTACCTCTTAAAATGAATCTAAATGTCCAAGTAAAAGTTAACCAAGAACAGAAAAGGATGAAGGCTTTCCCAGATGTGAGGACCATAGTGAGCAAAGGCAAATGATAAAGAGCACAACTGCTGTTCAGCAGTGCCAGAGAAAGCATAGGACAACGGAGGGGTAAATGTTGCCTAGGAGAGGAAAGAATAGGGTAAGCCACCCCAGACCTATTTGTCATGTTAAGAAAAGCTTCCTTATCAAGAGAGTTTGTGGTCTTAAATTCATCCTGCAGGTAGAATATTTTATTCGAGTAACCTGAGGGAGAATTTAAATTTAAAAAATAAAAGGGAGTTTCTCTGTTGAAATTAGTGCACTTAGAGGAAGGGAGGGACCTTCAACAATATTTCACCTACCCTGGGTGGCAGCCCCTAAAATACCTGCAGACAATCTGTAGAATGCATCCTTTGGAACACACAGAGCTAATGAGGCATTTTCAATGGCACGATCAAGTTTTCAATATAAATACTGTACTATCACATGCAATGGATTTGAGGGAACTATCATTGGAAATATAATTATCAAATTCAGGAAAAGAAGAAAGGAAAAGAAGGTCACGTAATAGTCCCTGAAAGAAATTACAGACTCAGGAGAAGCAGCTTCTTACAGAAAATTCTATGGAGTCTTTGAGAATAATAAGATTCAGCAACTATCTGGTAAGCTGAGTCTTTCTTAGAAACTAGAATCTAGTACATCGTGTTGGGAACTCTGCCATTCTAATTAGATTTCAAAGAACTCTAATTCATAAAACAAATGCAAAGTGAGTTTCTCTTCAAAGTAGAAGTTGCATTAGTTTGTATTTGAGGTAGATGGAAGCTCCTTCCACAAACTCTTCAGAGTACAGCACCCACATCCTTCAGGGTCTCTCCAGAATACAACGTGGCATTTACACACAATAACATTTATTGATAAACACTGGACCATTCTTATAAGTTTTAAGAAAACATATTAATTAATATAATCCCTGTCACAATAAAGACATGTAATAGTCCCGTTACTGCCCAAATATTCCCTCAGAAATTTGGGGTTTCTTTTTCCCCCAAATACAGCCCTCAGCAATTATTGATATAACATCAGTTTCTAGGGTATTGCCTTTCTCAGATATTATATAAATGGAATCATATAGTATATGGCCTTTTCAAAACTAGTGTCTTTGTTTTTAGCCCTGTATATCTGAGATACATCCACAGAGTTGAGTGTAAAAGGATTTTCTTCCTTTTTATTGCTCAATGCTCCTCTACTGTGTGCCTGTACCGTACTTTGTTAAGCCATTCCTTAGTTATGGGCCATTTGGATCATTTCCAGGTTTGGGTGATTATAAATAAAACTAGTGTAGTGTAGACATTCAACTAGAGATTGCTGTGTGAACATACGTTTTTATTTCACGTGGGTAAATATCTCAGGAGAAGCAAGATGCCTGAATTGGGATGCATGTTTAGCTTCATGAAAAATTATCAAGCTATTTCTGTATTGTCCAGAGGTGCTTTCACATGAGGACAGCAAAGATGAGTTGTGGAGAATGAGATGCTATCGCGCACAAAGCCCGACATATTTATTATTTTGCTCTTGTAGAAGATATTTGCTGACCTTTGTCCTAGTGTATGGTTTTATCTCGGTGAACATTCTGTGTGCTCTTGAAAAAAAATTAGTATTCTGCTATTATTGGATGAAGTGTTCGCATTCATTCATAGCAATGTTCTGCTCTTCCACATTCTTACCAATTTTTCTAGTTATTTATTCTCTTGGTTACTGAATATGGAGTGTTGAGGAGCGTTGAGGTTTTTCCAACTAAAATTTTGTATATGTCTCTTTCTCCCTTCAGTTTTATCTATTTTTGCTTCATGAGTTTTGAAGTTACATTTTTAGGTTCTCACCCATTTAGGATTACTGTGTCATTTTGCTGAATTCAATATTGCCCCCCTTCCTTAATCTCTGGTAATATGTTTTGTTTTTAATTCAATTTTGCCTGATATTAATATAGACACACCAGCTTTGATTAGTGTTTGCATGGTGTATCTACTTTTATTCTTTTTACTTTTAATCTGTCCATGCTTTCCCATTCAATCTAAGTTTCTTATAATTACCATGTACGTATATATTGCCTTTTTTAAATTAATACACCGTTTTTATTTTTTTTATTTTTTTAAGATTTATTTATTCATGAGAGAGAGAGAGAGAGAGAGAAGCAGGCTCCATGCTGGGAGCCCAACGTGGGACTCGATCCCGAGACTCCAGGATCGCGCCCTGGGCCAAAGGCAGGAGCTAAACCACTGAGCAACCCAGGGATCCCCCTAATACACCGTTTTTAGAGCAGTTTTAAGTTCATACAAAAATTGAACAAAAATTATGGTGTCCTTGTAGAAACTCCTCTCTTCTTCCCTACCCCTTTCTCCAGTATTATTAACACCTTATGTTTAGTGTGGTAAATTTATTACAATTGATGAACCAATATTGTGCATTCTTAACTAATGGCCATAGTTCACAATAGGGTTCAAACTTTGTGTACATTCTATGGGTTTCGACAGAGGTATAAGGACTTGTAACCACCATGATAGTATTATACAGAATCATTTCATTGCCCTAAAAATCCCCTGTGCTCCACCCATTTAACCCTCTCACCTGAATAACATCTAGTGATCCACTGATCTTTTTACTGTCTGTATAGCTTTGACTTTTCAAAAATGTCATATAATTTGAATAACACAGTACATAATCTTTTCATTTTGACCTCTTTTACTTGATACTGTACATTGAAGTTTCCTCATATGTTTTCATGACTTAATTAGTAGTCATTGCTTTGTAGTTAGATTAGCTTCTTTTATGGCTGAATAACATTCCATTTTATGGATGAACCACAGTTTGCTTATCCATTCACCTCTTGAAGGACAGGTTGGTTGCTTCCAATGTTTGGGGATTATGAAAAAAGCTTATAAGTGTTTGTATGAAGTTTTTGTTTGTTTATGGACATACCAAGGAGTGTGATTTCTGGATCATGTGGTAAAAGTTTGCTTCATTTTTAAAGAAACTGCCAAACTGTCATTGAAAGGGGCTGTGCTATTTTGTATTTCTGTCCATAATGAATGACAGCTCTTGTGGCTTCACACTCTTTCCAGTATTTGATGGTGTCACTGATTCAGATATTAATCATTCTTATAGATTCTTCTTGTTAAATACATAACATTAAGGTAGTATCATCCCAATTCTTCCCTCCTAATTTTTGTTGTGTTTCTGTCATACATTTTATGTTCACAGTCTACAAACACAATGCATTACTATTGTTTTTGATATATAGAGTCATAAAATTTTTTATATTTAAAATTAAATATGCCTTTTCTGGCTTTATTTCTTTTTTTAGACTTGTGTCTTTGAGGTTTCTTTAATATCTTTTGCAATACAGCTCTGCTGACATTGAATTCTCCCAGCCTTTGTCGGTAAAGTTCTTCAGTTCTCCTTCATTATTGAAAAATACTTTCCCTGGGCATAAAAATATGAGTTTATAGATATCACTTTATTATCCTCTGGTTTACTGAGTTTTTGATGAAAAGTCTGCTTTGAACATTTTCTTTGACCCTCGGTATGTCCTGTGTGTTTTTCTTCTGGGTGCCTTCAAGATTTCTTCGTTGTCTTTCATTTTGAGCAATTTTAATAAAATATGTCTAGGGTTTTTGTTTGATTTGTTTGGTTTGCTTTGATTTTGTTTGGTATTTATCCTTCTGGAGTTATATCAATTTTTTTGATCTGTGACATGGGGTGTCTCTTTAGTTTTGGAGGCTTCTCAGCCATTATTGCTAAAAATAATTAATTTTTCCCATCCTCTCTTTCATCTCCTTGTAAGATTCCAATTACTCATGTATTGGACTATTTGATATCATTCCTGGCCTCTTAAAGTCTCTGTTCTTTTTTCTTTAACTATTTTATCTTCTTGTGTTCCTACTATTGTAGTTTCTATTGATTTTTTCTTAAATTACAAACACAATATATATTGCATTTTATTAAATTCTGTTGAATTAAAATTTGGCTCTTTAATAGTTAAATTATTTCATCATATCAAAACATTAACTTCCTATTTTAAACATTAATCAAGAGTATTGGATAATTCTACTTCACATAATGAAGGTTGACATATTCCAGAAAGTTATACATAAATTTAGTTTTTTATATACAAATGTATATAATTTAATGAATATGAAGAATACTGTGGCATGCCCTTCAGGAAATAAATAATCTCTACTAAACATATTTAGCTTATAAATTACTTTTTTATGTATAGTTTAAAAAATGAATCCAACCCATAAGACATTTTGTCAAGGGGACAATTATTCTTGTGCCACAGTCTCAATTTCAATGGTTTTAAGGGATTGTATTGAGTTCATTTAAAACGTCTTAATAGAAGGCTACATTTAATCACATTTTAGCAACATTATCCTTTGTTGCAACATATTATTATATTTTATTTCCTAGCAAGTACAAAGTTAAAATAATATGGACCTCAAGTTAGAGTTCTAATCTTACCTACAGTTACCAGAACACATCTTGAGTGTCATGCTTTGTTCTTTAAGTTGAAAGTCTTTGACAAGGTAAATGTAATGTAATCCAGAGTCTATATGCAAGTTGACAGGGGGCTAGAGGCCATCTCCTCTAAGGAATAATTAATGGAGCAGAAAGTCAAAGTGAAGATTCAGTTTAGACGTAATAACACTTTCCAAATATCTGCAGATTTATTCTGAGGGAAAGGGTGTAGGCATTCAAATATTTCAGTGAAATGAACTAAGATCAACAGATATGAATTATAATATGAATTATAATAACAGTTGTCTTTATTTAAAATATTTTTTTAATTATTAGCATTTTCCAACCATTGAACACCTGCCTCCCAGTCACTGCTAGTGTTCAGATAGAATCTGGGTAACTACCTACTCAGGATCTTATCTCCCGTATGATTTCTAAGCACTCTACCTACCTCCTGCATCTAAGACTCTGGGTATAGAAACAATGCCTAATAATAATTAGATTAAAATAATATAATAAATTCGAAAAAATAGTGGTTTTAGTTTACAAAAGTCAAGAGATTGTAGAGATTTCTTAAATGAGATATGACCTACTTTCAACCTGGCTGTTGAGTAAATTTGAATAGAAGGACAAAGGAGTATGGAGCAGGGTATTTTGTGAACAAAGTATATCAATTAAGGCTCTTAATTATATGAAACAGATTACAAAATTCATGGGTCTAATCATAAAATATATACTCTTTTATATTATTTTTGGCAGCACTTTTTCTGAGGCCTATCCATATTACATGTAGTCATTTTTTCATTATCATGTATTATCTTATACAAAACTATCCCATGATGATAGAAACTAGAATACTGATTGCCTTAGGTGTAATGAGTAGTAAGGAGCATCAGCAGGTTTCTGTGATATGGGAAATATTTTTTATCCTGATTTTCAGGTGTTTTCATAGGTTTATATGGATGTAAAAATTCATCAGTCTAGACTCTTGATATTTGTATAGTCTATTGCATATGAACAGCACATCAATAAAAATGTGGTACTTTTTTTCTTTCATTTTGTTGTGCTTTTAAATTGCGTGGAATGAAGATCTAATTGGCCTAGGAGGGCCTCACCCTCACTCGGGCTTGGGCAGGACAGAGTACCATGAGTAAGAATTTAACAAAACCACAATAAGGAGAAAGGGATTACAAAGAAAATTACAACAATTATTACCAAAGAAGGAGAAGGGGGGTTGTACAGGCAAATCAACAGATGGCCACCAAATATGATAATGGTAAGATATTAATAATAACTGACACATGTTTAAATAAGATATTAATACAGTCTTACCTCATTTGACCTTAATTCTATAAGCAAATACTGTCTTGATTCATATTTTACATTTAAGATCAGTGAGACACAGAAGGCCCTTAAAGACAGATTTGGGATTTGAACACATTCCCTGTCTCAAGCGTCTACATTATGAACCTCTTTGCTACACTGCTTCTCAAATGTGCACTGTGTGTTCAAGGGTGTTGAACTATACCAGGTAGAATGGAGCAAAGGGAAAACAAAGACATGGATGCATTAAGCTATTTTATTGTTCCATTTCATTCTGCTTATGGCAAACATTTTCAAACCTTCATCTTGTAAAAAAAAAAAAAAAGAATCTATACCATCTGACTGTAATGTCAGCTCTGAATTAAAATATTGTGTTGTACCAAAAAAAAAAGTGAAAATAAACATTTTACAAATAAAAACAAAAAACCCTTCATCTCATAAATAAATCTGAAATTTATGGCTGAAAATTCACTAAAGTCTAGGAGATTATAAACACACACACAGATACACAATGGTTTCATTTTTAACGATTTATCATATATAATTAGAAGTTGGGAGTTTCTGTCCTTTCTAAAGCTCAATATCTTCTTTTTCAAAATTAGGGGCTTTAGTGTTTGGTTACCCAGATCCGTTTTGCTATTCATTCAAAGATAAGAACTTATACTTGGGAGTGGATAACTGAGAAAATGTCATTCAGGTCACTCATCATAATATTGAATAGGGTCACATAATTGGAAAGTTACTTAAGCATAGCAGGTGTTATCAGGTGGTGATACAATCAGATACCATAGTTATTTTACTGCTGGCAAACCCAGGTCATTTCACAGTGGAAAGGGTACCAGACTCAAAAAAGACAAAGGAAAAGAAGTCTTATGAAAGAAATCACTCTACAATGGCAAATATACCAATGCCCTCAGGAAATTGTAGCAACAATCAGGGTTTAATCCAACTAAAGCACATATTGCAGGACACAGGAAGGTAATGTCAAATAAGAGGTTTTATTGGATTGGCTTGCAAAACAGGTAAATGAGCAAATGCAAAGCTGATGAAAAGAAACGTTTGCCACTACTCATTAAATGGATCAATATGAATCTGCTACCTCTAATCTTTTTATGGCAGTTTTCATTATAAATAATGACCTGCATTTTTAAACAATCCACCATCAAAAGTCTAACTCTGAATGAAATTAAGAGTTGCCTTTACATATTATTAATGTACTTGCTTCTGAATATTAACGCACAACACGTTTGTCATTTCCCTTAAAGGCTGCTCACCTCTGTGGTCTTTCAGGATTCTTATATTTGTATCACTCTATTCAGCTTAAAATATTCTGATCTTTTAAAAACGGGCAGAAACCATAGCAGAAATTCATGAGCTTCCATAAATCGTTACAATTCAGATAAACTCTTATGTATGCCTTTATGACAAAACAGCTTCTCAAAGTCACTTCTATTCTGGTGTCAATATTCTCATTCATACCCACCCATGGGCAATTTGGAGAACAGTGACACAAAGGTCCACATAAAGAAGTTTCATTTAAGGAAGATAGAAATGAGATAGAAACAGGAATAAGAATTACCTGATATATATTTTATATATTTAAAAAATATTTAAAATATAAAATATTTTAAAAGCTTTTTATATAAAATATAAAAATATTTTAAAAGCTTTTTTTAAGTTCAATCTAGAATGGGAATATTTGCAAATATAATTTGATCCATCTTTCTATTCTCAAATAAAATTTACTTGTGTAACATCTTTCTCCAAAATGGGGAGTAATAGCAGCCCTTAGTATGAGGGAAGAGAATCTCTCATATGCAAGTAAAATATTTCTACTGGTGTAGCAGAAGCCAGGATAACTATTTTGTATATTTCAACCTGTTGTTGAGGCCACAAGTCTTGTCTATCCCTAACAGTTGAAGAAAGTTCCTATGATAGCATAGACTTGCATAGCAGAAACCTTCAGTAGGAAGGTACTACATTAACCTCCAATCTTGGGAAGACAGGAGAAGGGAAGAATATAAACTATAATAAAACAAGATATTATACAATAGACATAAATTAAAAAAAAAACACAACTATCTAGAATCAACAAAGCAATAGAGTTGTGGAACAAAGGTAAATTTGGGCCAGAGAGAAGAAAGTGTAACTTAGGAAGTAAATAAATATTTAAATGATTTCCCAAAGAGATTACATAAAGCCTCCAAGCTAGTTAACAGTTTTTTTTTAAGATTTTATTTACTTATTTATTTATTCATGAGAGACACACAGAAAGAGGCAGAGACATAGGCAGAAGGAGAAGAAGGCTCCCTTGGGGAACCCAATGCAGGACTTGATTCCAGGGCTCTGGGATCATGACCTGAGCAGATGATCAACCTCTGAGCCACCAGGTGTCCCAACAGTTCTTAATATTAGAGACAAGAAATGGTGGAACTTCTTTAACAGCAGCTAATAAATTAGCAGATGTTTTAGAAATTAAAGAAGGAGAAGGCAGAAAGAGACGGAAGAAGGGATGGAGAGAGACAGGGAGAGATAATAATCCTGATAATGAAAATGAAAGAAAAAAAACTTCTGGGACTTCAGAAATGGTCAGATATATATATCCATTTATATAATATACATATATATGTATATACACACATGTAGACTTATTTAACATATATTCATACAGTGAAAACATGTGAGCTTCTATATGCCAGACATTGTGCTGAACTATGAAATCCAAAGATGTAAAATACTATGCAGGTCTCAAAAAATTAAAGTCCAGATTCTGATTGTTGCATTAGAGGAAAAAGGCCCAGCTCTGACAGATGCAGTCCTAAGGAAAGGATGGAGCAACTTTTCTAGGAGATGGACATGGGCATTTGTTTAAAGGCAAAATTGGAAGCAGAAAATCCTCAGGATCTCTCTGATTATATTGTATTTTAAGAGGAAGAGTAATTGTAAAAGAGTGAAACATTGGACATTTTACCAATCAAATCTTTAGAAATTCACCCATTCTTAATTTAATATCCTACATATGGCTTTGAAGGTGGTCATATTTAAATAATCCAGGTCTAACATCTCTGCCTAGTTCTTCCTGTTTTTATTCACATTTCCAGGGTAGATTTTTAATTTGGAAGGAGGCAAATTTGAGTAACTATATTTTTAATATAGATATAATTATTTAAAATTGCTACTGAAGGACATATATTGGTGGACGGAGGAAAGAATGAACACACTCCAAAATAAGACCTGAAATTTAATCTAAGTTCTGTTCTTTATTAATATGTGGCTTTGACCAAGTTTAATTCTCTTCATATTCAGTTTTCTTATCTGTAATACAAAAGTCATAAAACTATAATGTCTGGGCTGCATATATTAATGTATAAACAGGACTGGCCCAGTATCTATGATAGGATACACCCTGAAAACATGGATATTAGCTAAATTCTATTAAGCAATTTCTGTACTTTAAATAATATTATGGCAAATTATTTACATATATCATCTATTTTATCTCTCAATGCAAGCCTATAAGTTAGTAACTATTATTATCAGAAGAACTGAGATGCAAACCTGTCTCTCTGTCTTCAGAGTTAGGACTTCTAACCACAATTCTCTACCTTGCTCATACACTGCCGTATCAGTTATTTTGCTTGTTTACCCTCTGTTCTGTCTTTTTCTTCTCCTTCTGTTATTCCCATTGCATGTACATTATACCAGTTGTAATTATCTTAGAGTTCTTGGATAGTCTGTTCCATCTTTCTCATTCTTATTTTCTGTTTGCATTTCAGTTCTGGAAGTTTCTCGTTAACCTATCTTTATGCTCACTGATTCTTTCCTTGGCCATGTCTAGTTTATAGATGAGTCCATCAAAGGCATTCTTAGTTTTATTAGTGTTTTCATTTATAGCATTTCCCTTTGATTCTTCCTTAAAGTTTTCATATCTTGGATTACATTACCCAACTGTTTTTCTGTTTGTCCACTTTTTCCGTTAAGAGTCCTTAGTTTTTTAATGATAGTTATTTAAATTCCTAATCTATAATTCCAAAATCTGTGCCCTTAACTATGTTCTGGTGTTTGTTCTGTCTCTTCAAATTGTGTTGTTTGTCTTGCAATTTTTTGATGGAAGCTAGACATGATGTATTGTGAAAAAGGGCCCTATGTAAATAGGTCTTTAGTGTGAAGTCTTATATTTATCTAACTAGGAGTTAGGCCATGTTTCCTGTTTGCTACAACTGTGGGTTTCAGAGGCTGAATGTTCCTCTGTTGCTCTTATCTTTGTTTTTCCTGTTGTCTTTGTGTTTCTCTAGAGAATTCTTGAATAATGTCTGACATGTGCAGTTCTTTCTATTGCAATTCTCTAATATAGGAGTACTGTTGATATGGTGGTAAGATGTGGGAAGAAGGGAAGCCTTAAGCCTTACAATTAAGTCTCACTCATTTTGTCAGTCTGTGCCCTACGTTGTGTCATCCACAAATGCTTTTCAGCTCTCCCCACCACACACATACACTTAAATGAGATAGGAAGACTAGAGGGCACCAGAGTTTGGGCATTTCCCTTCCTCGAGGTCAGTTAATCTCTGGTAAAACTCAAGGTAGTCAGGCTCTACTGAAATATTTTCCCTTAAGTCACACTTTTGTTAAGACAAACAGAACACGCTGTGTTTGTCTCAAAATGGCTACTTTCCCCCTCTCCATGCCTGAAACAGAGGCAACTTTTTTCTTTTTTTCTTTTTTTTTTCTGATTTTCACCTTGAGAATTTGATGGGACTCTCACAGGTAAATCTTAGGAATATGTGAAGTCCCCCTAAAACTGGGGGTTTTTAACTCTCAAGCTTGTCCATACTGAGCTTCCAGTAGTTCAACTAAAACTTAAGCTTTTGTACACCATTATTAGCTCAAGTGGTGGGCTTCTGGTCCTAGAATTCTGCTATAGTAATTCCTGATTTTCTATGTCTACCTATCTGTCTCTTCAATTTTCAGGGCAGCATTTTGCCTTGTGACCTCAATTTCCCAATGAATCTAAGAAGAATTATTTATTTTTAGTTCAGTTTTTTTTCTTTCTGTGACAACAGGAGTGACAACTTCTAAGCTGCTTATATGCCAGACCAAGAACCAGAAATATTCCTTAACTTTTTTGACACATTTTTAACATCTTCATATTCACACTCTTCTCTTTTTCCTTTTTCTTCCTTTTCCTAAGCTATCATTCTTTCCTCAGGAGTCGTCTCTGATTCTTCATTCCATTGTTTCTTCCTCATCAAAACTTCAGACATCTTCCTTCTATCCATTGTGATTCATGGGATAAGTCTGTTCTCATGAAAGGATGAGAGATGCCTCCATTTCCACCTAAGGTGAAAAGAGGGAGCTTCTGGTTTCTGAATCTAGCATAGACTGAAATCAGGCAACAATTCAGAAAACTGTTGAGTTGCTGTGATTTTAGGAAAGAGCATGGATACTGCCTCACATAAAATCTAAACAGAGAAAAAGTAAACAGGGGGCCTGCAACATTTTCCTGAATAGAAGCATAAGAATAGAGAACTAGAGAGCTGGAGGAAATCTAGAAATACTGCCCTGTTTACCTGCACACACAAACATGTTTGAATAATTTTGGGGGGGAAAACGTTTAAACTACTGACTGAGTAAAGTGTTCTTGTCCACTGAACTGTCAAAGGAAGCACTGAATGAATAAGAATGAAGAGACACTGCCCTGCTAGACAGTATAAACACAGGCTCCTTTCAAAAGTGATATGAGTATTTTGGAGTTATACACAACAGAGAAATAATTAAATTTGCAGGTTGGCTGGACTCAAGCAATCCCAGAAATATAATGGAAGAAAGACGACAGGATAACTAAGGGTCTCAACACCAGCCTGAAAGGGTAGCTTGTGTTTGCCAATTCTTGTTAGGTATCAGGTCCTGTTTGGCACTTTATGTAGAATTTCTCCCACTTAATCTTTACAACAACCCTATCAAAGAAGAATTATTAGCCTTACTCTAAGGATGAACAAACTGAGCTTCAAATATTAAGTAACAAGGTCATGGTCACCCTGCTACTTATTTCTGTAACCAGGATTCATACACAAAACAGCATTATCTCAAAGTTCATGCTTTGAAACCATTCTGCTCTCTTCTTAAGAAAGCTACTTTTTGTTATCACCACTCCCTTGTCAAATCAGGAACTGAATTCTCTAGCTGGGACCTTCCTCTAGGAAAGAAATTGAGAGCTCCATTGCCTTAGAGAGGCAGCTTCAATTCCCAAACTGAAAAGCAGAGGTTTGGTATGTTATTAGTATTCATTTAAATCCACCTTACTCTTTATGGATACATGGCTTTTAGGTATGGCCTGTTAAAAACATATCACATCTTTCTGGGTCATGGGAATCCACTTAAATAAGCAATTGAGATTTATTTTTATTTTATTTTTGACTTCTAGCTCCACTTACCCCTCATTCTATAGCATTAAGGCAAATTCCATATTAGGCTTAAGAGTACATGAAAATGTCTCTGGGAGCAGATGAATCTAATTATAGTGAATAGGAATGGAGACGTTTTCTCTTATAATGCAGTCTCCTTTATTAGCTAAATCTTTTCCTGGAATGTATTGGAGAACCATGCTTTGTTGGGCCCTTTATTACTATGGAGGGGTATAGAGAAGGTTGATCATGAGTAAGGTAACTGCAAAATGAAATAGTTTATTTCCAAGACACTTTTGAGAGAGGAAAAAGGTCTCAATCAGTCAAGATGTTAGGATAACTGTAATAATAAATAGGGAATTCTCTGGGTGAAGTAGAGCTTTTGGCGATTCTGTTTGTTACTATATGTTTGTATTACCCAGAAGTCTCCAGCAAAACAAACCAGTAGGAGATATATGATGGATAGATAAATAGATAGATAGATAGATAGATAGATAGATAGATAGATAATTGATTTATTATAGAAATTGGCTCATATAATTATGGAGACCAAGAAGTCATATAATCTGCCATCTCTAAACTAGAGAATGAGGGAAACTACTGATATAAATCCATCTAAGTTCAAAAGCCTGAGAATGCAGGGACCAATGTCAGTCCATGTCTGAATCCCTAAGTGTGAGAACCAAGAGTGTGGATGTCTGAGGGCAGGAGAAGATGAAGGTCATTGAGAGAGTGAATTAACTCTTCCTCCACCTTTTTATTGTATTCAGCCCTTCAATGGATTGAATGATGCCTACTGGCATCTTTACTTGGTCTGATTCAAATACTAATCTCTTTCTGAGATACCCTTATAGACATACCTAGAAATAATGTTTTACCAGCTATCTGGACATCTTAGCCTAGTCAACTTATCACATGAAATTAACTATTATAACCTTCAAGTAAGGATTAAGGAATTTGGATAATTTCAATTCTTAGAGATTTTTTGGTCCAGGCCAGGGCTCATCTTGTGTCAAATAGTTTTTTATTTGCAATTCAAGAGACAACGATTCACTACAAGAAGTCAGTTTGTTCAAAATCAGAGCAAAAATCAACATTAGGAACCTGTGTCCTATTTGAATAACAAAATAAATAGATTTATTGCAGTTGTTACACGTCATGACTATGCTTCACAGGAAACAGACTATAAGTACTATTATCTTCTCTACTTATCATTTATCTTAAAATATTAAAGTTTAACAAGATCTGTTAAAACACTCCACCTATAGATATAAACCTTGTTCAGTTATCTTTTCAAACCTGACACTTTTTAAATAGTTCAAAATATACTGGTTCCTGTAATATTGTAATTCATAATAAGAAATCTGTATTTGGTTTTTGTCCCTTTTCTGGTGCAAAATACCTAAAATCCCAGGAATTTCCATAAATGATAGGAATGGTAAAGTGCCTTATGTTATATTGATGGAATGACTTTCGGAATACCTCAAGGTCTTCTAAGGATGAGGACTGGTTGCCAGGGAAACCAACCCTAAGATTGAGGGTTGGATTTTTCATTGCCATCCCCTGACCATGGGAAAGGGAGAGTGGCTAGAGATTGAATCAATTGACAATGGCCAATAAGTTAATCAATCATGTCCATGTGATGAAGCCTCTATAAACAAACAAACAAACAAACAAACAAGCACAAAAGGTTGGATTCAGAGAGTTTCTGAGTTGGTAAACACACTTAGATATGGGGAGAATGGAATCTGTGGTGAGAGTTTGGAAGCTCTGTGCCCCTTCCCCATAGCTTGTCTTATGCTTCTCTTCCACCTGACTGTTCCTGAGTCAGATCCTTTGATAACAAATCAGTGATCTAGAAAGTAAAATGTTTTGAGCTCCATGAGCTGCTTTATCAAATTAATTGAAGCCAAGGAGAGAGTTACGGAAAGAGAGCCAGTTAGTCAGAAGCACAGGAAACAACCTGAGCTTGTGATTAGTATCTGAAATGTGTGTGTGTGTGTGTGTGTGTGTGTGTGTGTGTGTGTGTGTGTGTGTGATGTGTTGGGGGGGGTGAGGGGTGTCATGTTTGTAGGACTGAACTGTTACCTGTGGAATCTGTGGGGGTGACCGTCCGGTAGAGGTAGTGGTGAGGTAGTGAAAGAATTCACCCAAGGCAGAACAAAGGATATTGAAGTTTACTGAATACACTGCAAGAGAGCAGTGGACAGGATAGCAAAGGAGAGACTATCAGCCAGGAGTTGGGGTGGGGGGCGGGGAGAGACTATCAGCCAGCTATAAGAGGGGGAAGTGAAGAGATATGAGAACATATGGAATATTCTTTTCCTACTACCTGTGCTATGTTGTAAGTAGCCCATTGGTCAGCTAGGGCTGTTGGATGTTTTGAGATGGATCACCTAATGGGTCTATGTGGCTTCAGCCTGGTCTCACTGTGAGCCCTTTTACCTTACTCAGGTTTCCATTGTCAGGCCTGTTGCCTAAAAGCTGCCTCTGCAGAATCTGTTATCTCCAGGTAAACAGTGTCAGAATTGAGCTGAATTCTAGAACGTCCAGTCCAGAGAATTGCTTGGTGCTGTAGGGGAAACCCTTCTCCAATATACATTTTGGAATTGGTTTCAGAACCTAGAATAGTTACCAAAAGACATAGTTCAAGACTATACTCCAATTTTCCTCTATAAGCAGTCCTGAAAATTATAGATTTTCTGGCATTCTACATATCTGGGTCAACAAGTCCATTAAATGAATAATATTAAAATCCTATAAACCAGTATATGAAAGAATACTATAGAGCTTTGAGGAGGTAAAAGATAATCTTTTAATCACAGTTTCTATATTCTTAAAACTGGCAAGATGCCTAAAACATAATGAATACCACACACACACACACACACACACACACACTACACACACATACTATGTATACACACAAACATATGACATGACAATAGAAAAGCATTAGAAAATTTAGAGGTGCTTGAGGTACTTATGCTGTCTATTGGCATATACTTTTTGCAAAGATATTATATAGGAAGATATTTCCATTCTAGTTCTAATACCCCCTAAAATTATTTTCTAATACCCCCTAAAAATTATTTGTGAAATGTCTGGTTATAGCATGTTGCATAGAGATTTAACCACTTAGGCCCACCATTTCTTCTGGCCCCCAGATGTGTGGGTCAATTCATTTCATAATGACCACTAAAGAATTATCAGAAATAATTTCTGATGACCACATTTTATTTCCTTAGTGATTTCCTGACTCTTTGATCTTGAGTCCACAGGCAAGGTGTCACGTCATCAGTAGTCCAGCATAGGTTGAAGGAAAAGTGCTAGGTG
Source organism: Canis aureus (assembly GCF_053574225.1). NCBI lineage: Eukaryota > Metazoa > Chordata > Mammalia > Carnivora > Canidae > Canis > Canis aureus. Next base: position 21,728,696 of record NC_135639.1, on the reverse strand, counting down.
AGCAGTGCTGATAGAACTCTGCTGAAAGCCTCTAGGCCACTTAACAGCAGCAGCTTTGTCTCCTTGCAACTCTCTTAGCAGCCATTCATGCTCACAATAAAAAATAATGCAAAAGAAGAGTCAAACAAAGCAAAACAAGAGTTATTAATAATGGTATAAATATGAATTGAGCTGGTTGCAGAAACTAAGGAGCACAAAGTATTTTGATAGTTTATTTGTATAGATTGTTTTAGCTAACAACATAACCTTTATTCTACAGAGACAGACACTGAGGCTCAGAGAAGGGAATGGATTCATTCATTTCTTATTCAATATCATAAATCCAAGTGGTCAAGGAACATGAAAATACATATATTTTCATCCTTATTTAGATGATGTGCTCTCTTGAGACAGAAATTTGTATCTGTTTTTCTCAGTTAAATGTACTGTGACTTGAGTTACTGAATTTCTTCAAGTCTCAAATGGAAGGCCAAATGAGATAATGCTTGCAGAATACCTTATACAGACTGGCACATAGAAAGTACTCAATAAATATTCAACATGAACAATGGGAATCATAATCCTATATAATGTCACAGATACAGATTGTGTTATGACAAGAATAGTTTTCACCTGACTCTAACAAAAAAACTTTAAAAATGAGTCAGAACAATATGATGGATTACTAAACTGATACTCAGAAATAAGCGATTTGTCCCGATTTACACAATTTAGTGAGGCCAAAGAGTTCATCAGTAAATAAATATGAACTTCATCTGAGCCCTCCTTCTTCCAATACTTTACAATATTAATTGCTGAAGGGCACTGGGCTCCATATGAAAAATGTCTCCTAATGTTATTACATAACTGTATGCTTTAATAACTCAAGAAGGTTGAATGAAAGTATAAAAGGCAAATTAAAGAAATTGATTCTGAATTCTGATGAGGATATCCCATGGACCAGAAAAGTGTCTAATTACAGAATAATTACTAGTTAAAATTTGAATGATTCATTTTTAAGCTGACAGATAAAAAAGAAAGCCCAGCAGATCAAAAAGGAAGCATGCTTTTTGTATAGAGACAAAAACAAAAACAATAGAAAGTAAGGGGAGAACCTTCAAAATAATCCATTAAAAACAGAGAATGTTTTTCCAGAAGCCATATTTGGAAGGAAATGCATTGGGGAAGATAAAGAGGAGAAGCATAGAATACTGTAGAAAACAAAGATCCAGAATTAACAGTTAATGAGAACAATCCCCAATTGCTCCTGTTGACATATGCAGCATCTCTGTCTTCAGTGCTTAGCTCACTTTGAAATCACCTTCTTAAGGTGAAGACTCAGAGTCTGCTTTCCATCACAACATAACCCACAAAAAAAAAAAAAAAAAAAAGACATAACCCACAGTTACACCTGCTATGTCTAGAACTAGAAAATAAATTTCACTAAGAAAGACTTACAAGATAATGGCAAGGTATATATACCTGGGAGTCAGATAGACCTGCATCTGAGTCTTAGATAATCAGTCCAGGATTACACATGGACAAAATGGACATAGTCTCTTTATTCCAGAAACTCCAGTTATTGAAAATGTTTCCAAACAGGGAGACTGAGAGATACTGGCACTGGCCTCAGCATTGTGGGGGTCAATGTGGTCATGACCCACTAGGGAAGATAAGACAGATACCAGAAGAAATTATTAATCTTCAAAAAGGCATCATAAATATCAAGGATTCAACAAGGATTTCAAGGATTGAATGAGTTCAGAAGGGGAAACCATACGTGCAATCACTGAAAACCTATGCAACCTTATTCAAAATAAGCCATAGTTTGATATTTTACTTGAAAAAGAGTCACATGTCCAGATAGGAACTTGACCTAGCTTCATTCTTAGGCTTGTACACTTAGCTCCAAAGATTTTACTGAGAATCAATATTGTGTCACCAAAGTGGGTCACTGTTAACATTTCTTAGTTTATCGGTTGAAAAGTATTTATTGATTGTGGACATACGTGCTCCTTTTCATCCTGGTATAATTTCTGTTTGTAGTTAGATGACTTCTTCTCATAAATCATACATGCCTCAGCATAAACGGCCGTCTTCTCGGATCATTTTCTCTAATTAAATCACTTACCCTCATCCCCACCCCACAACACACACACACACACACACACACACTCACATATATATATATATATATATATATATATATATATATATATATATATATATTGTTTTGTTTCCTAACATCTGGACTTTTCCTGGTATGTTTCTCTGAAGAGTGACATTTCCCTAATGACCAGTTAACTAGTTTATATTAAAATTCAGGACTCAGCCTCTCCTGCAGGGGTCAGTAGCTGAAATTGTCTCTCAATTCTGTGAGGTTCCAGTCCTTGCTTTTACATCAGCTCCTCTGGGATCTTGTTGGCACACACATAGGTTAGCAGTCGGACAAGTCTCTGTGAGGAATTCAGATGCACATTCCTGGGCTTAATTTTTCTGTGGCTCTCTTTCTTGACTTTTCCTCCAAACTTCTGCTAATCTACAAAACTCCAGATCTCTGTCCTCCAATGCCCTGTAAAGTTAATTTTGCTATTTTGCCTAGAAGTCAGCTTTCAGTGTGTAAATATACAGGAAAAAGCCTCAAGCTTACAGATCTCATCCTTTACAGTTTGTTTTTCAAAAGTTGATTTCCCTCTACTTGATTTCTATTTTTGATTGTTCCCTGGAATCCCCTCACACTTCTTTTTTTTTTCTAATTTTCATAATGCTATTTATAAGAGGTGTAGTCTATCCAAGCTATGCCACTATTACTAGAATCCAAAATTTCCTGAAATATTTCCATAATGTTGAAAATAATTTTCTTTTCTTTCCTAATTAATTGGTTATATTTGTTTTTATTACATGTAGCAAAATCCATAGCAGATATAGGGAATAATTTTTGGAACAGAGAAGGAAGGCCCTGAGATCCTAAATGGAAGATGAGAGACAACACAGAAAGAAGATGAGGCCCAGTGGAGGCGATGGAGACAGAAGTCTGAGCACATGAAATGAGAAAATCTGTTTTGTTCCTAAATTGTTACGATGACCAGTCCCAGATACACCTTCCTGCAGGGGGACCCCCTTACCAAGTAGCCCAACTGGAGCCTCTAGGACTTCTCTGACCTGATCTCTTGCTCTCCATGGTATCTACCTGCAGAACTTCTCACCTCTCTTTTCAGGAGCTTTCCAAACCCTGGTCAGCTCTATCAGTTCTCTGATTCAGTTGAGACAAAACTACTTCCTTGGGCATCCTCCAGTCAAGCCAGAGTTTTGGATGCATGATCCAGTCCAGGCTTTTATTTCTATCTTGAAGAAAGAGCTCTAGTTGTGTGCGTATGTGTGGTGGTGGTGGTGTGGGGAGGTGTTTCCTCCAGTTGCTCCACAAAATCCTGCAGAAAGGGAGAGGCATGGATAAGCCTACCAAACACCACACTTCTACCTCTTTTACTGGAATCCTCTTTTGGTTTTACAAAAGCCTGTGTGCTATAGCTTCTCAACTCATCTCTAGAGTCCTCACAGCTATTCTGGTCTATATATTGTGTCTAATTCTATATCTTTGTTGAAGAAGGAGGGGCTGTAACTTCCTAGTCAACCATCTTGTTGACATCTGGTCACTATAATACATTTTTAGCGAGCTTATTTTCATTGTTTTATTTTTTTAGTCATTGATTTCCTCAGCTTAGGACAGTTGATTTAGGCTAGTATTAAATTTACTTTGTATGATCTGAGAACTCAGTTACTGAAAGTAGAGAAAAATGACCAAGGCCTATGCTGAGTATCAGAAAAGGATTAACCTGCCATTAATCTTACTATGTATTTGAGCGTAATAGTACAATCAATTCAAATCATGCTCTTATTCCAAGACTCACAAAGCAGAGATCACATCATAGTTTTATTCAGATTTCCAGGAATTGACTCCTACCTTAAATACCTATTAACCATGTGTTCTTGGGCAGGTTATTTAAAAGGCTCCTACCCTCAGCTCCTCTCCTAACATATAAGGATGATTATAGTACCTTACAATGTAAGATTTTCATCAAGATTAAATAAAGTGATGCCAGCCATGTCTTTCTTACTAACTTGGGAGCTCCAGGTAATATAGCTAAGGATTCTGAGGGTCTTTTTTATTTTTTATTTATTTTATTTTTTTAAATTTTTATTTATTTATGATAGTCACAGAGAGAGAGAGAGGCAGAGACACAGGCAGAGGGAGAAGCAGGCTCCATGCACCGGGAGCCCAACGTGGGACTCGATCCCGGGTCTCCAGGATCGCGCCCTGGGCCAAAGGCAGGCGCCAAACCGCTGCGCCACCCAGGGATCCCTGAGGGTCTTTTTTTAATATATAAAATAAAATCTGCTGATGTCACTATTAAATAGCATGATGAAACATAAAAGTGTTGCTTACTTTTCATAGGTAGCTGAAGTCATGTTAGCACTGGGCTATGATCTCACTTATTCCAATGGTATCTTGATGAAATTCAAAGCATACAGCTCATTCTTGTCATCATTCTCCCCTTGCCCCCCACCCATTGACAAAAATAAGGCATAGACATAAAGGGAAAACTTGTACCAAATTATATAGCAATTTACATAATTTATGTCAAACTGAATCCTGAGTTCCATGTATGAATGTGCAGTGTAAGTTACAATTTTTTGCGAAGCATAAATATATAGTATTTCTTAAATGAAGGGATCCAAATAACAAAAAAAAAGAATGATTAAAAAGATTATTGTTACTAGTAGTCACAGAAATACAAGATCAAATGTCACTATTGGTTTATTCAAATTCTATATGTGGGTGTGTGTTGTGTTTGCTAATAACTACTCTTGGCCATAGTATTTATCAATATTTCAAAAGCCAAAATTTGTCCATGTTCTTTAACAATTCTTTATATAGGAATCTATCTTATATGTGTAATTACAAATATGCAAAAATTATAAATGCTATGAGTCATAAAAATCTTGAAAAATCTTAAATTCCAAAAAGAGGCCACTGGCCAACTAATTGCCATTACATAAGAATTATGGCTAACAATATTTAGCTGATAAAATAAAATTGTAGAAGAACAATTAATTGCAAGAGGAAACAGTCACTAACCATTGAGCAAGAAGGCAGATCAAATGTCAAGTGTTGTATGAACCAATTTTGCAAAATATACATATTTAATTATTGGGTGAATAAAAAGAAAATGTAATGAATTTTCATTCCGGAGGATAGATTATGAGAAAATTTTGACTTTTATTGTTTGGTACTCTTATCTTTATTTTCTAAAACCCATTGACAGGCATAGGGAGTGAGAGTGGAGATAATTACTACCTACCACATGATTTGCATTAAATTTCAACACAGGAGTTCTGAAAACTGAGTTATGAAAAGAGAAATTTTGCTTCTTGGACATGCCACTAGCTGTGGAATTCAAATTAATAAAACTCTTTTCTCTAGCCTTTTCTTTCATGAAGTAATGACATCAGTCAGATGGTGCGAAGAACTACATATGCAGGGAACATTTTATGTTACTACCTACCAAACTATGACTAAAGTCATCATTAGATGGAGCAGGTGTACAAACAAATTAAGAAGTTTCTTAGCACACAGAATCAGTACAACTCTTTTAGAACTTGTTTTTTTTTTTATCTTTTTTTTTTTTTTTTGGTTGGGGGATTTTCCTAAACACTTCCCTGGCCCTTTCCTCTAGACTGAGCAAGCTAAACTTCAATTAGTTACTTTTTAAAAGTAAATTGCATTTATAAGTGGACTTTTATATTATACTAATGTTATAAACCTTAGAGAATTTCTACTTTGTAACTATGTACAACTCTGTTTTCTCTTTCAATTACCTAAATCACTATGTTAAGAATCACTTTCTTAGTGATCAATTTGTTATTAAAATATCAAATAATCTAGACTCAAGATCCGTACTTCCTGCATAGACATATGTAATATAGTTGTTTTCTCACAGCAAATAATCAATTCAAAAGCTTTCTTTCATTAGCTTCTGTGATCCATTATTGGCTTACATCCTAAAATTTTCCTACAACATCTGCAAAGTTAATAAACCAATTATGGAAGCCATCTGGAACTCAAAGAGAGATTAAAAAAATACACTAAAAAAGTCTCTCTTCTGAATAGCTGGTATTGTAATAGATGATATATTACAGAATAGAGATGTTACAAACCCCACTATCATTAAAGGAGAGAGGAAATATTTTTATATAAAACAAATACTGATAGAGCCATGGTAGAGCTTAATGGAAATTGACTCCTGAAACAGTTTGAGCATCTATATCTATTGGTTACTTGTCCAAAGGCATGGAGCCCTTATTTTATTTATCATAGGAATCAGCAGGTCTCAATTGCTCTTATGGGTGGGAACACATTTAGTAAACTTGGGTAAGTTATTCAAGCTCTCTGGGCACTAGACTCATTGATAAAAATGGGAAATTTTGCCATTAACCTACCCTCTAAACTTTTAGTAACACATTTAGTAACACGTTTTGCCATTAAACAAAATTTTGCAATTAACTTACCCTCTAAACTTTTAGTAACACATTTAGTAACACATTTAGTTACACATTTAGTAAACTTGGGTAAGTTATTTAAGCTCTCAGGGCACTAGACTCATTGATAAAAATGGGGAATTTTGCCATTAAACTACCCTCTAAACTAAAGAAAATGTGACTGTTGTTCTAATGCTGAGCTTCATTATTCACAGATAGCTGAGAAAATAAGGCGAAAGCTAAACCCCAAACTCAGAATGTGTCACTAATAAGTCTGAAATATTCTTAATCCATCAGTGCTGTGTTATAGCAGTAGGGAATACTAAATTTGGGGTTAAATTAAATGCTCTGGTGTCTCAAATATCCTGTTTCTAATTTTAATTCTGCAACCTACAGATTGCCTGGCATCTCTAGGCTTCTTTTCCCTCGAATCTTACAGTGGAAACATCATATGATTTTAGTTAGAATTAATTCAATGGAATAATTCAAAAAAACAATTAATATAGTACCTTAGGACTCCATAAAGCAGTTTTATATTTTTACATTTCATTTTTATTACAATTCAATGATATATATCTAAGTCACTGAAGGAATTTCTTCTCTTCTTTTGACATATTCCCCCCAAATCTTGTAATTAGCCATAAAAATACCATAAAAATTGGAAAGGAATCAATAGCAATTTTAAAACAAAGAGAAAAGATATACTCTCCCCTTGCTATCCTAGTTTACAGAAAAGTCCTAAGACAAGAATATTTTTGTTCTGGGTCTGCCTCTGATACCTGCTATTTATTGGATCTTAGAATATCTGTTACTCTCCTTTTAGAGATTCAGTTTCTACAATCATAAAATATGGAAGGCATGCATTACATGCTCAGTTCACCTGGCACATGTGAAAATTAAAGACTAATATTTATGGTGAAAAGTCTATCAATTTAAAAGTTTTATTTATTGTTCAGATCTTTTAACTAGTTAACCCATTCCTGAAAATTTATTTTTAGAAACTAATTCTAAAGAAGAAAAAATATTCCAAAATGCTTACAGTGACCTTTCTCAACAATTTATTGTGAGCATTTCTCAAGTTACAGAAAATTTGAAAGAATATTACAGTGAATACTAATATAAGAATTAAATAATGTTTACTTTTAATGTTTAATATATGAGCTTTATCACAGATATCCCCAACTATCTGTCAATTTATCTAATCATATATCCATTTTATTTTTTGTTCATGCATTGACATGATTTTTTTAAAAAATTATCTTGAAATGGTGAATTACACTGATTTATATTCCTTAAATAATCACTACTTGGTAATAAAATATTACCTTTTTATATGTTGCTGAATTTATTTTAGCTAATATTTCATGAAGAATTTTTACAATTATGTTTATGAGGGATATTTGTCTGAAATGTTCTTTATTATAACACTTTTATCAGAGTTTGGTAATAGTCCCCTCTGGTCTTATAAAACAAATTGGGAGGTGCTTCCTCTTCCTCTATTTTCTAAAACATTTTGTGTTAGATGGGTATTATTTCTTCCCTAAATATTTGATAGAAAAATATGTACATTTAAGTAAGTGCTAATGAGAAGTCCACTATCATTCTCACTGTTATTCTTTCTCTGTAATCTATTTTCTGATTGCTTTTAAGATTTTCTCTTCATCTGTGATTTTTATCATTAGCCTATGATTAACATATCTAAAATTATCTGTATATTTATTCTTTTTGATCCCTTTGACTCCAAGCTCTAGTTTTCGTGGTCTGGATGCGTACTTTGATATTTTCACCAAATTTAAATATTGATCCATTTCCTTAAAATAATTTTCCTGGCCTGTTTTTTCTCTCTTGAGTTAGTGGGAACCCACTTATCTAGACCGCTTAATATTACACCACAATTTTCTAAGCTTCCACTTATTTTTGTAAACAATTTTTCACTTTTTTTTTGCAGATTGCATCATTTCTGTTGATCTTCATAGGCTCTTTCAATTACACTCTTAAATATATTGTTCAGTCCATCCATGATGTTCCTTTTTTCCCCCCTCTTTTGAGAAACGGTGCCTTTCATATCCAGAGCAGAATTAGAGGTTTCATTTCTCTACTGGGATTCCCTACCACTTTGTTCATTTTTACCACATTTTCTCCAACTCCTAGAGCCTAATTTCAACAGTTCCTTTAAACCCTTTGTCTTCTAATCATAACCTGAAATTTATTTTGGATTCTTTTTCTAATTGGCTGCATTTGTTTGTTTGTTTATTAATTTTGGGGACATATGTTCCTTTTTACCACCTCCCTCCCCTTGAGGGTGGAAGACAGATGGGGAGGGAGCAAGAGAATCTTAAGTAGGCTGCACACCCAGTGTGGAGCCTGATGTTGAGCTCCACCTCAGAACCTGAAATCATGACCTCCGCTGAAATCTAGAATTGGACTCTTAACTGACTGAGCCACCCAGGCATCCCTATATATTCTTGATTCTTCCTGTGTTTAGTAGTTTTTGTTGCATGTCATATATTGCTTATTATATATGATAGGTAATCTGAAATATGTCTTTTTTTAGAAGATTTTTCATTTTGTTTAATCAAGTAGTTTAACTAATTGTAAACCTGTTGTCATTGACACACTTCTTTTTTTCTTTGCTATTGTGGTTTTATTTTCTTGTTGCTATTAGTTCTAATGCTTCCCTCATATTCTAGACATGCTCTTTCTTTCTCATTTGGCTTTTCTGAAGTCTCAATTAAATGCTTGAAGTATTTAGTCTTCACTTTGGTTTGGCTACAGTTCAATGTCCTCCAATATTGCCCAACCTCTGGAGAGTTTCTCAAGTTCTGTGATGTGGAAGCAGCTCTCTGTGAGGCCTCCTGGTGTGTGGTTCTATATAGCTGCAGCCTATCTGTAAGCCAAGGATGGTCAGGGAATCATGATCCTGGTCTGCTCCTCATTCTGCACAGCATTCTCTTCTCTGTTCCTTCTTTCAGCCCACACTGGTTACTTAGTTGTCTGAATTCTTCTACCTGTGCCTTTTGTGTTCAGTGAAACACCTATCTGCTCTAAACCTGCTGCCCCTCATTTCACTGGGGAAGATCTCTCAGTGGCATGTGTGCCTGGCCCAGCCACAATCCCCTTCTTTTCCATTTATTTCCCCTGAATTCACTGAATCTAGTTCCCCAATTCCTCCCAACCCTGCCCCTCATTTTATATCACAGTCAGGGTAGGGAAGAAAACATCTGAACAACTGAGCTTTACTACTACTACTCTCACCTATTTCAGTGAATCTAAGTTAAGGTTAGGTTAATTTCCCCATGAAGCTGATCAGAGATGTGGATCCCAGTGGTGATCCTTGAACTTCTGCTCTCAGATTCATTCATCACTGCTGCTTTGACCCTAAAATGAACGACCTCTGATTCCTCACACAGTTCATGTGTTCCAGGCCACTCCCGTGTGATTTTTCTATTCTGCCCACAGGATGCAGGCAGCCAAGCTCTTTGGCTATATACCCCACCCTGCATTCCAGTGAATCTCAGTTCTGAACTTCTTCATTGATCCTTTCAGAAATCACACTGATTTCTGAAATTCCAAAATTTCTAGGCACATCTTCAGTCTTAGAGCCTTGAACAAATGGGATGCCTCAGTTCAAACATGCCCATCCTTTACACAAGATATCTGATTTGTTTGGCTCTACAAGCTGCTTGTAGAATAGTAATAATAATAATAATAATAATAATAATAATAATAATAAAATTAAAAAGTGTCTAGAAGCAAATGAGCAATATTCTTAGGATCTCATATAAACCTGATAGTGGTCTGTGACTGCAACTGTGGTAGTATTAAATACATTCAACAAAACTAAACACTCTTACAGATTCTGTTTTTCCTTTGACAATCAAAATATGTGTTATGCCTACATAGATATGTTTACTTTTATTTGCTTTGTGATGCAGAAGGAAAATGTACTATAGTTTCTACCCTTAAAATGACCAACTAGTATGGGACTCAAGACCGACACTCCTGAAATAATGGTTGCTCTTTCCAGGAAATCCTATGGGAATTTATATGACTCATATTAGAAAGAAAGGGTTTTCAGAAGGTACATTTTTCTTGGGTGGGAATTTACTGGGAATAAGCTGGAGTGAGAAAATATGTCCATAAAATCGATATAGAATATCTATATCTATATATCTACAGATATAAAATAACTACTGAGATATAGTAGATATACTTACTACAAATATATAATAAATTTGCTCCAAATTCATGAAATAATACCCACTAGTTCATCAACTTCTTATGAGAAGATAAATATACAGTAATATATAACATAATTTTATTCACATTGCTCATTCTATATGTCCATATGGCTTGTCTCATTTAAGTATCACAATAACCTAGAACCAGGATGGGGCAAGTATTCCATTTACCAATGGAAAAAAGTGAGGCTCAGTGTGGTCAAGTGACTCATTGAAGGTCACACAGCTAGTTAATTATCCTATCCAGTGCTCTTTTGATTACACCACTCTAATTTGGCTTCTCCAACATGATTGTGACATCAAGATACTTCAGTAAATTTAAGGGTTTGATCAATAATTCAAGCAGCTACTAATTGAATGGGGCAACGTTTATGGATTCATTAAAAGGTATCACTTCTCCACGGAGCACTACCAAAGGTCATGTGATAGCTGCCCTTACCTTGTCATAATTATCCCTCAAAATAAATTATTCAGATTAGGAATTACATGCCCATTAGCTTTAGGAAAAATGCTGATAAGCACATTTATTCTCGAGCTGCTCACTAGGCACATTAATATGTATTTTCTCAAATATAAAAAAACAAATACACTTGGACCATGAACAGGTGAAGGCATCAGGAGAGCCCATTCAGAAACTAGGAAAGAGCAAATTAGTTTGCTTTCAGCAAACCTACACTATTAGGCCTGCACTTTCAGCGTGTCATTTTAGAATAAACATCCTCTGGGAGGCGGCTACACAGATGCTTTCATAGCAGAGTGAGGAGTGCTGGACGCTGCTATCAATGAACAGCAGATGTTTGCTGGTGAGCAGGGATCACTGACTTCAATTGCAAGAGTAAAATGATCTTTGAAAAGGAAAAAAGCCCAGTGTTATCAGTCACTTTTGTAAAACCCCTGCTCACTGAGTAACCAATTACATGTGAGAACCAGCTCTGTTCTAAAGGATGCGGGAGCACGGGTGGGGCATGACATTTACCTACCTGTGCCCTTTGGATAATTTTACCTTGTCTGGAAACCCTCTGAAAAAGAAAAGCCTTACCTTCTTCAAACTCTCAAGAAATTCTTTTGAACTTAGTTAATTGGCTATTGGTAATTAGAGAGTGGATAAAATAAGAACAAAAAGTTCTAAAGCAATTACAATGTATCTTCTTCATACTTCAAATAGAACTGAATACAAAGAAAAACAGATACACTGATTTAAATTTAAAAAATGAATAAAAAATAAATTACAAAATTGTTAATATTATTCTTCAAAGTAATATCTACAGAGTATTATTCCTAACTGAGGAACTATTATCATTGACACTGTTTTGAATTCGAGAAGAAATTGTTTCAAATCTTGGAGTCAGATAGATCTGGGCTTAAATCTCCAGTAGCTACCCAAAAGCTGTGTAATTAAAATATACATTAAAGGTTTTTTTGGTCACAACAGAAAATATGCTAAGGCAAATACAAAATGGTACTGGGTATCATCTTGAATCTAATAAATAATTGAATAATTAATTCATGGGCATTTCCAAGGGCCTCAACAGTGAACATAGAGGAAAAAGCTGAAGCTCTGTCATTAAATGTACCAATTTCTCTTGGAGGTCACAGTCATCTTCATGTGAAGGAGAGGTCGATGTTCTGAACCTTTTGATAAGTTGAGTGTGTTGGAATGAAGCTTGTCTTATTGATGCATATTACCTTTGGGTCACACATCCAAAAGTGGTGAAAGGTCTACTGCAGGTGTGGGAGCATTCCCACGAGCACAGCAGTACTTTTTTTTCTTCTACAACTAACCAGGTTTCCCTCCATCAGAGCAGCTCTTCAGGTACTCACACAAACCCCTTTAATAAACCATTGCCAAGGACCTCCTCCTACTCTCTTTACTAACTCTCAGTCTTGTGAATAAAGCATTAAGCCTTCCCAAATTATCTAACTCCTTCCTCCCATATCTGTATAGTAAACTCCAGCTAAAAAGACAATCCCTCCTCTCTCAAGGAACTGAATTTTCTGGGGTTCTGCTTGGGAAACCTTAAGATAGAAGCCACAGCACAGTCATGTTAGAAACCATATTGAATTGTGACCAAAGAGAACTTCCCAGGGTTTTGCATTCCCGGGAAGATGCTCATACTACTAGAATTTATATGATTTTAAAACCGTGTTATTTGTGATCTTTATTTTATCTAGCCATTGCTAACCTGAAGCGTGTTTTCTTCTTCTGTAAAATATGAAGGAATGTGTAATAGGTATTATCTTCCTCCACGTAAGGCAGAGACCCTTCTCCGAGCTATAATGCTGGGAGCATATTGATCCTCTTCTGTGGGTTATATAGCAGCTTAATTCATCTCAAACAGGGTCGGAGAGATGGGGGGAGAAGGGAGAGAGAGGAAGGGAGAGAGAAAGAGATTGCTTACTCCATTGTAAAGAATTGGTTCATGTGGTTATGGAAGCTGACAATCTCCCATGCTACAGACAGGGGGGAAGAGGGCAGGACAAAACCCGTGTCCCAGCTCAAGGCAGTCCAGCAGGAGGAGCTCCCTCTTACTTGAGGGAAAGTCAGACTTTTTGCTGTACTCAAAGCCTTCTACTTTGTACCTAGCAATCTTACGTTAAATAACAGCACAGGAGGGACTAGGCTGATCTCTCCATGGATGTAATTTTAGAAACCCCATCAAAATCCTTGTGTACCCCCAAATAAACATCCTTGCCAGTTTTGTATTTGAAATTTCTTTCGTATGAAATACCATTTGCATCTCATTATGAGACAGGGATTAAAATGTGATGCAAATCCACCAGAAAAGTCTATGTCAGTATATTAACCATGAGGCTTTTTACTCGGAGTGATGGAAACCTAATTTCAAGCTTATTGAAGGGAAAAAATGAATTCATTTGATTATGTTACTGAAAATTATATATATATATATATATATATATATATATATGTCAGAAATAGCTGGAGCTAGGGGTTCATATTATGTTTTTAAGAAATACAGAAATACATCTCGATACATTATCTCTCTCTGTCCCCCATACTTAACTCTGGGACACCTTCATTCTCGGAAGGTTCTCTCTTCTTGGCAGCAAAGACAGTAAACCTTCCAGGTGCACGTTCTTCTCACAGCTTGTGATCTCAGGACAGAGGTCCTGAGCCTCTCAGACTCTAAACCTATCTCCTAAAGGAGGCCTCTTATTGCCCCTATAGGGAAGCAAAGCCCTTTGATAAACAGCACTCCTCTTTTAGCATATTGAATTTGGGAGGGGTCATTCCCAAAAATCGAGGCCTGTGGTAAGGTAAAATGGGTAAAAGACTCTGACAATGTAACATTCAAACTGGAGTTTGAATGACATGAACATTCAGAGGCAGATGAAACCAGAGATGCCCTTACTCTATTATAGGATTGACCCATTTCATCCTCAAAACAACACTATGACATTTATTATACATACAAGGAAAACAGCCTCTAAAAACATGTTTAGGGTTCTTAACACTTTTTTTGTTTGATTGTTTGCCTGTTTCCTTGACTTAAATATATCGACAGATAGAAAATACACCTGTCAGAGTCACTGAATAACTAGCAATGAATTGCAACATCATATGTGCACATGTGTGTGCACATTTGGGGGGGAAGTTTCATTAGTTTTTTCTGTGTAATGAGTCACCTTGAAAGTCAATGGCTTAAATTACAATGATTTATTGTTAGTTGTATAAATAATAAATATTTATATAAACATATAATTATATATTATTCATATAAGAAATAATGGGAGGGGAAATAATGGGAATCTTCTTGTTTTTGCTATTCTTAAAAGGAGGCAGTGAGCTGGGAATCTTGGTTCTCTACACAGCTTCTCACTATTTCTTTGTTTAGGAAAGTATCCAGGCATGTACAAGTGGAAGCTGTGAGTCTTTTGAGGATAGCTTGGGAGTCTCCTAATCTCCTAATGTGACTTCAGGTAAAGTTTATTCATCAACACAAACCATAAGGCCAGTTTAGTTTCAAGTGTTAGTAAATAGACTCTGCACCTTAATGAAACAATTGATAATTCACATTGAAGACTGGCATACATACTGGGGAGGGGGGGGAATCTGTGGCCATATTCTGTGACTGATCATATAGCCTGAATTTCATGGTTCAGGCAAAAAATAATTAGGAAAAGCCCTTCTAGTTCATAATTGCTATATCTTAGATCTTTCCTAGATCTTTATTTATTTGTTTTTAAGGATTTATTTATTTATTTATTTATTGAGAGAGAGTTGGGGAGAGAAACAGAGTAAGGAGGACAAGTGGACTCTGCACTGAGTGTGGAACCTGATGCAGGACTCGATCCTAGGACACTGAGTTCATGACCTGAGCTGAAACAAGAGTCAAACGCATAACTGACTGAGCCACCAAGGTGCCCCTCTCCTAGATCTTTAAACCTAGATTTTTCTGAGATTAATCACCACATTGTATTCATCAAACAACACTGGTGCTCAGTCAGTGGCCATCAATGAGCCATCTAGTGGTCAGCAGTTCAGTAAACTTTATTTGCAAAGCTCAGCTTTTAATTAATAGTGATTTTTAAAATCTATCTTAATTTACACTTGTCACATCAATTAGCCTTGGGGATGAGTGAGTAAACACAAAGATAATTTATCACTTTGTCAAGTTAACAAACACCATGTTGGTGTGCTCAGAGCCCCTAATACAGACTCATGAATTCACATATCCGACAGTTACTTGTTAAGCCTATTTGCTAGCAAGGTTGGCTGTGCTCTTGCTAGAGATTTTAAGGTCAAGAAGATGGGGATCTTCTTGTTCTTACTATTCTCAAGTCTAATTTTGAGGCTGAAATAAAGGTTTCAGTAAAATCCTATGGAAAATGAGGTTAACAGTGGCAGAGATTATTCAGAGAGTGAAAAAGGAGGTAATGTTCCTTGAAAGCTTACAGCATGAATTAGCTCATTTAAAGTTGACAAACATCTGGTGAGCTAACGCTTATGGCCATGTTTTATTTTAATAGTTTAAGAAGTTCATTTAAACTCAGAGACATCAAATACATTTCTGAAGAACACAGAAAATAAAGCCTGTGGCCAATATTCCAAACAAGAAAGATCTACCTGAAAACTCCTTCTTTTATGCAAATCATACACACTTTAACAACATATTCAAATTCTGGTATCTATTGTACTAGTTACATTTTGCTGCATAACAAATTATTGAAGGATTAATGACTTTAAACAACAAAAGCTTATTGTCTCACAGATTCAGTGGGCCAAGAATTCAGGCACAGTTTTACTAGTTTATCAGCTTCAGATCTCAACAGACTCCAATCAAGGAGTAGCCAGGTTGTGTTCTCACCTGGATTGTTGGAGCAAGAAGAATTCACATTCAGAATCCCCCAGGTTTAGGATACACTGTATTTTCTTGTGTTTGTAACTGAGAGCTTTAGTCTCCTGCTGTCAGCTGGATGCTACCCTAGGCCTAAAAGCTGCCCACTATTCCCTCTCATGTGGCTTTCTTTATAGGCAGTTCACAACATAGCAGCTCGCTTCTCTGAGGCCAGCCAGAAGGCAAGAGTAAGTCAGCTAGTAGGAGGAGTTTTATATAATGTATGTAGTCATGAAAGTGAACTCCCATCACCTTTGCCATGGTCTACTACTAAGAAGCAAGAAACAGGTCCTGCTGCAATCAAGGGATTGGGGAATAATACAAAGAGCAAACACTAACACACGGTGGGCATGGGGCTGCCCTAAAGTCTCTCCTTCACATTGATGGCAGACATTGGTATTGAACTTCTAAGTTTATGAGTTTTTAGGTGCCACAGAGAGTGCATGCATTCACACACACACATACACACACACACACACACACAATGTAACACCTTCTCATACTCATACACTCACATGTCTCTCCTAAGCTTCACAAAACACTTTGCAAAAACATTTCATTCATGGCATCAAACTGAAATTTCAATCCAAAACTAAACAACCTCTATCCTCACTATTTCCTGGGCAGCAAAGAGTTGGGGGAAAGGGAAAGAAGGGGAGATCTGCTAAGGAAAAACATTTAGTTATGTTCCCCTCAAAACTGAAAAGCAGAAAGGCATACCTTTCATCAGGGAACATGGCAGGCCACAAAACAGTCCAAAACATACACAGTGAATGGCCCCTTGTAGAATTCTGTCTGGAAAGCAGCCCCCCAGCCCACTGAAAGTTTCCTTAGCTGGGCTGGCAAGCAATGTACATTAAAGGAGCTTGGTGTCAAATCGTCATTTTGCCTTGAGTGTGGTGATAAGCATAGGGACGTGGGGGGAGTATGGATGTGTTGCATAGAATGGAGAAGCAAGGGTAAGACATCTTCAGGGTTTAAGCCACTCCCCATGGATCTCTCTGGACTTAGAATCTTTAACTCCACTTGAGGCAAGAAGGTTGCTCTTTGGGGGCCAGAAAGTCTATTCCTCTCTAATGGATGGGGCAACACTAGGACTATAAAATTCTATAATGTTATCCTTATTCCCCAGAAAAATTATGATCCAGTTGGGGAAAGAACAAGATCACTCAACCATGTACAACACAACTGCCACCAGATGACAGAATAATCAATAGAGTAGTAAACCAGTGCGTTGAAATGTAGACTTTGGAGTCCAGCAGATCGGAGTGAACTCAGATCGGAGAAAACTACTTTGCCACATTCTAGCTCTTTGATCTTGGGATGATTATTTAGTTTCTCTGAGCCTCAAAAAAATAATATTAGATGCAAGAATAAAGGGAGTCACCCCTATGTGTAATATTTTGTGTTGAGTGTTTTTAATTTATCACCTCATTTAATACGGTGACTCTATTGCCCTTAATCAGAACTTTTAAAATTATAAATAAGAATAGTCTAAAAACTCAGTGTCAAAAAAAATAAAGTATAACATTAATATTAAAAATAATGAAATGAGGAGGACTTACAGGTAAAAATTCTGCTGAAATAAGTGGATTAGGTATTATTAGATCCACTGCTTGCACACTCTTTTTCCTCCCACCGACTTTTTGTGCTTTAGCTTTACTCTGTCATTCCATAGACATTTTTCCTCCCTATGATAAGGAAGATGGGTAAATGCAGCTGAAACATGCAGCTAGTTATGAGTACATCACAAGGTAAGGCTTCTGGAAGATATTAGCTGGTCTTCCTTGAAAAAACATATCCAGCCTTATATCAATCACACCAATCTTGGGGTTGGAGTTCTCTGGTTGGCCTGCCCTAGGTCACATGTTAAACCCTAAGGCCCAGGGGTGGGATCTTTCCTTTAGTAGGTCCACTATAATAGATCCAATTGGTAAAAGGAACACACACACACACACACACACACACACACACAATCGATTAACCACAACAGGGAGGTATATTTAGTTAACTATATTATAGATAAGAAAACTATTTCAAAGTTTAGATCAATTAAGTAAATGGTGGAAGATCATCCATGTATAGGTGGGAAAGCAAGGTTTGATTTGAGTCCAGATTATGTTTACAATCTATTGGAAGAGCTGGCATCAATATACTGTATGATTAAGTCAAGACAACCAGATTCTTCTTATTGATATTAGGAGTGAAATATACAGGGAGTATTTGAGTGGACTAAGTATTATAAAATATTTCTTGGGGAAAGGTATCTTACACGGATTTGATTGGTAAAACAGAAAAGCAAGAGAAATGCTACTTTTCTTAATTAGGTTTCACCAAAACATTTTTCTTTCAAATATTTACTTTTAATAGAAATATACTATGAAATTTAGAATTAAGGAGAGATTGGCTTGTTCCCCTTCTAGTTGAAGGTTAGAAAACTGAGCTAAAAGAACAGGTCCAAATCTAGGCTTAGCTACTGACCTCACATCTGATTTTGGACAAGTTATATATAATATATTCCATGAGCCTCAAACTCATTTTCATCCAGAAAATAGTATTACTTCACAGAATTTCTGGAAATTCAAATTGGAAAGGAAATTTAAAAGTGTACTGAAAACCTAAAAACACAACCCAAATGGATCTACTCCCTTCAGAGCACTATGTGCCACTGTTTATGGATATGATTTCTAATATCAGAGAGAAGGTTGGTCTTTTTTTTTTTATTGGTGTTCGATTTACCAACATACAGAATAACACCCAGTGCCCGTCACCCCCACCCCCCGCCCTCCTCCCCTTCCACCACCCCTAGTTTGTTTCCCAGAGTTAGGAGTCTTTATGTTCTGTCTCCCTTTCTGATATTTCCCACACATTTCTTCTCCTTTCCCTTATATTCCCTTTCACTATTATTTATATTCCACAAATGAACGAGAACATATAACGTTTGTCCTTCTCCGATTGACTTACTTCACTCAGCATAATACCCTCCAGTTCCATCCACGTCGAAGCAAATGGTGGGTATTTGTCGTTTCTAATGCTGAGTAATAGTCCATTGTATACATAAACCACATCTTCTTTATCCATTCGTTTTTCGATGGACACCAAGGCTCCTTCCACAGTTTGGCTATTGTGGACATTGCTGCTAGAAACATCGGGGTGCAGGTGTCCCTGCGTTTCATTGCATCTGTATCTTTGGGGTAAATCCCCAGCAGTGCAATTGCTGGGTCGTAGGGCAGGTATATTTTTAACTCTTTGAGGAACCTCCACACAGTTTTCCAGAGTGGCTGCCCCAGTTCACATTCCCACCAACAGTGTAAGAGGGTTCCCTTTTCTCTGCACCCTCTCCAACATTTATTGTTTCCTGCCTTGTTAATTTTCCCCATTCTCACTGGTGTGAGGTGGTATCTCATTGTGGTTTTGATTTGTATTTCCCTGATGGCAAGTGATGCAGAGCATTTTCTCATGTGCGTGTTGGCCATGTCTATGTCTTCCTCTGTGAGATTTCTCTTCATGTCTTTTGCCCATTTCATGATTGGATTGTTTGTTTCTTTGGTGTTGAGTTGAATAAGTTCTTTATAGATCTTGGAAACTAACCCTTTATCTGATACGTCATTTGCAAATATCTTCTCCCATTCTGTAGGAGAAGGTCGGTCTTTATCACTATAGTAGTTTTATAATTTGGTAATGGAAGATAAATCTTTTGAGCTAATTAATTTACCTATCAATTTCTACTATTTTCTTCTTACAGATCAGTACTATTATTATTCATTGGGGTGAAGATCACTTTCATAAGTAGTGCTGTGGAACAGGATACTTAAAGATTAAGTGTCAACAAAAAGCTTTGCTCTAACCCAAATTAAATGTATTTTTCTTTACATCTATGACTCTTCAGCAAACAAGGATATCCTATTGACTTTCTTTCTACTGACCCTTCATTTATATCCCTTGGCACCATTTCTCCTAGAACTTTTCCACTATGAGCTCAGCAATGACTTTCCCTTGAAAGAAATCTCTCCTCCTCTCCAACATCTCCAATCATCTTCAAGCCTCTCTTCCTATGTAATTCTAGATAAGAATAGGGTATTGATTTAGAGTGAGTGTTCATCCACAGCTGTGAAGAAAAAAGTGAAGTGCTACATCTTGTGAATAATTACTTTAGAAAACAAACCCCAAATGCAGCAAGATAAAGCAATGGGATTCATGCTCCATCTCATTCATTTTGACAGTTGCAAGGAATCCAGGTCCAATTGTGCTGCCATGAAAACTACAGGCAGAGGCTGGCAAAAAAGAAAAGACATGTTCTTGTCAAAGCAACTCTCATTGTAGCTGAAAGAACATTCAGTTTTGTCTGAGAAGGGCACTGAGTTCCTTTCTGTGTTCTTGGCTAGCTAGCGTCAGGAAGGGGATTCTGAGTAATTTTGCCTGTGTCATAGGTAAATAACCCACTAATAGCTGTCACAGAGGGACCCCATGTTTCCACTGACCTTTGGTCTCAGGACAGTGCTCTCTCAGGGGGGACTGGTCGGGAGGGAGGTCAATAATGATGTATAGCCTTGGGATGTGGGGAAGAGAATGAGAAAAAATTTCTTTTTGTCTTTTTACTTGGTTTGTTTTTTGGACACAAGTTTGGGTTAGGAAAATAATTAGAGGTGTTTTCAGAAGTTGAGATGAGGAAATATAGAAAATAAAGACTAAAATTAGGTCTAAATTTAACAAATTAACACATAAAGTTTTAAGAATAATGCTTAAGATCTATGAGTTAACAACCAAAACACTTAAACAAATTATTAAAATTAAAAGCCAGAAATTATTAAAATAAAACTTTTCAGGGAGTGAGAGTATAGGCAATGAGCAATAGGATGAGAAATTGTTATATTTCTTAATAAATCCACCAATTAATTTTTACTATGCCATATACTACTTTAAAAAATGTAATTAACAAAGATACTATAAAATATGGATATAAAATAAAAAGTCATTTTCTATGGAATATAAACGAAGCTTATTAATTGATAATATAAATTTTAACATTTATCTTCTAACTGGAACATTATAATAATAATATGGGAAATTCAAGATATATTGCTATATTTGTCAAGTGAAATCAATGAAATTCATGGAAGTTGAGAAATCTTCCATGATTATTCTGAAGTTAGAGATACACTGATTAGGAAAATGCCCATCTCCCTAACTCAGACATCAGCGTTCTTTCCATTTCCCCCTCATCTGACAGAGGGATGTTCACAGATACCACTCACTAGAGCTAAACAATTCTAAGGCACATGGCAGGAAGAGAAAGCCACAGAGACACTAACCTCAGATTTAAAACAGGGTCAAGATTGTTTTAAGTAATGTGTAAGTGAGCCACGGAGTCATGTAGGTTATGAGATACTGGATGTCAGTGGGAAGCAGCCCTAAGATTGCGGGGGTGATGAATATGCCATTCAACTTTATCATCTCTGACAGAAAGAGAATACTGGGATTGATGGACCTTAAGTCCACTTACGGATTTGCATGAATCCACTGCCAGGTACAGTGTAGTGCAGTTGGAATTGAGGAAATAGGGGAGCCCAGGAACATATTTGTGTCACTGAAGCAGAGCCCATAAGAAAGAAGTAAGGATGAAGATGGTACATAATTCATGCAGATAAATGGCAGGGGCAGACCTGGCAGCGTGGGCCCCTCCCTTATCAATAATCCAACACACTTGTTGGAGGAAAGGGGTATCTGTTCCATCCAGGACTTTTCTGATTGTCTTTATTCCTCTGAAGTGTAAAGCCTGTTGCATTGAGCTGCCTCCAGTGATGCTTGAAGAGTTTCTCCTAGGAGATTAATTCAGAAGGCATCTGTGCAATACTTATTTTCTCTCTCTCTCTCTCTCTCTCTCTCTCTCTCTCTCTTTCTCTCTGCATATTTGTGGAAATGAGCCTCTTGGGGAAAAATTTGGAGTTCAGGCCTTTTATGCTATGTGTCTGACTCCACCTCCTTTTTGTACATCTCTGCATCGGACTAGCTCTGGGTTTGAAAACTCTGTGCCATTTGTACTTCTAAAAATAACTTTATCATGATGGCATTGGATTAAAAGTGACTTAGGAGTAATACAGAGGATAAACAAGCCAGAGACCTCTTGTTGCCCTGAAGTCCCCTTTGTCACCCTGGTGCTGAATACAGGGAAGGAAGGAAGTTGTGGAGTTGTTCTGGAAATAAGATTTTGTAGGTTAAAAAAGAAAGATGTCAGTGTCTTTTTATTACTAATATGGTGTGTGCACACACACATACCCCTCATGCCCATTCCAGCGTCCACACCCCAAAAAAGTATCCTGAATCTCCTTTCCAGTGGAGGTCTCAACAGATTATAACAGCCTATCCCTCCTCTGGTATCCAGACCAGGGGTAGCGTAGGGGTGGTGGTGGTAGTGTTAGTGTGTGTGTGTGTGTGTGTGTGTGTGTGTGTGTAGTGGAGAAGATAAAAGCAATAAATGCACTTCAGTTTAAAGTCCCATTCCTCTCTGATACAGGTTGGTACCCCCTTCGTAATTTTGTCCCCACTGTAAGCATTCACTGGAAACGACTGGAAATTGAAGAGGGCTGGGAGCAAGTTTAGGAGTTTTCAGGGACAAAGTTGGAAGTGGTAAATAAAGCAAGCGGCTATTAACTTTTCATCAGGGATCGACAGGAAACAAACAGCAGTTACTCCACATAGAAAGTCACTCTCACACGGTCTGCACTTTGCTCTATCCCCAGGCACAGTGAGGATGACATAGCTAAGCAAGGACGTAGTCTAAGATGCACCACGGTGGGGAAGTGAGGGATGGGCAGCAGACAAGAGCACCAGAAAGAGAGGCACGCACAGAGCACTCGGGGGGGGGGGGGGGGGGGGGGGCAGGAACAGAGTGGGAAAGGCAGACACCAACAAGAGCGAGAAAAGCAGTGTGTAAATTTTTTTCTCCCTGAGCTACAATGTGCTGTTATATGTTGTTATGGCCCCGTGCCATGCAAAATAATTTCAAGCTCCACCCAAAATCGCCTGCACCAGATGTGTGAATAACACACTTAAGAGAGTCACTGATGCAGTGGTTAAGAGCATAAGTGGGCTCTGGACATGGAACTGAACTTAATACTGGTTCATTCATTTCAGAAATGTGTGGTGAGAACCTGCTGGACATGTTAGGTGCTGTACAAGGTGCTAGGAACAAATGGTAAAATAATAAAATAGCCTTCCTTTATGGACCTTTTAAAAAATTACAGTAATCAAATTTCGTATACATAAGAAAATTTACCATTTTAACCACATTTAATTGTACAATTTAGTGGCATTAAATACATTCACAACATTGTGTAAACATCTATCTCTTTCCAGAATATTTTCCTCATTCCAAACAGCAACTCTGTATCCATTAAATAACTCTCCATTCCTCTCCCATAGTCCCTGGTAATCTCAGTTCTTTCTATCTCTGTCAATTCTCCTTTTCTTAGATACCTTCTATAGTGAAAGAACACAGTATTGACATTTTTTGGTCTCTGGATTATTTCACTTATCATGATGTTTTCGAGGTTCATCCAAATTCTGTTGTATCCATGCAACAGAATTCCATTCCCTTTCATGGGAACAAGTCATCTTTCATTGTTCATGGGAACAATATTGCATTGTGTGTGTATACTGCATTTTGTTTGTCCACTCATCTATTGATGAAGACTTAGGTTGTTCCCACCTTTTGATTATTGTCAATAGTGCTACTATGATCATGGCTATACAACTATGTATTTGAATTCCTGCTTTCAATTATTTTGGATACCTACCTACTTCCTTAATGGGTCTTGCACTTTTTAAAAAATATTTTATTTATTTATTCATGAAAGACAGAGAGAAAGGCAGAGGCATCGGGGTAGAGTCAGGCTTCCTGTGAGGAGCCTGATGAGGGACTCCAATCCCAGGACCTTGGGATCACATCCTGAGCCAAAGGCAGATGATCAATCACTGAGCAACCCAGGAGCCCCAAAGGATCTTGCACTTTTAGAGGAAGTAAGAACAGATAAATTCTAATGTTTGAATACTATGTTACTTAACACACATCTTGTGACAAAGGAGCACAAAATAGCCAGATAGAACCAGATGGAGGATATTCTAATACGGAAAAAAAAAAAAGGATGGCATAGGTAAAAATTCTAAATTAATTTGATGCATAGTCCATTATGAATAAAAGAGAAATTCAGGAATGCTTAGAATGGGGGAAAATGAGATTAGAAGGAAGTGCAAGGAACTGATCCTATAGAGATTTATGGACTATATTAAGATCACTGAATCTCCCAAATAGCGTCTCCTTTACATGGTCCTCTCCTTCACATGATTCAGGTCCCTTAACTGAAAAGTCACATTCTCATAAATGTCTTCATTGATGATTGTATGCAAACCGACATGTTTTCCTCATCAACTTCTAGTCCCTTCTAGTCCTTATCTTGTTTAATTTTTCTCCATAGCATTTAAGTTCATATGTATGTGTTTGTATGTATGTGTGTGCCCTTCTGCCCCTCAGAATAAAAGTTCCATGATGCAGAGACTATGTCTTTTATTGTACTGCTGTATCCCAGGACCAAGGACTGTGACACATAAGTGATCTCTAAATATCAGTGGAATTAATGAATGAATACGTGAACTGACTCTCCTTTATGACCTTGAATAATGTAGTTCCTTTTTTAAATTCAAGCAACTTCTGCTGGGTAGTTGTGTGGATGAAATAAAAGTGCATAAAGCATGTAATATGGGGCAGCTGGGTGGATCAGTTGGTTAAGCATCTGACTCTTGATTTCAGCTCATGATCTCAGAATCTTGAGGTTAAGCCCCATGTCAGGCTCCATGCTGAGCCTCTCCCACCCCACTCACATACACTCTCTCTCTTCAAAAAAAATCCATTTCTTCTCCCTTCCCTTTTACTATTATTTATATTCCCCACATGAATGAGGAGAAGAAATGTGTGGGAAATATCAGAAAGGGAGACATAACGTAAAGACTGCTAACTCTGGGAAACGAACTAGGGGTGGTAGAAGGGGAGGAGGGTGGGGGGTGGGAGTGATTGGGTGATGGGCACTGGGGGTTATTCTGTATGTTGGTAAATTGAACACCAATAAAAAAATCCATAACACAGGGCCAAGAACATACTGAATGTCCAATAAACATTAGCTTATAGAATTTAGAGAAAAGGACAGGAGTAGCAAAAGGTTGAGGGAGATAAATATAGAAAAACAAAACAAGATAAGGCTATCCATTCATTATCTGTTTTGGTGAGAACTCCTTTCTTGCATTAGACTCATCCATCACAAACAAAAAGAAGCAAAATTAAACAAAGCCAACATGTTACACTTTTGACTGTCAGAGAAAATAATAATAGGAATGAGGCTTATGTTGAACACAAGTAGAATTTAAACTTTTATTTCATAGAATCAAATATCAGTCAGTGAGTCATGAGTTTTGCTTTCCTACAAGGATTTACTGGTTTCCACACAAACTAGGGTGAGTGAGTGAGTGAGTGAGTGAGTGAATGTGTGTGTGCACATGCTCACTATATATGGAAAAAATACCTGTCTCAAAATACATAGATGATATGTTTGAAGTAAATTTGAGCAACACAACCCAAGTGAGTGTATGTTAGTTAATCTCTGGTTCCCTTGCAGTACATTGACAGACATAGAATTATCAGAAAAATCAGGATATTTGAAGGTATTTTTCATACCTCCTCCCCAGTCCTCCCCCAAAAAAGTCACTCTCTACTTGGCATTAAAAACTGCAGTGATGCCTGTTCCTAATTTAATGAAAAACAAAAATCAATAATACAGCACTGATCAACATGGACTGTGGGAGTAAAAGAGAATCACATCATGCAGGTGTTAAAACACATATTAAAGTGGTGATAATGAATAAGGTATTTTAACTGTAACTTTCGGCTTGGACCTGATAAGGGATAATACTCTCCCACAAGGAAAGGCTTTCATTTCACACCTACGTTGTGGAGCTGGCGGCAATTCTGAGGCAGGTTGCAAAGACTAGGACTTACTTTGCCAATTTCATAGTTACTCTTGGATCTAAGCAATAGATTCAAGGCTCCTTTTAGAACTCACTGGGTTGTTGTTGATTTTCTAATTTATTTATTCATCAGCTATACTTTTCTACTTACAAGAGGAATTGGCAATGGTTTAAAGCCCACTTTCTTCTGTATCCACCAGGGCTGTATTTTGCCACTCTCCCCACTCTGGGGGAGGGGTTGGTCCTGGTTCTGATGACTCTGGATATGGACGTGGTCAGAGGGAAGATGAGGGGACTTTCATTTAATATATCAAAATGGAAAACCATTTATTATGAAAATTTTATTTATTTGTACCCCATTTAAAGCTCTCACTGTAACAGGTATATATTAGGTCAGTGGTTCTCATACTCAGATGATCCAAGTCACCTCGGATCATGTTTTAAAAGCAATTTTTCAGGGCCCAGCTCAAGACCTTCTTTTGCTATGATTCTGGAATTAGGTCTAAGAATCTGAATATTTAGCAAGCATTGAGGTGAATCTGCTGGGCTGGGAAACGCATTTTGAGAAATCATATAGTCATCAAAACTCGCTGATTGATTTGTTAATATTCTGTGTATGATTTGATCATCAGTTTCTGTTTCTTTCTCCCACTGATCCTAACTGATATTTTTATGGTCAATTTGGGGGAAGTTAAGCTGGTTGTTGGTGGAAAAACCTCCCTATAGAACTAAAACCATCTGTCCCTGTTCTCTTCACAGTTCAGTGATAGCAGTAGAAGTAACCAGATACAGACTTAGAAAAAGAGATATTATGGTACCCTGACTTGAGAAGGTCCGTATTACAATCTATTATAAATTTATTTTAACAATTGAGGAAAGTATTGTTTGGAGAGGACAAGTGGACTAGGCCAATGTCAAAGAGAAGTGTGAGAGGTAGGAAGAATACAACATATGTGGGTTCTGTTAACGATGGCTATTTCTTGAGAGGCCAAACAATCATCATTAAAAACTGACTTTTAAATCATGTCCCCTTGATAAAATCACACAATAAGAGATAAGCAAAAGGTAGATTTTATCATAAAAGTCAAAATGGAAAGCCATTGGGATATAAAGCATGAAAGAATCACGGTGAAAAAATAAGGATCCGATTTCTCTTTTACCTAGAGTCAGGCCATTTTGGGGGAGATGAATGCATGTGTGCTCATGTGCAGTAGTCTGTAGACCACCAAGAAAGATTAGAGTCTTCTCCATGCAAAGAACAAGTTGAATCAGTGTTGATCAAAGATTGACATCAAACATACAGCCTCCATAATAAAACCTGCTGTTTGTAAACCCTCATTCAGAAGCAAGAAGGATCATTATGAGTTTCTCAGGTCACAGGTATTAACTCCACATCATTCTAATTTCTAGTCCTTGGTCACTTTCTGCCACATTCTTTTGCTGCATCTCAAAATCAATTTGCAATGTAATGATGTGGGGTCCGCCAAAGAAGTTACTTCTTTCACCAAAGTTGCAAATATAAGTCATCTGCATATGAGGCACTAAACATCAAGGTGATGTGTGAGGGTCTGGTTTGATTTCTATCCACAGAGTATCTTAGAAGAAGGGGCCAAGCCTAGGGGTGTTGGGTATGAATGTGCATATGTACAGGTAATAAACCTCCACACAAGGAGATCAATATCTTCTTCATAGACAGAATGAGTTGAGTTGGTGATGAACAACAGCTGCATCAAATATATGCCCTCAATAATGAAACCTGCTCTCTGTAAACCTCCTTTTGAGAGGAGGAGGTCTCATTATGAGTTTCTCAGGAACATGTGTTAACTCCATGTAGTTTTAATTTCCAGCCCTCAGTCACTCTCCAACACATCCTTTCTCTTCCCCCTCAAATTCAATTTGCAATTTAATGCCATGAGGTCTGCCAATGGTGAGGTTTTCCATGTCCTCAGTCACATGGAAAAACATACAGCATTCTGTGCAGGGACTTTACCCATAAAACACCAGTGGCATTAAGCCATCAGAATGAAAGAAAATCACATTTCATAAATTCTAAGTTTAATCTATATGTAAATTTAGCCAACATTTTTAAAGAATAATAATTCATGAGTATTGATGTTTACACTGCTTGGCAATTTTTTTTATTACTTTAAGTAATGATCCAGATACAAACAACATTCTTTTATTTTATAAAAACAGGTGCTTGGTTGACTGAAGAGATGCAGAATAGAAACCCATATCCTACTTTCAGGGAAACAAAACCACCAGGATGTTTCCTGAGCTAAAAAGAAAGAATAGCGATACTAAACAGAAAGCTACCAATTTTTAGTGACTTATATTAAAATTTTACTAAGGAAAATATAAAAATGTCCTTCAAATGCATACTTTTTTCATAATAACTATAAATCAACAAGAAAAAGCAACTGGCAATAACTGAGACATTGAGATTGTTCTGACACAGAGTTATGTTATTACTTTCAAGCATGAATATATATCAGCATCACTAAAACTTGGTGAGTTTATTTAAAAATGCAGATTCTTTGGCATCTGAACAACAAAAAACTACATGTGATTTAGTAAGTGCGGTAGGGTCCAGAATTATTTTCACTAGAATTACTGAATTCTAATTTATCCTCTATCTCCAGTCCAAAACACAGCCAAATCCATACTAACATAACCACATCATCCTGTAACTTGACACATACGTGAAAATCTTGAGTTGGGAGTCCATGGATCGACATTTTAAAAAATTATCTGGAAAATAATGATGCCTAGCCTTCCATTTTTTTGGCTATTTTCTAAATGCCACTAAGTGTCCTAAAGGCTTTATATAAATGAACTCATTTGGTCTATCCAATTATTTTCTTATTTTTTAAAAATTTATCTTTAAGAAATCCAATGAGATATTATTGTTCCCATTTTATATAGAAAAAGACCTTAGGGTACAAAGGCCAAGTTGCCCAAGTTTATTCTAGAAAGTCTCCAAACTGATTCAAACCAAAGCAGATGGAACCTAGAGCTTTCATCTTCCTCACTATACTGTACCTTCATGATTTTGATGCATATTAAAACCTGAGAAGCATTGAATTATGAAATAGATATGTAAGGCCTTCTGACATAAGTGGTCTAAGGAACACTTTGAAAAACACCGAAATAAATTTTTTAAATATTCCTTACTTTTGCTTTCAAACCTATATCCCCCGTCCTAACATTTCTGAATTCCAGATCTGTACATTCAAATACCATTTTTTACATATCTCAGTTCAATTCTTTATGCCATAGGACAAATTCAGAAAATTCTCTGCTAATTTCTTTCTCCAGTGCTCCCTGCTGCCTTCCACAGAGTTGAGCAGATCTGAAAAGGAGGTAGTCATCCTTACTCTTTCTTTCCCTCATCATCAACCTACCCTGCCATCAGTGAGTGATCCCTATCACTTTCCTA
This sequence comes from Canis aureus, assembly GCF_053574225.1. NCBI lineage: Eukaryota > Metazoa > Chordata > Mammalia > Carnivora > Canidae > Canis > Canis aureus. Next base: position 21,699,129 of record NC_135639.1, on the reverse strand, counting down.
TTAAATCTCTAGTAAATTCAGCTGTCCCTTTCTATAGTCCATGCCATTATTGTCATCATCACCAACATCACAGTCATCATCATCATCACCATCATTTTTCTAGACTTCTGCAATTGTTTTGCCTCTTGTCTCCCACTTGTCCTCTCCAAGCTATTCTTCACACTGTGGCAAGAGTGATCTTGAAACATGGTGACTGAAGCCCCAGGTTCTTGATATTTCCCCAAAAAACTTGCATGTACCATCCTTCCTATCTCCTTGGCCACAGATCAGACCACTCTCCCCCAACACTTGTACTCCATGCATGTCAGCCTTCCTTTAGTTCCTCCTCCTCCCCACATTCCTTTGGCTTCCCGTTTTCACATGTGGCCCTCTGCCTGGAATGCTCCCATTAAAGGAGAATAAATTGTGAGTAACTCCAGGACTAAGCTGTCTCCTCTATGAAATGGGAGTAATGTTGTTAAATCAGGGTATTAGAATTATGAAAGATAGGTATTATATATTCAGTAAGTTTTAATTTCCCTAAACAGGTTTAAACATTTTTAAATATATTCTAATAATCCTCATGTTAAAATATATTGAATAATATATTTCTTCCCACCATTTACCAGTTGTAATTTCATGGACTCTCAAGGTTAGATGTGTCCTTTAAAGAAACTGTTTATCTCATTTCAGGAATTCATTAAAATTATCACAAATCTTGCTGTGAAGTATTCTTGCAATTTTTAATTGCTGTCTAGTTAGCAATATCCTTCAGAATGTTGCATCTTTCTAAAAATGTAGGTGTTGGATAGCTATAATTTTCAAAATTACTACTTTGTTCTATAATCCATCAATGAGTTAGTAAAAATAATTAATGGAATTTTCACGTTTTTGTGGGCCCTGACAGGAAAAAAAAAAAGAAGGCTACAAATAAATGAGCAAGTAAAGGAGCATTAATTAGCATCTAATTTGTAATAGCCGAGTTCAGTGCTCAATAATTTGAAAATTAATTGAACTTTTATGTTGATGTATAAGGTAAAAATATAGCCAACTTCTTGTTGAGAAAAGATGAATATTACCTTAGTAAAAACTCTCAAGACTACTAATTTGTTGAAGAAATAAATGCATTGTATAGGGGCTATCAGTAATATAATCCACCAAGAAGGATGTTACAGTATCATGCATGTGAAATATGGAAATGGAAAGAGATAGATAGAAGGGAGAGAGAAAGACAATAGAAAAATTGTGAGTAAATATTCGGAAATGTATAATAGGGAATTCAGGATAAAGAGGATCCATGACATGTTTGTATCCATCTTGCAGCTTTTTTATACATTTGCATTAATTTCAGAATAATATTTGTGGAATCAGTATGCAGAGTATTCTTTTAACTTTTCCATAAGTATAAATTTATTATACAATTTTTAAAAATTGCATTTTGTCTCTGGATCACTTTCATCCATGTCCCAATTTTCTCTACAGCACCTCCTGTTGTTTAATATACAGTTTACCCTGGAACAACAGGGATGTTAGGGGTACTAACTTAACACAGTCCAAAATCCACTTATAATTTTTAATATTTTTAAAATATTAATTTATTTATTTGAGAGATAGGGAAAAAGAGAAAGAGTGCATGAGCAGGGGCAGGGGTGCAGAGGGAGAAAGAAAGGGGAAGCAGGCTACCCACTGAGCACTGAGCTTAATGCAGGGCATGATCATGATCATGACCTGAGTCAAAACCAAGATCAGATGCTTAACTGACTGAGCCACCCAGGTATCCCTCCATCTATAACTTTTGACTCCTACTAGAATATAGGTTTGTGAGACTCAGGATTTTTTTTTTTTTTTTTTTGGCAGCTCTATCCCCTAGATCTTGAACAAAGCTTCAATACAATAGGGACTTAAAAATATTTTTGAATGTATGAATGCTTGAATAAATGAATGGACATATGAATCTATAATATGGTGGTACTGAGGATCAGCATAATATATTTACATCATACATACATGTGAAGCACTTAGACCAGTGTCTTGAGGGCTTAATAAATATAAGTTATTTTTATTGAGGAGTTTAGGAGGGTTAGATTTCCTGCTATGTGGTGGTAAGAGATTAGGCTGAGCCTAGGGACAAGGGTTACATAAGGAAGGGACACATGGCTCATAATATGAAACTTATACTTAATTCCATAGCAAGTGAGGAGTGGTTTATTCAGATTTGTTTACATGGATTACATTGTTATGGGTTGAATTGTTTCCCACAAAATTCATGTGTTGGAATCTTAATCTCTAGTACCTCCAAATGTGACCTTATTCTGGAGATAGGGTCTTTATCAAGGTAATGTTAAAATGAAGTCATTACGGTAGTCACAATCTAAAGTAACTGATGTTCTTGTAAAAAAAGAATATTTGGAGACCGCGTTACATAATAGAAAGAATGTCATGTGAACACGAGGAGGGCCGTCTCCAGGCCAATGAAAGAGATCTGGAATGGACTGTCCCTCATAGCCCTCAGGTGGAACTAATCCTGCCAACACCTTGATTTTAAACTTTAGCCTCCAGAACCATAAGGCAACAGATTTCTATTTTTTAAGTTACCCAGTTAGTGGAATTGGGCATGTCTAGAAAACAAACATAATTCTTTCGGCTATCATTTGGGGATAAATGAGGGCCAGGCTTGACTAAAGCAGGGCAGGTCACTTAACCCTTCCAAGCTTTAGTTTCTTCATCTATAAACTGGAGATAATGCCTAATAAGCAAACCTCATGATACTACATCAAAGAGAACGTGTGAGGGGATCCCTGGGTGGCGCAGCAGTCTAGCGCCTGCCTTTGGCCCAGGGCGCGATCCTGGAGACCCGGGATCGAATCCCACGTCAGGCTCCTGGTGCATGGAGCCTGCTTCTCCCTCTGCCTGTGTCTCTGCCTCTCTCTCTCTCTCTGTGTGTGTGACTATCATAAATAAATAAAAATTAAAAAAAAAGAGAACGTGTGAAAATGTGTAAGAAAAGTATGAAGAACAGGGCACATAAGGCATAATATGTGCCTTCTAAATACATAGGAATCTTTTTTAATCCATTAGATCTTCTTGGAATATTCATTACAAGTAACTCTCTCTTATCCAGAGGAAAATATTGTCAACAGCAATTTAGCTACCCTTTTCCTGAGAAGAATTTCTCACCAGGGTATCATCTCCAATTGTGAATGGACTCATCACTGAAATGTGGTGTAGACAAAGAATGAAATCTCTGTGCCAACATGACATTTTTTTTTCCCATAGAACCAGTGAGATGTGAAGTCTTTCCTGAAAAATAACTGGCAGTGAAAGTGGGGCCAACCACTTATCTTGCTCTTGGATGAACAAAAATGACTGAAGGGCTTAGAGAGTGAAGGAAACTGCCTCAGGGAGAAAGAATCTTTGGGAATACCTAACTGGCCCTGGATAGTCCGAGACCCAGTGAACTTTGTTGTTTCATACAAATGAATGAACATGGTGCTTACAGCCTGAGGTAGCACAAATGAATCAGTAGTTTAACTTCCATTTTTAAATTAAACAAATGGAAAACTGTGCTTTCCAAATCTATTAATTAGCACCTTCTAATTAAGTCCTTAACAGAGGTTTAATCATTGAAGACTCCATTTTTTAAGGAAAATAAATTGTTGACAGGTCACTTTTAGGTTGTTAGTCATTTACCTTAATTGTGGCTTGTGGAGAATCAAATAGTTGAAGACACACATTTTGTTTTTAGGTGTCAGTAGGGTGTAGGATGAAGCAAGGCCCCATCAGCAAGCAAAGATCTGGGCTGAACAAGGGTCACAAAACTGTGAGCTTCTTAATGTCCAAGACTGTGTTTTATTTTGATATTCACCCCCAAAGACCATAAATAGGAGAGCTTCATAATATTCTTTTTGCTAAATTAGATGACAGATAACATATATGTGAAACAATAAGAAATGTTAGATTGCAAAGGTAAGAGCAGAGGCAAATGTAAGAAAAGGGGGATTAGTCTGTCATTCCAAGTTGTAGAGGTTAATATCTTTATGTCTGAAACCTCACCTTCACATATTATTCAGAAGTCTTTCCTTACTTCTCTTCCTCCAGTCACCATTCCATTAATACCTATTCTCAAGAAGGAATCTGAAACTCATGGACAGGGAGGAGTAATTGACCGATGAGCCAACTTAATGATCATCCTAGAATTCTAGCAGGAATTAAATTCTCAATTGAACTAAGCTAGACACTTTTGATTGTCACAACCCACCAATGCAGAGTGGTGGGTGGGAGGTTCTTGGGACTACTGAGTAGAGGCTAGGGAAGCTGTTAAATATCTTACAATTCACAAGGCACCCACCCTCACTCCCCCAAATAAAAAGAAGAGTTACTTGAAGAATTAATAAATAGATAAAGTTGATGTTGTTGATAAATTCTGGTCTAGGGAAATAAAATCTAAGCAGTGTAATTCTTAGCATAATTGGCAGTGAAGAAAGGAAGAAAGAATATTTGTTGAGAATAGCTTGTGTTTACAAGGTATCACAGTTTATAAAGACAGTACCAACCTCCTAGAGAGGCAGTCTCTGTAAGCAGCAGAAGAGTCAGATCCTTACCTTCAGAAGGGAGGGTCAGCATGGCAGCACAATGGCTGAGCCTTCTATAGGTATCGAAGCCGGATTTCACAGTGCGGCACTGGTGTTGTTTCCAATCTTGGCAACCTTGGCCTCAGAGTCATATCTCTTTCTCTTAATTTTGTGCTTTCCATAGAGAAAATCTCAGTCCTCCTCATCTCCACACTCCCCACTGCTGGTCCTTCCAGGGGGCTTGTATAAGGCTCCCATATCTCTTTAAGCCTATGTTATCTCATCTGTGAAATAGAACAAGCCACAACAGTAAAAGTGATTCACCAAATGGGTTTCTGTAATTCCTGAGACTTACCTGGGACAAAGAAAGGAGTTGTTGCATCTCACTTTCAGCATTTACTATCAATTTCATTCTTTTTGAAATGTAAATTCCAGTGTAGTTAACATAGCATTATATTAGTTTCAGGTGTACAGTATAGTGATTCAACACTTTCATATATATTACTCAGTGCTCCTCAAGATAAGTATATTTGTAATCCCCTTCACCTATTTCACCACCCCCCTCCCCTACTTACCTTCTGGTAAGCATCTGTTTGTTCTTTATAGTTATGAGTCTGTTTTTTATTTGTCCCTCTCCTTTTTTTCTCCTTTGTTCATTTTTTAATAATAAATTTATTTTATATTGGTGTTCAATTTGCCAACTACAGAATAACACCCAGTGCTCATCCCATCAAGTGCCCCCTCAGTACCCCGTCACCCATTCACCCCCACCCCCGCCCTCTTCCCCTTCCAGCTGGGAAAATTGGACATCCACATGCAGAAGAATGAAACTAGACCACTCTCTTGCACCATACACAAAGATAAACTCAAAATGGATGAAAGATCTAAATGTGAGACAAGATTCCATCAAAATCCTAGAGGAGAACACAGGCAACACCCTTTTTGAACTCGGCCACAGTAACTTCTTGCAAGATTCATCCATGAAGGCAAAAGAAACAAAAGCAAAAATGAACTATTGGGACTTCATCAAGATAAGAAACTTTTGCACAGCAAAGGATACAGTCAGCAAAGCTAAAAGACAACCTACAGAATGGGAGAAGATATTTGCAAATGACGTATCAGATAAAGGGCTAGTTTCCAAGATCTATAAAGAACTTATTCAACTCAACACCAAAGAAACAAACAATCCAATCAGGAAATGGGCAAAAGACATGAAGAGAAATCTCACAGAGGAAGACATAGACATGGCCAACACGCACATGAGAAAATGCTCCGCATCACTGGCCATCAGGGAAATACAAATCAAAACCACAATGAGATACCACCTCACACCAGTGAGAATGAGGAAAATTAACAAGGCAGGAAACCACCAATGTTGGAGAAAATGCGGAGAAAAGGGAACCCTCTTACACTGTTGGTGGGAATGTGAAATGGTGCAGCCTTTGTTCATTTTTTCATAAATTTCACATATGAGTGAAATCATTTGGTATATCTCATTATCTGACTGGCTTATTTCACTTAGCATTATACTTTTTATTTTTTTTAACATTATACTTTTTAGATCCATCCATGTTGTTGCAAATAGCAAGATTTTTTTTCTTTTGTATGGCTGAGTAACATATTTTATACGCATATGAAGGCACACACAATGCCTTTTCTCTGTTTTTTTTATACATTCATCTACCATGGACACTTGGGCTGCTACTGTAGTACCATAGTTTGGCTATTGTAAATAATGCTGCAATAAACATGGGAGTGTATATATCCCTTTGAATTAGTGTTTTCATATTTTGGGGAAAATATTCACTAGTGCAATTACCAGATCACAGGGTAACTGTAAATTGAGGAAACTCCATACTGTTTTCCACAGTGACTATAACAATTTGTATTCCCACCAACAACGCAAGAGTTTTCCGTATTCCCCACATCCTCACCAACACTTGTTGCTTCTTGTGTTTTTGATTTTAGCCATTCTGAAAGGTGTGAGATGATATCTCATGGTGGTTTTGATTTGCATTTCCCTGATGATGAGTGATATCGAGCTCTTTTCATGTGTCTGTTGGACATCTCTATGTCTTCTTTGGAAAAATTGTCTATTCAAGCCTTCTGCCCATTTTTTAATTAGATTATTCATTTGGAAGGTGTTGATTTTATAAATTATTTATTTTTTGTGGGTACTAATCCTTTATCAGCTATGTCATTTGCAAATATCTTCTCTCATTTAGTGTTGCCTTTTGGTTTTGTTGGTTATTTATTTCTTTTGCTGTGCAGAAGCTTTTCATTTTGATGTAGTTCCAGTAGTTTATTTTTGTTTTTGTTTCCCTTGCCTCAGGACACAATCTAGAAGGATGTTGCTACTACTGATTTCATTCTGAGCTAATTACTCAACCCTCAATGTTCTGGTTTGTGAGATGCATGTCACCTACATCAATAGGACATTGTGAAGCTTTAATGGGAAAAGGGAGAAGATCTCTAGTGATCTCTAGTCCTCTCATATTGTGTCAAATAAATCATATTGCTGGTGAGATCACTGTTTTCATTGATAACCTTTTCCATTGATTATCACTCATTAATTCACTGATTGGTTTGTTCATTCACTCATTTATTCGATCAACATCTGGTAATGTCTTGCCATAGGCTAGGTATTATAGAGACAAGTGCTTCAAAATGCCCCTTTATAGGCCAAAAATATTTTGTGAAGCTGAAGCTCTGAACTTGGGAGAAGCAGGCAGAGCTAGCCAATGTAGAAAATGAATGAAAGTAACCCGTGTTGCAAGTCATCTACTCTAAGAGAGCACATCAAACCATCCTGATCCACGGTGGCTTCCTCTTAGCTTTTTTTTTTTTCCCCTTATTACCTTTGCTGTTCCCTCTAGGGCTTGACTCAGCACAGTATGATATTCTTTACTGCAAAAAACTTCACCACGTTAACTCAAGTAAACAGACTTTTTTTAAAAAAAGATTTTATTATCATGCAAAACAGAGAGAGAGAGAGAGGCAGAGACACAGGCAGAGGGAGAAGCAGGCTCCCTGCAGGAAGCCCTATATTGGACTGAATCCCTGGACCCGGGATCATGCCCTGAGCCAAAGGCAGATGCTCAGTCCCTGAGCCATCCAGACATCCCTCAAGTACAGTCTTATTAAACCTGATTTAGGCAGAAGAAAAGGGCTAGAGAAAAAAAGAAAATGAAAATGAAAGGAGAAAAATGACACTGCACCTTAGGATAAAGGGGCTGTAATCATTAAAAGTATGGATTTCCATGGTGGCCACTCCTCCAAACCACTTCTACTTTTTTTCCTAACCAAAATTATTAGATAAGGATTTGGATTTTATTGCTGTGTAACCAACAGGCACCAACATACACTAACACATGTTATTTTATTTCTTATAGTGTGGCTCAGCTTAATGCTGTCGGGTCTGCTGCTCTACTACCTCATGCTGCAGTCTATAGTGGGTGGTCAGCTGGGGCAATCCTGAGTGACATGAGTTCATTCTGGGGCCCAGACTGAGGAGGCAGGAAATACCCAGAGAAAACTCTTCTGAGAGATTCCAGAAAAAAAAAAAAAAAAAAAGAGCCTGTTACCTATTCCCATGCTCCATTGGCCAAAGGAACTCATAATGATAAGCAGGAAAGCAAGTAGAGGAAAAGTATAATCCATGTTTTGTTTTGTTTTGTTTTGCTTTGTTTAGTTTTGTTTTAGAGACTGAAAGCATCCATTGGGGGGGAAAAAAAGATCAGGAAATGTATAAAGAATAAGGACCATTAAAATGACCTTGCATATAACCTATGGGCTACAATGTCCTGGGAAATGAATTTAGGTCCATCTGACATAATCCAATATGTCAGCCCTGGCCATTACCAATTTGTTTCATTTGATCAACAGGAAATGGGAGGTTAGCTAAAAGTTTTTAAAAGAAAAGTGCTTTGCCAAATTGTTCTGAACAATAAATAAATAAACAAATAAATAAGATCTTGTCTTATTATTGTTGTAGTTAAATATTTTTGCTGAAAATGTTGTCTGTAAAGCATAAATACTCATATTGTCTAACTCACAAGCTATATATAGGAATTTAAAAAGACCATGCATTAGCAATTCTTAGCATAGGGCTTGGCACATAATAAGTACTCCATAAATATCAGCCAACAATAACAATGATAAACAGAATTCAAAGACTTATTCAACATGTATTTTACAAGCACTCAGTATGTATAAGACCTTATATGTAATAGATTGTTCCACATAAAACAAGCCTCTGCTTCCAAATACCTACTAAGATTAGAAGGTGAAGTTAGGAGGTTCTTACCAGTTCTTAGTGACATGCTTTCTAATCCAATATATGCCCTCTTTTTCTCCCCTTATACCCATTTCAGTGGTCTAATCACTGGTAACCAAATAGCCCAGGGAGAACATGCTCACCCTACTACTGAAAGGACTGGCAAAGGCAGATCAATGGTGCTGAATGAGGTGGGGCAGATAAGATGTCCTAGAGGAGCGGTGTTCTAAGCAGAAACAATAGCTGAGACCAAAGGCACAATGACCTGAAGGAATAGATCAGGGACAGTGATTGGGGCAGAGTACAGGAGAGGAGTCTGACAGGTTCCTCCCACAGATGTTTATTGACAAACTGCTTCCTATCCTACTTATGCCATGTAAAGTTTCATCTCCTTGGTGTGACGTCATCTAATCACACTGTAGAGTGTCCCCAGGGAAATTGTACCATATTTTTGTTTTACACATTTATTAGCACTTAAAGTCTCTGAAATTCTCTTAATTTGTCAGTGTGTTTATAGCCTGCTTCTACCCTGGTGTACAAGCTATGTGAGAACAACACTATTGTCTTTTGCTCCTTCTCAATTCTGTGTGATCATAAAAAAGTTCACAGTAAACACCTGTTGACATAACAGATGAAGCAATGTGGAGAGTAGAAAGTAAAAAAAGCTAGAGTCAAAAATCAGAGGCTATACAACATCAGAAGCATGAAGTATTAGAGAAATAGTTGATAAGATGGACTTAATTGAGATGAAAAATGCTCTATAAAAGACAATGTTAGAGAATGAGAATGGGAGAAAATATTTGCAAAATACACATGAAATAAGGGACTGATATCAAAGACACAAAGAACTCTTAAAACTCAACAATAAGAAAACAAACAAACAGATTTTAAAAAAGGTAAAAGGGAGCACCTGGGTGGCTCAGTGGTAGAGAGTCTGCCTTTGGTTAAGGTCATGATCCCAAGGTTCTGGGATCTAGTCATGCATCAGGCTCTCTGCATCTCTCTGTGTCTCTCATGAATAAATAAATTTAAAAATCTTTTTAAAAAATTGGCAAAAGGTCTTAACAGATATCTCACCAAAGAAGATATATAGATGGCAAATAAGCATATGAAAAGATGCTCCACATTGCATGTTGTTAGAGAAATTAAAATTAAAACAATAAAATAAAATCTTAAAAAAAAACAACAAATTAAAACAATAGTAAGATGCCACTACACACCTATTATAATGGCCAAAATCTGGAACACTGACAACACCAAATGCTGACAAGGATGTGGAGCAGCAGGAAATCTCATTCATTGCTGGTGGGAATATAAAATGATGCAACCACTTTGGAAAACAGTTGGGCAGTTTCTCCCAAAACTAAACATATTCTTACCATATAATTTAACAATCATGCTCTTTGGTATTTACCCAAAGGAGATGAAAGCTTATGTCCATACAAAAACCTGTGCATGGATATTTATAGGAGCTTCATAATTACCAAAACTTAAAATTAATCAAGATGTCTTTCAACAGGTGAATGGATATAGTACCTCCATACAATGGGGTATTATCCAATAGTGTTAGTAGAAATCAGCTATCAATCTGAATTTTTAGATGGAGGAAACTTAAATACGTGTTACTAAGCAAAAGAAGCCAATCTGAAAGGCTGCACACTATATAATTCCAGCTATATGACATTTTGGAAAAGGCAAAGCTGTGGAGACAGTAAAAAGATATGTGGTTGTCGGAGATTATGGAGAGAAAGGGATGAAGCAGAGAGGATTTGGGGGACAGAGAAACCACTCTGTATGTTGCTGTAATGGTGAGATCATGTCTTATACCTTTGTCAACAAGAACGTACAACACCAGCTATGAACCCTGATATAAACTATGGACTTCGGGAGATAATGAGGTGTCAGTGTAGGTTCATCATTATAACAAATGTACCTACTCTAGTGTGGGATATTAATAGTGGGAGAGGCTGTGCTTTTGTTGGGGGAGGAGGCATTTACTCTCTATATTTTCTGATCCATTTTGCTGTAAACCAAAAACTGTTCAAAAGGAATGGAAAAAAAAAAAAAAAAAAAAAGGAACCTCAGAGAATGCAGGATCTGAGCTTTATTCCAAGAATGAGGATCTGAGATTTCTGAAAAGCAGAGTATAATTTTCAGAGCTCTGCTTTTGGCTGATTTGTATGTCCTCAAGAAGAGGAGGCTAGGCACAGACAGAGGTCTTGACAGTAGTAAGTTATTGTAAGTTTCAACAAAAAGTGAAGTTTATCTAATTAGGGAATGATCTATGGGAGTCCAGTTGTTTTCCTCTACATGATGTCCAAACTGAAGAGAATATCAACTGATTTTTCTCTCAGGACTGGCTTCTCTGCAAAAGACTCTTACTTCTTCAGATAAAAGTTCTTAAACCAAAAAAAAAAAAAAAAAAAGTTTTGAAACCAGAAACTACCATCTTCCACATGAATCTGTAATGGCTCTTTTCCCCCATGTAATAATAGCCTTGAAATAGAGATCTTGTCTTTGGTTTCTTGATCAGACAGTGAAAGCACAGTAACATTAAAAGCTTCTACAACAAAGTGAAGCTTTTCAGATGTTTCCCTACTCCAGACCCTAATGTGCCCTGGGCCAGATATTGGCAACCTTACAACCTTATCTCCCTTCACACAAACTCATTTTCTTTCTATCTTTTTTTTTTAAACCAATCATGTCATTCACTCTTATTCTTCATGCTTTTATATTTGGATGAGTACATTTTTCTGCATTTTAATTTTTTGAAGGTTTTGAAAATTTAGCTAAATTGACAAATGTTGTATAGTGCAATTATTTCCACTATATTACAAGCTTTTCATTTTGTCACTATATAATAATTTACTTACCACTTTTTCTGTTGAGGATCATTTAAGATGTTTTCAATCAATCTTAATTTTTCAACTTAAGATGTGTTTCTCAATCACATACAATAATATAATGGACAGTCAAGCATATATTGTTTTTTTGCACATGTGTGAAAATTTATTCAAGGTACACACATAAGTTATGTTACTGGGTTAAGAAAATTACTGGGTTAAGAAGTATACACATAACACAATTTATTTAATATTATCATTTGCCCTCTGAAGGTACGTACCAGCTTTTACTGTTTGAAATTTCCAAATTTGCCATATCTGTGTCTAATGCTTTGGTATTATTTGACTTTAGATTTATGTAAGTCACAGGGTTGCAGAATAATAGCTTTCTATTGTTTTAATCTGCCTTTCTCTGATAACATGTCAAATTGAGCGCATTCTCATGTACTTATTGGCCATTTGTCTTTTCTCTTTTGTGAATGACATTTTCATATATTTTGCCCATTTTTTCATTGGGTTGTTTATCTTTTTTCATTTTGATTTGTAGAAGCATTCTATAAATTCTGGATACTTAGCTTTTGTCAGTTTTATGCATTGCAAATATCTTCTCAAAATCTGTTCCTTGTCTTTTTACCTTGTTTATGATGTCTTTGGATGAACAGATGTTCTTTATTGAATGGATTCAAACTTACCCGTTTTTTTTTTTCTTTATGGTTCATCCTTTTTTATGTCATTTAAAAAGGAAAACCTTTGCAAACCTAAGATTGTAAGTATAATGTTTCACGTTTTATTCTAAATGTTTAAAAGTTTTACTTTGCACGGTTGGTCTCTTGTCCACCAAAATTTAATTTTGTATTATCTCTTATTCCTCTTATTAGGCACCCTCCACTAAAGTATCCTCCTTTATTGCCTCAGTAAATCTTGATTTGTTATAAGACAGCTTCATTCCCACTTTCCTTATGAAATCATCTTTGAGCTCTCAATGCTTTGCTGATTTCTCTCTCTCTAGATTGCTAAAACATCTGTCTCTAAAATTGTAATGATTTTTATCTGAATACTGAGAATATCAGTGGATACCTGCAGTGTCCAATAGGTAACCCAGATAAGTTAAATGGGTCAGAATGAACATAATTAGTGGGGAATGTGACAAATAGGGATGCACAATAGAGCACATGACCAACTCATTGGTGAAGCTGCTACACACGTTTGGTCAGTTATTGCCATGGAAACCATCAGCCCACAGTTGCCGGGTCTTCTCATTTTCATTTTTAAAAGACACCAGGAATTTAGATATTTGCATAAAACCTTCTAAGTTTTAAAATTGGCAACAATTTAAAATGTTTAAATGAGTAATAAAGGGATCTGGGACATATCATCCAATGCCGTGTGTCTCCATCCTTTTGTCATTATCACCTTCTTTGGAAGCCTTACGTTTTTTCCCCTAATCTCTTACCTATGGAATTAAATACCAAGGAATTTCATAAGCACACTCATATTCTGAGAAGAGAATTTAGAGGAAATTCTCCAATATATTCAAGATGCTTCCCCACTTATGGAACATTTTTCATTCCAGCCAGACCTACACCCTGATAAAAAGGAAAACAGACAAAACCCCTTCCTGAAGTCAGAGTTGTACCTCTACTCTTGTGGATAGAATTGAATCCCCTCCAAGAGCTTTTTGAGATGTCACTGGACCAAATGCTAAGGAGAACAGTTTCATAGTCCTCAGAAAAGCAACAGAGGAGTAGACAGAAGTAGAAAGAAGCCCACTGTGTTCCAGGGAAACCCAGTCTCATTTGGAGGGTGTTCAAAGCATGGCCATTGGACTTTTAATTCAATCTTGGTTCCTTTTCTTCACCTATTCCAATTCACATACAGTTCATTGACTATTTCAAAAATTCATTTCTCTGGTGGCATCAGCCTTAGAATAGGGCTCTGTGTGTGTCCCTGGAAGCTCATTGTTAAGGACTTAACTCTGATCTTCAGTTTTTCCATATGCAAACTAAGATGTGCCATAAAATGAACCCCAAGCCCAGGGTCTGCAGAGGCCTTCCCACATAACTGCCAAGAGCTCTGACTCCTAAGTCCATCAGACACAAATCTGACTTCTAAACATGAAATTTAGTGGCTGGATGACCTAAAAATGCTACACAGCTTCTGCTGGGAGTAATTTCAGCAAGTGTCAAATGTTTATCAAAATAATAATTCTTCATCTGGTTACTCTAAAGATCAAATGAGATCATAGGGAATAGCTCTGTGATATGATTAACTGAGTTAGTAGGTATCAGACAATTGATACTATCAAAGGCCAGAAAGATATTACTTCTTAATTGTCATTATTACAGGATATTTGTTCTACTGTCTGGATCTCTGTGAGCATTCAAACCTGAGTGAAACATTCTTAACTTGCTCCTCACATTTTCATGTTCCTGTAGGAGGAATATTTTTGATACAATCTCATTTTCTGGAAAAATATGTATAATTTTCTTCTTGGAAGCTGTAATTTCAATCCTGCCTTTCACACGACCCTCCTGGGCAGGGGGCCAGGGAACTTGCAATTGAATTTGGCAAAAGTATTATCCACCAAGAGGTAGCAAGTAATACCACAATGCCACTCCGAAAACCTGCAGACATGTACAAGTAAAGAAGATCCAGAACTACTAAAGGAGATTTCCGGAGTGTGTATGTCTCTTTTTATGTCTTTGTTTGCTAGTTGTCTAAGAGTATCTCAATAATTCCTACTCTTAATTTTTCAACAGCTTTATTGAGATATAGTTTTTAAAAAACAGGAGGTTCACTCTCTGGTTATTATGTTTTTGAGTATCTCTGAGGGTCTTTCTGTGTGTTTGGGGCTAAGTTGATACATGTGGGCTTTTAAATGCATCCAAATATGTATGTGTTTGTTTTGGTGTGTGTGTCTTTGTAGCAGCACCTAAATCTGTGTGAATCCATTACTGTGGATTTCTTTCCTATGAGGTCTCTGAGTCTATGTGTGTCTGAGTGTCGACATATCCAGGAGCTCATTTGTGAGGTTCTAGGAATGAATCTGTGTGCCTGAATAGGTATCTGCAGCTGTGTGGTGCAAGTTTCTAAACATGTTAGTGTTTGTCTCTTTGTGCCTGCTCTATGTTGTGTGTTTTGTGAATCCATAACAGTTGTGAGCAGGTGTATGCCAATTTCTGTTACAAATGACAAGATTGAGCAACTGTAATTTGGCCCATCAATGTTACTAAATTGTTCAAATAAGCATGGTGAAAAACACAGGTGAATGATTTTAAATTCTGATTTTCTTTTTTTACATTGGGACCTGTATCATACTCCTCCAGTTATTTTGGGTCTTCAGTGATTGGTCTTCGGTGGCTCAGTCATAAGAAATCGTAGAGATCACCAGGTAATTCTAATATAGACCCAAGGTATAGAATCTCTATGCCAATAAAGTGGCTGGGTCCCTGCCACTCTTCTTGAAATCTGTAACCTGCTTTCCTTGAATTTGACATTAAGTCTGTAACAGTGGGGAGGGAGGTTAATTTGATACTTTATTGGATGTGAAAAAGAACTTATCCTCACTTTGCCTGTGGAGCAGGGAAGTGTCCCAGGAGACTAGAGCCTGTGCATTAACAGCTCCTAACAGCTGAGGAGGAGTTCCCCCAGCCCAGTCCTCCTCCCATTCCAGCAGGCACTGGGCTCCTTTTATGAGTACATCTGTCTAATTAGGCAGATGTAGTGCTGCCTTAATTTCCATATAAATCCTTCAGATCCACTGTGGGTATTTGGCAAACCCAAAGAGAATTTACTAGTATAATAAACAAAATGTTTTATTTTTAAAAATTGCATGTTCTGCAACATTCCCTTAATGGAGAGGCACAGGAAAGAGAAAATGCAGAGTGGTGTAGAGCAAGACCTGAAGTTAAGAGAGAGAATCTAAAAAGGAATGAGAACAGTCTTTGAGAATTAAGCCCCAGAAAGGGACATCTGTGAATGGCACAGTAACTACATAAAAATTAGAGGAAAAAAATGAGACCCTTTTTTGGGGTTATAGACTCACTTATAGTACCGATAGGACTTTTGGAAGTGAGAGACAGATTGCTGACTTTCCAAACTCATCACCCACTATGCTCCATGGAGAGCTGTCTCAGGTTCTGAGAGTTTTAATTCTGACACTCCTAGCAATGAATTCAGGTGGGTAGCAGACTTTCACTCATTGAGACTAGAGAAAAATTAGGTTCCTTAATATTCATACTATCTACTAATACAACTAGAAGTTTACATGAAACACAGTAACTGCTCAGTAAATATTTGAAGAATAAATAAATGACAGGGCTGATTTTAACAACCTGGAGATCTGAACTGGTTAACTAAAGGTCTCTCTCTAACAGAAAGAAAGTGAAATAATCAGTGAGAAAGCTCTCTTAAGTCTCTAAATTGCTCACAAGGGAACTATTACATGAAATAAAGTATTCCTAAAAACACACACAAAAAATTTTAAGAAGCTAGAGAATAGAAGTAGAAGTAGAGGATATGAGTCAGTGTTTATTAGCATAATTTAATGATGCTTACAGATGCATTAGAAGGAAAATAAAGTGGGAAATACGTTATTACCACAATCCATCTGGAAATTTCAGTTATATTTTACACAGTACTTTATAGCTTCTAAATATAATTCAGTTAAAAGGGTTGGGTTGGTAGAAATAATAGCTAATATTTATTGGATCACCTGGTATATGTTCTAGCACCATGATTTACATAAAAGGCCTCATTTCATATTTTCATTTACTTCAGCAGGTTGTTTTATGATACCACAACTTCACAGGTAACAAAAATTAAGACTCAACAGGTTAAATTACTTGTCTAAGTTCACATGACTAGTAGAAGGGAATCTAGAATTCTAAAACAGGCAAATTGACTACAGAGCCCACAAGATGAACTATTATACTATTTGATTTGACAATGTTAATCAAAGTAGTACAAGGTGCCCACCATTCCGACATCCACTGAGGTCTTTTTAAAAAGATTTTATTTATTTATTCATGAGAGACATAGAGTGAGAGGCAGAGACACAGGCAGAGGGAGGAGCAGGCTTCCTGCAGCAAGCCTGATGTGGGACCCCAGAATCATGACCTGAGCCAAAGCCAGATGCTCAACCACTGAGCCACCCAGGTGTCCCTGCACTGAGGTCATGATTGAAAAAAACAATTACTGAATATGATGGAAAAGCTTGGATGGGATCTACTTCAAATGCATGATTGATTTTCCTTGAATCCTATGTCTTAAGACACTTAGATACAACACGAGGTCTATACTATCCATAAGTTTGGGAATACCTTATTGTTGAAGGCATGAGATTGCCTTGCTTTGCAATTCTTAAGACAGGCAAAATGGCCATCCCACAGATTTTTATAGCTAACTCTGGACAGTTCAGTCTTATTTTTGTTCTTTTTATAGCTAACTCTGGACAGTTCAGTTTTATTTTTGTTCTTTGAGGGTCCTGCCATCTCTCTATTCCTGGAGAAAATTTCTGAGTAACAAACTAGGCAGTGATAAAACTAGGATGAGAACTTAGTCCTGCCTACTCCCTAGCTACAGATATTTTGCTGATATCATATGTTTAATCTTTTTCCTAAAACATTTCAGAGACAGGAAGACAGATTTGTTGACCTCCGTGATCTCTGCCTACACTGAAATAGCCCCAGCGGGTTGCTATCCATTGATCCAAAATAAATTCTTAATAAAAAGATTTTTTTCCCCTCAAATGGGAACCAAGAAGGACTCTTTCCTTTCCTCTAGTCCTTGGCATTTATAACATGGGGAAGTAGTTACAAGCATTATGGCTGTAACTATTCAGTGTGATTCCTCACACTGAATCCTTTGGAATAGCTCTTGCAGTTATTTTGTCCTCTAATATAGAATTATAGCTTCTGGAATACGGGAAATAATATCTATTCTTATACTCAAACAATATCACATCTCTGCATCACAGTAAGAAAAGTCAAGACAAAAAGAAAAACAAACAAGCAGGGTTTTTTTTCTAATTGTTTCCTCAGAGCTTCCCAGAAACAACCCAAATTTTAGGAATTTCATGCAGTATCATACAGTCTTTTAAATCAGGCTACCGTTAGAAATTAGTCCAGCAATTTGCTAAATTAATCCTACTTTTCCATTAGACGCAGCTTTTATCTGACCACCAGTCTGTTATCTCACACACAACAGTCCCCCTACGCAACACCATGTGCAGCTGCTTCATTTAAAATGAAATGAGCTTCAGTGTATTGATGAGAAATTTCCCTAAGAAAGAAAGAAAACAAAAAGGATCTTAAGACAATTGAGATGAAGGCACATTCTAGGTTAAAAATTGGCATGTTTTAGAAAGTGCTAAACTGAATGGCCTTTAGGTAAATAGTATCAACATCTTGTTCCTGGGTGGGGAAAGGTAAAGAGTAGAGGGGAAGTGACCAGAGCCAGCATCAGAAAGGGTGCTAAACAAATTCCTCTCCCCTAAATTTAGCATGTTGAGATACAACTCATTTCTATGTATTCTCTTATCCCCAAGTGCACAGTCCGGATTCAAAGAAACTTGAAGATCTT
Organism: Canis aureus; assembly: GCF_053574225.1. Classification (NCBI taxonomy): domain Eukaryota; kingdom Metazoa; phylum Chordata; class Mammalia; order Carnivora; family Canidae; genus Canis; species Canis aureus. Next base: position 21,680,878 of record NC_135639.1, on the reverse strand, counting down.
TTATTCCAAATGTGACTCGTTAATTGTCTCCGACACATTCCAACCAAGTAGTTGCCTCCTTCATGCTTAATTAGCACCTGGAATGTTATATGCCTAGCCTTCCTCCTCAGTTACCCTTCTTTAAATGTTCTTATGATGCTTCTTCTTCATCAACAAAGTTTAAGTGAGATTCTTAACTATTTCAACAAACATGAAACACTGTCATTTTCACTGATAATCAGAGATTTGAAAATTAAAACAGCAAGATGTCATTTTATAACAATTAGCAAAGTATTTTTTCAGTCATTATACCCAATGCAGATTCACAACTTGTCTTGATCCTATTAGAGATATAATTGGTAATACCGCCCCCCCCCACACATACACATGCACACACACACACACACACACACACACACAGAAAGAGATGGAAAGAAAATAGTACCTGCAAGGAAAGACAAGATGCAAACACTGAGTTGGGTTACAAAGTGGGTTCAGGACAAGTATGCATGGTGAGGAAGTTTAAAGCCCCTGGGAGGACTGAAATTACAGCAGTCGGCATTCTCTTTGAGGTTTTTTTTTTTTTTTTTTTTTTCTGTAGTAATCCCAACAGGGGCTCATACAAAGATTGTAGAAAGTCCTGTGAAAATGTCCCCATCAGACTGACCTCAGAGAGAGAATAGCAACCGTATCTAGTGAGAGGCATGACCCCACTTGGATAAGCCTCACTCTCCTATTGAACAAAAGCCTGTATTTGAGTTAGAAGGTACAGTGTGTTGAATGGTTCCTTCCTCCTCCATGAATAATAATCCATGCCCAAATCCCTGAACCCTATGAATATTATCTGATATGGGGGAAAGTGTGATTAAGGATTTTGAGAGGAGCAGTTTAATTTAGATTATCTGGGTGGGCCTTTGTAGTGTAAACCCTGACAGTTGCTTATTTTCTTTTTTGTAATGCAAGTGACTGACCTAAATTTTGACTGCTAGGCCATCCATTTCAAAGAGGCATCCATTCAAAATGAATAAATGCATTGGCAGACATAGGACTAGATAAAGTATCTGGCCACCTCCTCTAACTGAAGCTTCTTTTCTCTTCCCACTCTTGTTGAGTTTTATTTTTTGTTAAGTTTATATTTTTTTATGAGAGAGAGAATCTGAAGCAGACTTCACAAGAGCACAGAGCCCAATGCGGGGCTTGATTTTACAATCTTGAAGAGCTTGTCCTGAGCTGAAATAGTCAGATGCTTACCTGACCAAACCACCCTGCCCCAAGTTTTAAGTTCACCAATAAGAAAGGAGCCCGTGAAACCCTAGATCTCACCCTTGACCTCACTAAAAGCAGAACCACTTGCCGATGCACTTTAACCCCTCCCCACCTTGACCGTGCTGTGCTGTGTAATTTCCAGGTCTTGTAAATAATAAACCTCCATATTTCTCAGGTTCTTGATGGTTGTTGATGAAGGGTGTCTTACAGTCATAATAAGAGCCACAAGGGCCTATCTGACCACAGCATTTGTTATCAATATTCTGAGACCTTCACAAAACAACCCTCCATGCAATAATGTGTATTCTTACAAGGCAGACAACAGAGAAGACAGATTAAGGAAAGGATGAGTGAAAACAGAGGCAGAGACGTGGCTAAAAGCACAGAAATTTCAGAGCAGCCACCAGAAATTGGAAGAGGAAAGGGACAGATTCTTCCAGAGAGCCCCTGGGGGGTATGTGGCTCTGCTGGATTCCAGACTTCTAACATCCAGAACTGTGAGTGATCGCATTTAATATTTTAAGTCACCAAAACTGGGCAGCCCCGGTAGCATAGCAGTTTAGCGCCGCCTGCAGCCCAGGTTGTGATCCTGGAGACCTGGGATTGAGTCCCACGTCAGGCTCCCTGCATGGAGCCTACTTCTCCCTCTGCCTGTGTCTCTGCTCCTCTCTCTCTCTCTCTCTCTGAGTAAATAAAAAAAAAAGTCTTTAAGTCACCAAGACTATGGCAATTGCTACAGCAGCCTCAGTACACTAGCACAGAAGGGCAACAAACACTGAAAGGCTAAGGATACTATTGATAATCAGAAGGAAAAAACAGAAAAAAAAATCTACTCCTGGAGGATGGGCAGGGGTAGGTGCTAGAACCACAACTACAGCCAAGGTGTGTTAGGAGCACTGATAAGACACAGGGCCATGGTGTCACTGAGACTGGGGCTTCATCAGAATAACCAGATAAGGCCTTTCCTACCTCCCATTGCTGAGGTAACAAGTATGGCATAACAAGTAATCCGGAAATCATGTTGGAAGGGGTAGGAGAAGGACAAAAAGGTAAGAGACCTGGGAGGTCTTTTTGAGATGAAATACAAAGCTCCATATGGAATAGACACTGAGAAAAGCTATCTGGCAAATAAGGCCTTACTTTAAGCACAAATTTTTACTAGAGGAATTTGAAGCCCGTGGCACACTGAGGATGATCACACTGACCACAAACTTCAAATCTCAAGTCCCAATTAGAATAAAACTTCACTGTAAAGTCCTAGAAGAGGGAACATTTTGTCCATTAATGAGTTACCTAGTATGAAACTAGTTACCTCAGGCTCCACTGGCCTTCCCAAGATACCCACCTTGCTACAAAAAAAAAAAAAAAAAAAAAAAAAAAAAATCATTATGATTCCTACAAAAAGTAAGAAAATACAACATATTTTCAAGAGACAAAGCAATCTTCATGACCAGACTCAGAGCTAATATAGGTTGGAACCATTCTTCAGCAGATTTAAAAGCTATAATGAAGAGGCTACTAGGTATAAAAAGGTGGAACACAGATAGGACCAGATGAATAGTTTTAGCAGAGAGAGGGAGACTAGAGAGATTCAAATATAAATGTTTCAAATGAAAAATACAGCAACTAAGATGAGACTACTTTTGAGAGGTTCATCAGAAGACTCAATAGTGTAAATGAAAGAATCAATGACTCTGAGGATTATCAATTGAAAATACTCAGAAACAGTGAAAAACTAAAAAATAAAAGTGAAAACAAAACTAAAAGTAGAGTAATAAAAGCAGAGTCATTAAGCTCTGTGACAATATCAAGTGCTATAACATCTGAATAATTGGAATCTCCCCCAAAAAAGAGGTCTGAGCAGCACAGAGTAAATACCTGAGGAAGTAATGACCAAAAACTTTCTAAAATTAATTGAAGATCTAAAAAGCTAATAGAGTGCCAAGCTCCACCACCCTGCAAACACAAACACACACACACACACACACACACACACACACACGATGTCTTTCTTGTTTAAATTGTTTAAAACCAAAGAGAATATCTTGAAAGCAACCAGAAACCAAAAGAAGTTATTGAATGATTACACAGATAAGAAGTATAGTAGAATTATTGTTCAAAATCACACAACCTAGAAGAAAATGGAATAGTATCATAAAAGTACTAAAAAGGAGTTCAATAAATACAACTGTCAACGCAAAACTATAAAGAGCAAAGGAAAAGTAAACACTGGTTCAGAAAATCCAAAACAAAAATTGAGGGTATTCCTTATCAGAAGATACAGGCTATGAAATATCAAAGGGAATTTTTCAGAAAAACACACTGATAATAGTTGGAAACTTGAGTCCACACAATGAAATCCCAGTATTGAAAATGACATACATGAAAGTAACATAAAACTCATTTTTCTTATTTTTAATTGCTCTAAGAGATAACTGGCTGTTAAAGGCAAAAATGGTAATAATATATTTTATATCTGTAACATATGTAAATATAAAATATATGATAATAATGGCACCAAGTATTATTGACACCAGTATTATTCTAAGGCAGGACTTGGAAAAATACTGTGATAAGTATTAGACCATATTATTTGAATGTTGACTCAGATTGTTCAGATGTGTTAAAGGAAATTCTTCAGGCATGAAAAATTTGTATATTTATATAATATGAAAAACATATGACAGCAAAAATACAAGGATGAAAAGACTTGAGACTAAATAGTTGTATGATCTTAAATCACATATTCAAGCTGTATAACATTATTTTAAGGTAGTATTTAATTGAATAAAGATATATAATGTAAGATATATAATTTTAGGAAAACCATTAAAGTTTTTAAGTTTTAATAATAAGTCAATAGAGGAGATAAATATAATCATAAATATGTTCAAATAATCCAAAGAAAGAAAAATAGAAGAAAACAAACAAAATTAAATGGAACACATATATTAACAATATGGCAGACTGTAGTTCAATTTTTTCAATGATCATATTAAATGTGAATTGTGGTGGTAAATGCATGACTCCGTGGATTTTTTTCCCCAAATGATAGAACTGTACACCATGCAGAGCGAGTTTTACTCTTTGGATGTTTTTGTTTTCAAATCTACCATGATATGCAGGGAATTCAAGATATAGTAAAAACTGTGACAAGTAATTCCATGTTGCAGAGGAATCATCTCACTCCTCAAAAGGGCATGGGAAAGAAAGGAGCTGACCTAAATAACTTTGGAAAAAGTGTTTTGATTGGATATTGTAAGACTTAAAGACAATTCACAAAACTATATTCTGGTTGATGAATTTGTTTAACTAACAGTCAGCAACTGTATGTGTACACCAGTGTTGAGTGAGAGTTAGTTTCTTGTTGTCAGAGAAAGAAGCTGTAAGAATAAAGACTAGAGTGAGTCCTGAATTGCCAGGGATTATTACAAACTATTTTACGTATAAATACTCTATGCAAATAATTATTTGGAAGTGGGTTAGTATATATCTGTATATTTGTCAGGTCTGTTCACTAGAAGAACCAAAGATCTGTACCACCACAGTAGCAATAAAAACACCTAACACCTACAACTTAGTTTCTTAATTCCATGTTCTGACAAACACAATCTTCTTGGAGAGATGGTTTTTTTCAGGACTGAGACAAGCAAAACACAGGATGACCCCAGATATTCTGATGAAAAGTAAGTGAATCCCTCCCTCCCACTCTTTCAAATAGAATAGGCGTATGTTGAAAGAACACAGGAGCTAATCTGAAAGAGCTCCAGTGGTCACAACTAGAAGAATTTGAGCAACATCAGTAGCAAGTTTGGATCATATTCCAAAGGCTAAAATACATATCCATGGATCCATGTTAAAATAAGTATATAACAAAATAAATAAGTAAATGGAGGTAAAGGGATAATGCTTCCTTACAGAGTAATCTCAATAAATGTAGAAGAAATGAAGAGACTAGAAAATCACTATTAAAACACCATAATAATGTTTGCTTTGGTTCTTGAAGAATATGGTTTCAAGGTCTTTGTAACAAGAAGAGACAGGATATTGACGTAGTTTCAAATTATTTCCACCTCCAAATACTTACTAATTGCAGGAAAATAATGATTATTACAAAGGTAGAAATAATAACCTCCTATATGATACCCTGAGAAGGTCCCATCACTTAACATAATGGATATTTCAATTTAATCATTAGAAAATATCACACACACACACACATTATCACACAAACTCAGATGGAAGAGTATTGTGCAAAACAACTAACAAGTACTCTTCAAAATCTGAAGTTGGTAAAAACAAAACAAGAAAAGATTAAAGAACTATTACAGATTGAGGGAAACTATGAAGACATGAAAACTATATGCAATGTGGGATTCTGGATTTTTCTTAGTATAGAAGAACTTTAGAATAAAACTAGTAAAATCTGTGGTTTAATTAACAATACTTTACCAATGTTAACTTCTTAATTATGTGAATTGTAAGATGGCTATGCATGATGTTAAAATTAGGAGAAACTAAATAAAGAGTATTTTGGAACTCTTGCAACTATTTTTGTAACTCTTCTGTACATCTGATTACCTCAGTGTAAAAAAATTAATATGAGGGAAAGTCTTAATATTTTTGGACCTTAAAAAATAGTACACATATTAATTATATTTGGAAAAGTTAGTAAAGTAAGCAGGTAACTAGGTTAGGTAAAGTAAGTTGGTTTGGATAGGTAACAAAGGAAATAAGGAAGTAGAGAGTTGGAATGAGTCTCAAGTCTTCCATTCCTTCTCACACAGTCACAGGCTCCTTGACCATAGCCATAATCCACAATCCCAGACAAGGTACCAAATGCAGAGAGCTACAGTGGGACAGGTTGAGATTGGGGAACTTGAGTAAATAATAACAACTTGAAGGCAGAGGTGAGGACATCAACCACTGTGTCTAACCTGACCACACACTAAGAAAACATATTAAATACCATACCTTACCACACAGTGTATGATCAATACTGCATTCCTGAAATTGCAAATTTCATAGCACCCTGTGATAACCTTCGATTCTTACACAGAAATTCTTTACCCTAAGGAACATGGAATCAGCTCCCACAATCCCTGCCAGCCAATAATACAAATCAAATACAATCCCAGCAGGAAAATACAGATCAAAACCACAATGAGATACCATCTCAAACCAGTGAGAATGGGGAAAATTAACAAGGCAGGAAACCACAAATGTTGGAGAGGATGCGGAGAAAAGGGAACCCTCTTGCACTGTTGGTGGGAATGTGAACTGGTGCAGTCTCTCTGGAAAACTGTGTGGAGGTTCCTCAAAGAGCTAAAAATAGACCTGCCCTACGACCCAGCAATTGCACTGCTGGGGATTTACCCCAAAGATACAGATGCAATGAAACGCCGGGACACCTGCACCCCGATGTTTATAGCAGCAATGTCCACAATAGCCAAACTGTGGAAGGAGCCTCGGTGTCCATCGAAAGATGAATGGATAAGGAAGATGTGGTCTATGTATACAATGGAATATTCCTCAACCATTAGAAACGACAAATACCCACCACTTGCTTCGACGTGGATGGAACTGGAGGGTATTATGCTGAGTGAAGTAAGTCAATCAGAGAAGGACAAACATTATATGGTCTCATTCATTTGAGGAATATAAAAAATAGTGAAAGGGAATAAAGGGGAAAGGAGAAAAAATGAGTGGGAAATGTCAGAAAGGGAGACAGAACATGAAAGACTCCTAACTCTGGGAAACAAACTAGGGGTGGTGGAAGGGGAGATGGGGAGGTGGGGGTGACTTGGTGACAGGCACTGAGTGGGCACTTGACGGGATGAACACTTGGTGTTATTCTGTATGTTGACAAATTGAACACCAATAAAAAATAAATTTATAAAAAAATACAATTCCAGGCAGCTATTTGAATATAAAACTCAGCAGCGAGGCTCCTTCCACAGTTTGGCTATTGTGGACATTGCTGCTATAAACACCGGGGTGCAGGTATCCCGGCGGGAAACGAACTAGGGGTGGTGGAAGGTGAGGAGGGCGGGGGGGTGGGGGTGAATGGGTGACGGGCACTGAGGGGGGCACTTGATGGGATGAGCACTGGGTGTTATTCTGTATGTTGGCAAATTGAACACCAATAAAAAATAAATTTATTATTAAAAAAAAAACTGAGCAGCAACCAGAATAAAAAGATTAAGGAATGAAAGCCAGGCAGGCAGGCAGGCAAGCAGGCATGAAGGAAGAATGGATCGAAGGAAGGTAGGCAGGGAAGAAGACAGACTATAATCAACACAGTCAAAATATTGGTTCACTTCAAAGACTGAACAACTTAGTTGAACAATCCTTTTTGAAATGGCTCAGAAAATTCAAAGTTTTAACCAATAATAATTGCCTTTTAAGCCTTTTTAATTATTATTATTATTTTTGGCTGGTACTTTTCCTTTATTTTATGAAGATGAAATCAGTAGTCTTTAAGTTAAAAGCCATCTCCATAGCAAACAATTTGTCTCGCCATAGACACAAAAAGTGGTAAAGAAATCAGGGACCTTACCAACCGACTCAGCCCTGGTTGGGAGGATTTATGTAGCTATTTGCATGGACAGGCCAATTGTATATCATCATCAATTAGCAAATGTGCTGGATGCGATGACTCTAATTTATTAACTATATTTACACAGTACATGTCCATTTTTTCTTTATATTTCTTTTTATTTATTTATTTATTTATTTATTTTTATAATAAATTTATTTTTTATTGGTGTTCAATTTGCCAGCATACAGAATAACACCCAGTGGTCATCCCGTCAAGTGCCCCCCTCAGTGCCCGTCACCCATTCACCCCCACCCCCCGCCCTCCTCCCCTTCCACCGCCCGTATTTCTTTTTTTTATTACAAAAATTACAGATCTAATCCTTGTGCCTTTTAGGAACATAAGCAAATTTCTTAGGAGTCTTTGACCTGCTTAGCCTTCATCCACAAAACAAAAATAAATAAATAAATAAAAGATAACGAAAAGTTATGCAGAGGCTGTTTGAATGCTGCATATGTTAGAAAAAAGTTATCAACTTTTCTGGTCACAGTTCAAAACATTCAGAGAAAGGTCCTTGGTGATTTTGAACACTTACAATATGAAGAACAAAGTTTGGATAAAGAAAATGAGGTAAAGTTGCTTATATTAGGGAATGTAAATAATAAACAAACAAATATCTTTAAGCTGCCTAAGATAATGATATCTACTGTGAAGACCCTCACAGGGCAGTAGCCATCAAGAAACAAATTGCCCTCATCCGGCTCTGCTATTTTCATTCTTATTACTCTCACCTCACCTTCATAGGATGGACACAAGAAGGCTAAACACACTCGATAAAAGCAGAAATGGAAAGCTCTGGTACCTGAGAATTGCCTCCTGTTAGAATGTTTAATCTTTATTAACAGGCCCCCATTTTGTGTATTTGACCAAAACCAAGTCACCCAGCCACCCCTCGCTGCAAAGGAAACTGTAAAAGGGGCAACGTGATGATTACACTTAACACTCCACCCCTGCTCCTTGGCCCAGAAAGAAGCAAATGTTGCTTTCAGGAAGAGCACTAATTCTAGGTGGAAGGACTCCTGGGGTAGAGGGGTTGGGGGCAACAACTAAGAGCGCCTCCCAAGACTATCTCGGCTCAATGCCTTGATCCATCCACAACTCTGAGAGAGACACCAAGCTGCATGATACAAAGTCATGTCATGAGCCTTCATAATATCACCCCTTAGAGTTTAAGTGGGTGCCCTATCCTACTTAACTAGATGGAAACCATCAAGATGAAAGTAAGTCATCTAAATCAGTTTTGCCAAATGTCCTCTGCTGAAGATTAGTCCTGAAATATAGCCCAAGAGAAAAATGTTGCTGTTGTCAAATATGTTGGAGCGTCTTAATGTGCAGTAGTACGCTAAAGCCTCTGGCAAGTCCTTAAGTTAAATATGCTTAACATAATGTTTCCCAAATGATAAAACATAGTTTTTGTGACATATATTACCATTCTTAAGAATTAATTTGGGCAATGTTGATAAATCTGTCATAAGCCTGGAAGGCTAATCCTTGTTTTCTGCAGAGGAAAATTTTCTATAGAGGATTTTCCAATAAATCCACTGATATTTTAGCCCCTTGTTAACAATGCTGCATGTCAAAATTATTTATGTTTTTCCTTATTTTTTCAGTTCAAGCAACTGGATCAGGTTGGAATAAGTAGGTAATCTTATTCTTTTTTAGTTAACAAGTCTCTGACAGAATCAAATAGGTTTTACTGAGTAAACTGAAGTTTAAAAATATAACATCTTCATTTATAATACAGGAAAATAAGTACCATGTGAGAAATTTAGAGAGACTATGAAAAAGTAGAAACAGACAGTATGTTCTGTGATTACCCAATTAAAAATTGCATTTAGCTTACTTTAAATATGACCCTTTTTTATAGCTCAGAACTATTTCAAGAAAAGAAAGAGAAAAGCCATGGGCTTAGAGAATCTCTAATGATATTTCATTTCCTGCCTTTCTCTCACCTCTGTCCCCCTCCAGCCTTTACTGTCCACTGTCTTAGAGTAGTCAAATCCCAACTAGTCAGAGTCTGAAAAGTAAAGATGGGCTATGTCTTAGGGTTCAATAATATTGATCCCCATGCTCATGACCTGACATGTTAATGGATATAAAATGTGTTCTCTTCTGAATAGTCTAAGTCCACATTTCAAGGGATGGGCTGAGGAGTAATACAAGCATTTTCTGACACACATACGGGGGCAACCATAATCAAACCAGTTAAACAAACACTTGGTTCAGATGTGAAAATTAGAAAGTTTTAAGAATGGAACACAACCACCAACGAAATCCCTTTTTACTTCAGAGACTCTTTAGAAGACACGGCTTTAAAGTCTTCTAAGTTATCTACAAGTAATAATTTTCCTCCCTTGTATGGTTAAGTCACCAGAACTCTTCAATATGCCTGGAAAACTTTTTCTTGCAAATGTTAAACTCAAACCCACTGGTTGTAAGGAAAGTCAAAATCTTAAGACCTAGCAACACTTTACTATGAATTCTGACTGCAAAAAGACAGGTGTATTAGAGCTTTGGAGTCTAGATATCTTTTTTTTTTTTTTTTTAGATATCTTTATTAAAACACACACACTGGGTGTTATTCTATATGTTGGCAAATTGAAAACCAATAAAAAATAAATTTATAAAGCAAAAGAAAACAAAACAAACAAACAAACAAACAAAAAAACCACACACACACTTGCCCCTGGCGGGGTGTCACCCTCAGCCTCACAATGGATGATGTATGTTAAGTGAAGGGAACACACAAGGATGGAAATCTTGGTACCTGGGAGAGAGCCAGTTAATTCATGTTAGAAGGGGAAATTCTGAGAATTTTAAAAAAGATTTTATTTATTTATTCATGAGAGAGAGAGAGAGAGAGAGACAGAGACAGAGACAGAGACATAGGCAGAGAGAGGAGAAGCAGGCTCCATGCAGGGAGCCCAATGTGGGACTCGATCCCAGGACTCCGGGATCACCCCCTGAGCCTAAGGCAGACGCTCAACCACTGAGGCACCCAGGTGTCATGGGAAATTATGAGAATTTAATGAAGTTTTCATCTTGAAGTGGTCATTTTTTCTGTCTAATTCTGTCCCACCAGAATGTCCACATCAGATCCTTTAAATCTTATGTTATCAAATGCAGCTTTGGAATTTCAATATCTTAGAATCACCTCCATATTCTAGGTCTTCCTCATCTATCTCTTCCACAAAGCCTCCCTGGCCCATGCCTTAGGGAAGTTAAAGGACTTATCTGAGGGTTCCCCACTAGCAGATAGTAAAGCTCAATTTGGACAAAAGTCTATCTAAATCCAAAGTCCATCATGATCTTAATTTCCTCAAACAGGAATAATGCTCTTCATCTTCCCTAGTAAAAGTGGTCTTGTGAAATCTAATCCAAATGGTATAAGTCAGATGATTTCATTTCTCTCACCTACAGAAGGCACACCGGGTTTGGTGGCTAGACTCTACTTAGTGAAATCCACCTATTTTCCTGTAGTCCTCACTTGTCAGCCTAGAATGACTGACATTTTGGTGATTTGAGGGAGGAATATTGTGGAGAAGATTTGGAGGCAAAAACAATCTGGGCATTTCACAGTTATGTCCCTAAAGAGGGTCAACTAGTGGCTTTACTGGCAGTTTCAAAACAATATTTTGGACATGCCTCAAGCAAGCGATTACTATAAAGTGAGATTCAAAACCCAATCAAATTTATGAGGCAGCTGACACATTGACTTCAGTGTGACATGTTTGTGTGAAAAAAGCATCACAAAACCGCTCCATTTATTTCTGGCAAATGTTAGCTTCTTAACAAGTGCCAGTTATTTTATGGAAGGCACAAGATGCTATAAGATCCTTTCCAAGAGAAATTGGAGTTCCTTTCCAGCTTATACTTAACTACTAAGCTACTCCATGGGACCTTACTGGAGACAAAATATTTTAAACCACTATCTCCACAAGTCATTTTAATCTGTGTGCACTTTCTAAAGTTATTAGCTATTAAATTTTCAGATTAAAAAAAGAAAACAACTAGATTGAGGATTTAAACAATGTACTTAGAAATATCATTTAGAATTTGGTACTGTCACTGTCATCATATTTAACTGTCCCATAGGAAAATGACCTAGCAGAAAATCCACATAATACTTTCAATTCCTTATTATTCCTCCAGCATCACCTCAATTAATCCTTACCATAACATTCAACACATCTATTAATTAACCTTTAAAGAATTAAAGTGTCCCAAGGATATTTTTTAATTAAAAAATTATGGATCAAACCAATCTTCTCAGTAGTGATTTGTATTTCAGGATTGCAATTGTACAGTTTCCTTCTCACTTTGTTCTAAAGACCCATCACTGTTTGTAGCTCAGTTCATAGGTTCTCATCCGCTCTCTGAATGGAATCCCTCCCTCCTCTGGACTCCCATAGTCTTTTGTTTATCCTTGTCCAAATGCATTTATAATCTGACTTGCTTTAGAGATACTTACTCTAAAAGACTGCAAATTCTATGAAAACATATGGGACTTTATTAATCTTTGCAGCCTCCACCACATCTAGAAAGGACATACTTTTCCTAAAATGTAATTATATTGAAGTAACTCAGCATAATCTTACTAAATGATAACATGTTCAAAAACCCAGTACTTTGATAGGCAGCATTATTTAGGTGATCAAACACCCTCATAATTGTCTGAATCATCTAAAAATAGATTAATACCAGCATAATATATAATATCAGGCAGACTGAGATTTCAACTCTGCCAGTTACTATCTAAAAGAGTGTGGACAGGGTGATCCCTGGGTGGCTCAGTGGTTTAGCGCCTGCCTTTGGCCAGGGGCATGAACCTGGAGTCCAGGGATCGAGTCCTACATCAGGCTCCCTGCATGGAGCCTGCTTCTCCCTCTGCCTGTGTCCCTGCCTCTCTCTCTCTCTGTGTGTCTCTCATGAATAGAATAAATAAGAAAAATAAAATAAAATAATAAAAAATAAAAAATAAGAGTGTGGACAATAGTTAAAGCTCTAGAAGTCTTGAGTTTTCAACCTGTAAAATGGGTGATATTAATACAATATAGTTCTCAAGATTATTGTGAAGAAATTCAATGCCTACCATAGAATAGATTACCAAGGCATGGTCATCATTTATATTCATTTACATAAATCAGGGCATCATCTTTGCTTTAGTTAAGATAGGTAGTTGTTTTCAAAGCATGGATTTTGGATGAACAGCATTGGCATTATCTGGAAGTTTGTTAGAGATCCTCATATCTGTGCTCGCTTCGGCAGCACATATACTAAAATAGAGATCCTCATATCCCTTACCTACCTACTAAAGGAGAAACACTGGAGGTGGGCCCAGCAATCAGTTTAAAAATCCCTTCAAGTGATTATAATGAACACTCAACATTTGAGAAGCTACTCTCAACTCCTAGTGGCTTAAAATATTTATTTCTTTTGTATAGTACCCATTTGCTGGAAGCTCTGTTCCAAATAAACCTCAATGGAAGGCCAAACCTGGAAAGTTTTCTCCAGCACGTTACTTTCATTTACATTTCATTGTACAAAATAAGACTAATGGCCATACCTGATTTCAAGTGCAGTCTTAAAATACACCCAGAAGAAGAAAAAGAATACGTATGGGTAGCCCCAGTGACAACCATGTTGCTTTCAGCTCTTTGGTTTCTAATCCCTTGGTGAAAATGGAGCTCATGATTAAGTCAATTGCAGATATTTTGACCTTGCTTCAAAAGAGGAAGATTATCAACCTCTACTCATGTAAAAACCTGACTGCTTTAAAAAGGGCACTTTACTCAATTGCCATCAATAAACTAAATTACTGGGTTGAATTTTTCTCAAGCTTAAGTCTTTCTTTCCTAATTATTTAATTCTCAAAGCTCGATTCAACTTGCTAATTTTGGATCTAATATAAGATGATGCCTGATACAGACAAATATTTATATTTTATTGACATTTCAAGATATTTTGTAGACCCCTATAACCTCCAGGCATTCCACCTCTGCCAGGCAAAGGTATCTGAGCACCACTTCTGCCACCATGATTGGGCAGCACCACCCAACTGTTAGTAGGCAGGAATTAAGAAATAGAAATGGAAAGGCTTTCTCATTAGCTTTTCATACTAACCACCAAACCCTGGAGCCAGTGCATCTGCTTGTGCTAGTTGGGTATTGAGAACAGTAACAAACTAGAGGATATGAACACATTGCCAACATCAGATTTTTGTATATTTATTAAGAAAAGCATTGACACAACCAAAAGGAAAATATCTAATTTTTCTAATTTATCACCATAGTGTGATAGAAGTAAATTGTATTGAGAAAAGGATGATGTAAATTCTTTTTCTTTTTCTTTCTTTCTTTCTTTCTTTCTTTCTTTCTTTCTTTCTTTCTTTCTTTCTTTCTCTTTCTTTCTTCTTTCTCTTTCTTTCTTTCTTTCTTTCTTTCTTTCTTTCTTTCTTTCTTTCTTTCTTTCTCTTCTTTTTTCTCCCTTCCCTTCCCTTCCCTTCCCTTCCCTTCCCTTCCCTTCCCTTACCTTCCCTTCCCTTCCCTTTCTTTTCCTTTCCTTTCCTTTCCTTTCTTCTTTCCTGCACAAAGGCAGCCAAAGGGTTAGAGTTGACCTATGTACTGTTTTATCCAAGATTTTGCTTTAGGCATCTCCATATGCCTACTCTGTTTCACAACCTAGCTAGAGTCTTAAAAAACTACTTAGAGAAATTGAGCTTTAGCAAATTAGAACTCTTTTACAAATAGAAGAGGCCCAAAATCTGAAATAGAATTGTTTAAAAGCTGAGTCCTTTAGCAATCCTAGCAATTACCATCTAAATATATCCTGGATATATTTTCTCAAATCAACCTGTATATATGTGTATATATATATACAGGTTGATTTGAGAAAGAAAATATATATATTTGCATGTGGGGGGATTTTGCTGTTTTAACATATCCAAGTCTAAGCAAATTTTACAAAATAATAGAGAATAAGAGAAGGATCCATAATTACTTAAAGTCCCTAAATGGGAAGTTTGGGTCAATTAGGTAAAAGTTTTGGGAAAAGGTTTTGTTTTTTATTTTCTTAACAGCCTTCCCATAGTCCTAACTCTTGTTATATCTATTTCTACACTACATTGTGACCAAATTTGGGTAAATAAGTTGTATTTGGCAGTCAGCATGTTACCTCTTAAGCCTACCATATTCTTAAAAGACTATGTAGGAGAACCAGATTCATGATGATAATTGCATTCAGTCTGATATGAAAGTACATATGTGTACTGACACGTATTAATAAAGATGGTGCACTGGTGGACTCATTGCAAAGCTGAGAAAGCAGCACTTTTTGCTCCGACTTCCTATTTCTAATGCACAGCAGCAACCCCTGCTTTCCTCACTCATAGCCACTTCTGCTGGACTTCTCCCAAGGTTACTAACAGCTCAGTCAACATCAAAAGCTTGGATGCCAAACATTCTGCAAATACACCAGTCACCTCTTGAGTAAATCTCTGTGAATGACCCTCTGCGGATAACTCACACAAGGTATTTGAAGGAAAACTCTGCTTAAAGCACCCTTAGGGATATACAAATTTGAAAGAATGAGGGGAACCTTAATTTGGGAACTTACCTGCAGAAATTACATGCATAACTTTGAAAACTGAAGCCACAGTCTTTCAAAACTGTTAGTCTTTCTTTACACGTTTATTTAATTTACCACAATTGTACTTTTCACACATTCAGGAATTTTTCACTGCACTAACCAGTCATTTAAATCAATCCTTCCTACTGCCAGCAAAAGTTGGCACAGGAAGAAAGAATGCAGAGTAAAAATAGAGTTTACCTCTTCTTATAGACTGGGTGCATGGCTTATAAAAGTCGTAATGCACATGGTTCTGACCTGGAACATTTTCATGTAATCACTAAAGACACATGATCTGCAAAAGTAATTACAAAATGACTTGGATCTCTTCATATATTTTTTATGGTGGTATGAACATTTAACATGAGATATACCTTCAATAGATTTTTAAGTGTAAAATATAGTATTGTTGACTATAGGTACACTGTCATGCAGCAGATATCTAGTAATTCCTCATTTCTGGAAATTGCACATTAAAACCACAATGAGATACAATCTCATGCCTGACAGGATGGATGTTATCAAAAAAGACCAAAAGACAAGTGTTGATGAGGAAGTGGAGAAATTAGAACCCTTGTCCTGTGGTGGTAAGAGTGCAAACTGGTGCAGCCACTACAGAAAACAATGTGGAGGTTCCTCAAAAACTAAAGATGGAACAACCATGTGAAAAAGCAATCTTGCTTCTGGGTATTTACCCAAAAGAATTGAAATCAGGGTCTTGAAGAGATATTAGCACTTGGATGTCCATTGCAACATTTTTCACAGTATGCAAGATATAGAAACAACCTAAATACACAAACCTAGTATATATCACATTTTCTCTCTACATTAATAGAGATTCTACATTAATAGAATGTATTCATATACTTTTAAAACACATACTATAGTGACCTTCACTCTATGCTTCTTAAAACACCTTTAAAAAGCCTCCAACCCTATAAAACTACATAAAGTCATAACTCTAGGTACTGATGAGAAATAATACTAGAAAAAGAGACTATTATCATTATTATTATTTTCACTTTACCTCTATTGTTTTTCTCCCTTTGCACTTTTCACTGATATTCTGTGGAAAATGAGGAAAGAAGCAAGATTAAGAGAGGTGCAACACCTTCTTAAAAGCTAAGGAGGAAATGGAAGAGAAGAATTTTGGAAATCTCAGTCATTTGTATCTAGCACATTAAACTAAATAAAATATAACACTTGCCTCATATGTTGTTATTTTTTATTATAGCCACCCTTTCAACCTTCCTCTTGCTCTAACAACAAACTACCTGCAAGCATAACACCCACACATATAGATTATTTTTAACTTGTACCTCCTTTTAATTACTAGTGTCTAGGACTTAGCAGTCATTACCCAAATTTAATGCTGACCCTCCAAGAAAGTTCTATGAGTTTGAGCTTAGAAAATATAGAAGAGGGCAGTCTGGGCTTCCTTTTCATCAAAGTGCTGATAGTTGTTTAAAGAACACTGTTGGGTCATTTATTTTAATAGCTTTTCATTTCCTGTTTCGGTTTGTAATACCTATGGGACTTGGGAAATAAGTGCTATTCTAGATAAGTTTCAATTGGTAAACATTGATTCCTTTGCTCTTATTCTGATTGGAACTGAAATAAACTGTTCTCCTTCCCCAGCACCCCAGATAGATGTCCTGAGCTGACCTGTGGCTATTGGTCACAACATGCTCTCAGCACATGCCTCTCACTTTCCTACTTCAGCAAAGGGTAAAAATGGGGGTCCATCTTGTTTCCTCTTGCATGCAAAACAAATCTATTTACCTATTTTAGGGATGTGGCAAAAAAATCTTTTGAGGAAAGTCAAGTGTTTGTCAAGTTATATTGATCAATGTTCTAATAGATCTTCCCTCATATTCTTTAAGGCCATCTTCATGATCTTAAACAAGTGACATCATTTCACCAGACCAGTTCCTGTATCTGTAAAATGGAATTCATAATTGTATTGTCTTCAGTGCACTATTGTGAGGATTCAATGAACAATGCTTAGTGAACAGAAATCTAGGTAAAATCATGTTACCTCGATACCTATGAACTCAGTCCAGATCATGATACTAGAAAAAAAGAAACAGCAATAAATACCATTGGAATAGCATTGGAATAGCTACAGACAGACAGACACACACACACACACATACACATACACACGGACACACATACAGAGAAAGAGAGAGACTAGTGGTATATTGTCTTGAAATGCATAAAGAATAATCCACAGTCAACATTCACTGTACATGTTGAGGATGAGTTAAAGTACATAGGAGTTCATATTATTCTCTTCTTTGGATAAGTTTGAAATATGCACAATTAAAATATTAAAGCAAAGAGAAAGAAAACTGAATTCTTGGTATGTAGGCCCCTACAACTGTGGGAGAAGCAAGAAAATTGCATGAGCTTAATTTTTTTTCTCTGCATATATTTTTTTAAGTTTTTATCTAGAAATAGCCTATCCTCATTCTTGCCTTTATTTTTGCCAGGACATGCTGCTGGGTATGTTTTTTGAGCAGCTCTGAGAATACGTTTGGCAGTAATATTTCTCCTTAGATAAGAGGGAGGCAAAGGGCAAGAGAAGGCTTCCAAACCCTCTAGGGAAGGAGGGTCTCCCTAGATATTAACATAAAACTCTCATGGGCTTATAGGAGATTGCAAATTACCTCTCCTGTTCTTTTGGGATCTTTGACCTAACGGAAGCCAGGGAAACTGACTCACTGAGAAATAATGCGTGGCATCCAAGGAGGCCATCTGGAGCTAGTGTAGTAGAAAAGGCTGTGTTGAGAAGATTGATATGACAGCAGCTTCCACTCCCTCCCTGAAGTTAGCTTCTGACCTTCTGATTACCTTGTTTATCCTAAGGTGTAGTGCACCACAGGCCTGAGAAGCCCCAAGGTGCTTATCTTGACATGAGGTATTATCAGTATTAAGGTATAGTTTCTGAATAAACTGGATCCTTCCATATAAACCAACCTCAGATTCAGACTTTTATGACTATGGAAAAGGTGGAAAGTGTCTAGCTGTGTGGTTAATGATTGGTTTGATGTCTGTCTTCACTAATAACAATTATGAGAATAAATTTTATGACCCTCTTTCTCAAGGCTTTGGACAAAGGTTTCAAGGAGAAAGTATATGAAAATGAGGCTGAACATGTTTTGATCCCAGCAAGGAATAATGTATGAATTATCTACTAGTAAGTCACAGATTACTCCAAACCTGAGCAATTTAAACAAGAGTAACTTTCTCAAAGTTTCTTTCAGACTATAATATGGGTGTGGCTTATCTGGGACCCTTTGGTTCAAGGTCTCTTAGAAGGTTGTGATCCAGCTGTGACTGGGCTACCATTATCTCAGGATTCACCTGGAGAAGTTCTGCTTCCACACTCATCACATGCTGTTGTCAGGACTGAGTTGCTCACAGGCTGTCTGACTAAGGACACTAGTTCCTCACTGGCAACCCATCACAGATGTCTATGAAAATAATCACAGTGATTAGTTGTGTGAATATTTTTCTTGCCTTTTATTTTTGATGGAATGAAACTCACAGATTTACTGTAAAGTTAAACTAAGATCCATCTGCCTACAGAATACACACCTTCAAAGTGCCTCAGGCTACCCGGTGTCTGTCCTCTAGCCAACCCTCTACTTATCCATCACATCTCAACTTCAATGGGTCTTCTTCTGGGAACGTATTTTTGCTTCTCCAAATAAAACCAATGTCCATAGAACTAACATTATGTCATCTACTAAATGAAACAAGATTGAGATTTCACACAAGGAATTTACCATAGACTGAAGCAGTCAGTGTGAAGATTCTGGTCTGTAAGATCCTTGCTCTTTAAGACCATCTGTACTATACAATAGGATGGGAACAGAGCCTGTGTTTTGAGGGTTTTCCTCACAGAGCCATCCAACACATTCCAGAGCTAGACGGGCCACTGTTCTCCTCTCATGGTGGTATCTGTCGCAATGGAGAGACAGGATGGATCAAGCCATCCATTCAGCTTATGAGATGTGTGCAAATGAGAAAAGAATGCATGCTTGTCTTAATGGATTGTTATGAGAATGAAGTGACATGACGTGAATGTGCTTTGTAAATTGTACATAGGAAGATAAATGGGAAGAGTACTTTGTTTCCCATTTACATCATTATTAGCACTGAGAGCTGACTATATGCCAGGTACTATGTTAGGCAGCATATACACTTCACCCATCTAACCTTCCCCCAAACCTTAAGGCATACATATTGTAATCCTTATGCTACAGATAGAGAAACAGGTCCAGAAAGTCTCTGTGACTCAATCATACCCTAGGTTGTTACATGGCAACAGTGTAGACTCACACTCAACTCTCTGACTACAAAGTTTAAATTCTATCCGTAATTTATCTCTGTTCTTTACCTTTATTTATCTTACATGTAACATATACGGAATAAGGTAAAACCTTTGGCACAAAATCTTTACTTTCAGCAAAGTTGTAATGAATACCCCTACCAAATCTTGGTGAGTGACTAACAATGAATCTGCGATTGGGCCTCAGCCAGCAATAAACCCGGTCTTCAGGGCTGAGATGGGGACTTAGGAACAGGACTCATGAAGGGAGCAGTGTGTTGAGCCAAAAGGTAACATTTTATGTAGTTCCTTTGTGGGTTGTAACTGCATTCCCTTTAATGCCCTTTCATTTCTCACTCTCAAGTGTGGGGGTGAGAAAGGAATTAATTATAGTGAGCCAACGCTCCTGCCCACGACAGAAAGCTGCTCATAAACTGTCGGCTAGGGATAGATGTTCCTATAAAAAAATGAAATGAGAGGCCATTCCTCCCCTGGAAAAGACTGAGAATAGGCATTGCTCTACTTGGGTTGAGAAATGCTTAGACTATTCAAAGGGTAATTCCTTTTATTACCAGGAGCCACATCCCTTTAAATGACAAGATCTTCTCTCCCTTGTTCTAAGACTCCTGTTCATGTATATGTATGGAGTCACATGCACACATTCTAGGTATGAACATCACATGTGGACTTAGACACATGCAGTCACACACGTACTTAATGCATGTGTGTGCATGTGTGCGCATGCACAAGCAGACACACACACACAGACACCCCAAACTGAAGAGAGCTGGCTCTGAGTCTGACAGATCTCTCCTCAGATTCTAGGTCCATCATGAATTATCTGTAAAACTTAAATTACTTTCCTTTCCTCTCTGAGATTCAGTTTTGCACATCTATAATTAGGTATAAAACTACTTCTTTAAGGGACTATAGTACAAACTGCATTAGAGGATACAAGGCATGCAAAAGTAACTTAGTACAGGAACCCAACCCCATGTGCAGGAAGCACCAAGGAAGCCCTTTACAGAGCATATACATTCCAAACATGGAAAAATCTGAAATATGGGAGTTTGATAAATTTGATAAAGCTGGATAATAACAGATAAAGAAATATTCATTATATCATTCTCTATTGTTTCTTGTATGCATATAATTTTTCATAACAATATTTGAAGTAATGTTTAAAAATCTCTGTAAGTACATAGAACCTGAACACAGAATGTATCCCAGAAGCAAAACTGGAAAATGACAGCATTATTTAGAAATTTATACTCTTATGTCTTTTTTCAATTGTTTCAAAATATGTGTAATATTTTTGCAAAATGTTGAACTCTATACATATTTGTTTGCTTCTTGGTTTAATATAAAGAAACTATATCTCACACATACAGTTAGCCTGTGAGCCACCAATCAAAATATTCTTTTCCATTCCCGGGTAGCTGCCTCACGCTAAAGTGACCTCTAGAGGGCTTCTAACATTTTTGAGCTGCTCTTACTTGATTTTAATAAAACATCTCCTAATTGGTTGGGATAGGAGGAAAGGAATACAGGAAGTAGGCCCAATGTGCACCTCCCTAAAACTAGAGGGATCCTCTCTCACATAGCCAAGAAATGAGCCCTGCTTTAGACACATCTCCATGCTTGCCACTTGTTTTTCTGAGATCTCTCCTTTACCATTGTTCATACCACAGTAATTAAATAACCACAGAAAGTATCCTTTAAACCTAGCCAATGAGAAGAAAAAAACAGAAGGCTGGCCCAGGGACAGATCCTGAAACATATATCAAGAGTCTTTGTTATGCTGTCCAGAGGGAACAAAAAGACGAAGCGGTAATTAAATATACTCAAATTATATTAAAATAATTACCATGTCCCATCAAACAAATAGCAAAAGAAACACATTTAAATTACTAAAAGGGAATTGGAGAAGATTGTAGAATACTGGTACACTCATTGCTGGCAGCAAATGAAAATTTTTCCATTTTTTAAAAGGACAATCAGAACAAGTAACAAAAGCAATAAAAATGATATGCCCTTTGACCCAGTAATCCCAATACTGGGAATTTATTCTAATGAAAAATAACCTTACAGCAAGTAAGCTGGCAAACAAACAAACAAAATAGCAAAAAATAGGTAACTCAGATTCCAATAGGAGTTTGTAAGGTAGATTTCAATGTGACAAGCTCAATAGACCACCATGTAATCACAACAGATGAACTCTCTTAAGTCCGTGTTGATGCTTAGAGACGTTGATGTGAAATTATTAGGAAGAGCCTTTAGAAATAGCCAAGTTCATCACATTTTTGGATGCTCGGTATCAGTTTTGGTGCTTGCTAATATAGATTCTGAGGCCTGAAATCTCAACTTCCTATTCAGCCATGCCAGAGCCCAGGCTTCATGCCCATGCTTGGCTCTCAAAGGCCAGCTCCTTGCCACTTCATTATCCAGTTGGGTCTGAGATATCAGCAGATGTATTGTTGCTGCCCCTACTGAAGTCTAACTATGGGGACTCTTGCTGTCTCCTGTGGACCTGACCAGGAGGAATTCAAATAATAATCCAGAACATGAGTTTACTGCCAGCAGGATTAAGCTCTGCTAAGAGCCAGCCACTTTTCCTTTGCCAGTCTCCTTGCTTGCTAAAATGATCATCAGAGAAAGGAGGTGTTAAAGAAAGAAATTGCACCAGAAGCAGTTCAGTAGGCAAGGAATTTTTAAAAAGATTTTATTTATTTATTTGAGATACAGGGAGAGAGAAAGCATGAGCACAAGGAGGGGCAGAGGGAGAAGCAGACTTCCCACTGAGCAGAGAACCTGACATGGGGCTGGATCCCAGGATCCTGGGATCATGATCAGAGCTGAAGGCGGACATCTAACCGACTGAACCACCCTGGTGCCCCTATTTTTTTTTTTTTTCTTAAGCAACTGGTGGGCTAGTGGAAAACTATTAGAGGGCATTAGGAAAGAGTTTGGTCAATGAAATTACACCATGTCTATTTGCTAATTGGTGCTTAATCAAAGTTAGCCTCCCACCCATCCACAAAGACTGGGAGGTAAGATGCTTACCTTCCTTGATGATTATATTTCAAAGGGACCCAGTTCCTGTCCTTGAGAAAGACACTCCTGGGTCATAAAACTGGCAAGTGTCATCTTAAAGGACAGAGAAATCATTTATAATTCCAAGTTTTCTAAAACAAATACTCTATGAAAACGTAGATTAGGAGCCTATGATCAAGAAGAAAACTTGCCTGACGTTGAATCAAGCTGAGGGATTGTTAAGGCAGTGTTGGTCCAAAAGAACATCCATGAGGGGTCAGCTGGCTGGGATCATGTTTGGGAATAAGGAAAATATTCTATCTTCCTGGAATTGTATCAATAATGATACCATATTGCCATCAGTTTCATTATGGCTGAGTATACCCAGTGTATTTTTGCATGGTCAACTCCTTATCAATAATGTGTCATAAGTCATGTGAAAGCAGACCATGGGAAGCCAACTCTACAACAGAAATTTGCATCCAGGAAACCTACTGGGGATTGTTTTCAGGATGAAACTGAGTGGGGTGGGGGGTGAAGAAAGCAGGGTCAGGACAGAAGGAGAAGTTGAAATGTGATGACTATTCAATGAAATTCTCAGTCAACGTCATGGGGAGTTTGGGACTGAAGAAGGCTCTGCATTGTTGCCCTTTATTAGAGCAAGGTACCCAGGTCTTTACATGATTCCTTGGTGAGTCACTGCATGTGGACTCCTTCCATATGTCCCTGGAAGGGAGCATGGTCGTGGGTAAGGCAGCTCTCCTCAGCAGAAGGTAATCATGGAGTGGGGAACTCATATGCAAGCTGACCATCCAATTTAAAACATCCCATTCAGATTCTCCTCATCACAATTATAAAGAATGCTTTTTATTTGTATATGCATCATCACCTGAAACTATCATGTTTATTTGTACAAATGTTTGTTTTGTCTCTCCTTCCATCTAGAATGTAAGCTATGTGAAGACAGGGACCTTTGTGTGTCGTCTATTTTGATAACTTAGCATAGTTTATGGGTTACAATAATTAGTGGTATTTGCTAAATAAGTAAATGAATATATTGAATGCTTTCTGTGTATGAATAATTTGAAAGCTCTGTGAGAAATTTTTGACCCTACTTCCTAGGAGGCCCATCTCTGAAAAGCTCTAGTTCTAAAGAAATCCATCTCCTAAAGCAAATATCTTCCTTTGGGAGAGGGGGGACATTCCTATCATTAGGGCACAGATTTTCTTTTGCATTTTTTTTCTCTCTGACACTTACAGCAATAGCTAGTATTTAGTTGATATTCTGTAATTATTTATTTAATGAATACATGAATGAATGAGATAATAAATTAATCAATCTTAATTCTGCCCCTTGGAGCCATATGAAATTGACACTCCTCGATTTAGTGTCTGAAACTCCTGTTCATACTTCATTTCTCCAAGGCAATAATTGACATCTTTTCATCATTTCTCAGATGACTAGTTTCCAAACTCCAACATCCTGGCCTGTCTTCTACAGACTAAAATCAAGATGTCAAGAGGCTTACTCATGTTTTACTGATTTATAGTTCCCTCCACAACTAAGATAGAAGATCCTGGAGATCAGAAGCTGTGCCCCGTTCTTCTAATTCCCACCCTTCTTAGTGTAATACTTCACAACACTGCATGTAGGAGGTGCTTAATAAACATTTGCAAATGAAGTTATTAGCCACTTCCAAAAATGAAAATGGATCAAGTTTAACTAAACTGATTAAGTTGCCATTACTAAACATCTTTACCTTCCCTTCATTCTTTAGACTTTTTTTCCCCTGTCTCTTTTTTTCTGTGTAACTCATCCCAAGGAAATGTTCCCCCCTCTCCAAATCTAATTAAAGTTTTCTAATAATTATAATAATTGCCAGAAGACAGGTCATGTCTTAGATTCTAATAGCAGGCACCTTCTTAAAACCAAGGTGACTCTTCACACAAAGATCTTTCAATATATATAGTAAGTAATAAAAATCCATAAGAAAAAAATAGAAGAATTAAAGGGCAAGGAAACTACAACAACAATCCCCAAAACCCACAAAGGACAAAGTTAGAGAATATGGGGGCAAGAACATAAATTTGTTGCAAATAAGGAATAAATAAAACAGAAGAACATAGACTGGAAAAAGAATCTACAACCTTATTTAATACTCTTCATATTTAAGGCAAATGGCCTCATTCTACAACTCTGAAAATAATTTGCACAATTCATTAGTCCATAGAAATCTACCATCTTTCAACTGTGCATGTCCCATAATTCCCACTAAAACTTTATTTCCCTAATCTCTCTTGTTTGTCTAGGCATTAGTTCACACTGACTTTATATTAGAAATTATATTTAGTACCAGGCATCCAGTAGTAGAGAACAGTCAAAGCTCTGAATGCTTGGCATTGCATTCAAGCATGGAAGACAAACATTCAAACAAAGTTACACAATTGATTAAGTACAGTGATGATGCATTTTTTCTGGTTAATCTCAGGCATATATTGTCTTGGAGTAGTATTAATCTTTCATTTATTGGGTGCCTACTCTATGCCCAGCACTTTGGATGATGGCTCACTGTACAACATTCTCAGCAAGTAATCATTAGTTTTACCATTTTATAATTTTCTAAAATGCATTGGCTTTTTTTATATATAAGACCCTTATGTACACTATTGCAGTCACTCTCATGTCCAACATATTGAGATGAAGAAGCTCAGAGAAGTTACAAGACTTTTCCAATATCACAGAACCAGAATGCAGGAATAGTAGAATTTAACTTACCACCAAATCCCATGTTCTAAACCCCATACTGTGCTAAAGATTTTTGGGCAAACTGAAGCCTTAGAGAGGTGAAGTGATGGGCCTGGGATCACATGCCTGATAAGTAAAAGAAGAGGTAACCCCAGCATGTTTCACTGCAAAGTGCATGTTCTTATCATTAAAGATAAAGGATTGATTTCCTCAATGTTTCAACTAAGGATGGAGAATAACTTGATTTGGGCCTAAAATTCTTCAGGATAGAGCCAGCCTTGCCCCTCAGGCAATTGAGGAAATAGATATTGCCACTTCTTGCCCATCTGCTCCTACACACCAGGATAACCTTCTCTCCCTTTGCCAGCAATAGTATTGTTTCCCTCTCTATTCCTTCTGCAAACTTCCTGTCTCTGCTGTGCCTTCACCCATTATACCACAAAGCAGATAGGCTCTCCCTATCCCACATCTTTTTAGCACTTACCAATTCCCTGGGCACTTCATTAATCTGCACCTGTTTATATCCTGCTCTAAAAATATCCCTAAGTCATTCTCATGAGTATGCACTCTTTCTCCACCATTCAGCTTTATGTACCTACAAGGCAGAAGTAGACCCCCTTATGGTTTTTATAGTGGCCTTCACAGAACTGTTTCAATACTTGCATACAGTAAGGTTAGTGAAATCAAGCAACTCTCCTTCTTTCCCTGGATAGACTGATGTAAACTGTATGATAAAAGACAGAGGACAGGGAGACAAGGAGAGTAAGTATTCACAGGTGGTGTTTTTTGTGGTGGAGGGGGAACTATCTTCAGATAGAACACATTCCAGAAAATGTTACATCTCTTGGGAGGAGTTAGACACTATCTCAGAAGGTTGCATTGGTTAGAGAGAAATCTTCCATTTTAGCAGCAGGGGACATATTGGGGAAGTCAAAGGGAAGATAACATCTGAATTGAACTTTAAAAATGGTAGTAATTGGGCATTTAGAGAGGGAGGGTACTGAAAATGAGGAAAAATGGAAGCAGTGCCTTCAATGGGGTAACTGCAGTCAGACTTGAAGAAGAGGACACAGGTCCATCTAGATGGGTCACTAGATGCAGCAATGTGTGCAAAGGAGAAATAATGTTTGAAACGTGAGTGGGATCTAGATGCAGGAGAGCTTGTGTTCACGCTAGAACTTGAAATCTAATCAGGAGACAAGGAGGAACCACAGGATTTCTCAGTGCCAAAGAGTGGCATGATCAGAAATGTGGTTCTGGAAAATTCAACTCCTTTACCATAAAAACTAGATTGAATTCACTGTAGGCAGGAAAACAAGTTATAAAGTTATTCTAGTACGTCAGAAAGAAGGAACAATGGTCTGAACTAGAGTAAGAGTGGTTTGTAGACAGAGGAGAGGATTCCATAGAGGAGGAATGCACAGGACTAAGCATAGAGGCCTATATGAGGGCAGGAGAGAGGGAGGAATGAATGCAAGGCCAAATACCTAATCTGGTAACTGAAAATAATAATGGCTAACATTTTGTGGTCACATCTTCCATTTCATGAATCATGCTATGCGCCTGTTACATGCCTTAGCTCATTTAATCTTTATAATAACTGCTTTGAAGTAGGTAGCGGCTATGAAGTTAGATACTGTTGTAAATCTTATTTTGTAATTATAGCAATCAAAGCAACAACAGGTAAAACAACCTATCCAAGTACACTCAGCTATTAAGTGATAGAGTTCAGATTAACCATGAATCAGGCTGCTCAGCCCAGGGGCTTAACTAAAAGATACAAAGGGAGTGTCAAACATAGAAATCACAGTGGTAAAGATGATTAGATAGAAGGATTCCAAGAAACATCATCTGAGACAAAAAAAAAGAAAAGAAAAGAAAAGAAAAGAAAGAAAAGAAAAGAAAAGAAAAGAAAAGACAAGACAAGACAAGACAAGACAAGACAAGAAAAGAAAAGAAAAGAAAAGAAAAGAAAAGAAAAGAAAAAAAAAGAAAAGAAAAGAAAAGAAAAGCAACACCACTGTTGGGAACATGGGATAGATTCAACCAGGAGGATACAGTCCCATGTATTGAATGCTAACTGCCCCAGGCACTGCACAACATACTTTAGATACTTTTCCTGTTGAATGTATGTAACTACATTATGAAGTAGGCATTGTTGCTACTATTTACTTTCTATAAATGGAGAAACTGAGGATCAGAATAGTTAAGTAACTTGTGTAAGACCACATATGATTGCTAGAAATTGAACCCAGGGTACCATGTTAAAGCTTATAGTCATAACCTTAGCACACATGTGCCCAATGTTGACAATGAGAATGAGAACTCAGTAATGGCCATTTATATGGTGACTAAGATGTAGTAATGACCATAAATGATTCTCCAATCTGTGAGATTTTTATGAATTTAAAAGCAGAGATTCATTAATATGAGTTCCAGGACCACAGGTATATACTGCAGCTATCCCAGAAAAATTAGGATGCAGGGACACCCTACCAAGAGATTGTGGGCATCCTTTATTTTTATTTATTTATTTTTAAAGATTTTATTTATTTTTTCCTGAGAGACACAGAGAGAGACAGAGACATAGGCAGAGGGAGAAGCAGGCTCCTCCTCACAGGGAGCCTAATGTGGGACTCTATCCCAGACCAAGATCATGTCCCGAGCTGAAGGCAGATGCTCAACTGCTAAGTCACCCAGGTGTCCCCATGGGCATCCTTTAAAAGAACAGTGTCTTCAGACCTGTGAGAGTGGAAGCCAGAGAGTCATGGACTGAGAAGAAAATTGGAGAGGAGGAACAGGAATAATTAATTATTACATATCTTCTTCAAGAAATGTGAAGTTATAAAGAAGGAACCAAAGAGAAAGGCTGAAAGTGGGCTGGGCTGGCATGTGGACACAGGATGGGCACCCAATATTTGTCTGATGACTCATGATCAGAGACAAAGAAAGGGCCTACTTTTGTTTGTTTTTCTTTGCTTTTGTATATCATATTTATTCTCTAAGAGGAATATTGAGCATGTCTATAGGCAGAGAGCGAGGACCCAATAAAAAGAAGGAAAAAAGTGCAAATGGAAGAGGAGAAAATAAAACAAGAATGGTTGAAGAGCTTCAGGTATTCAAGGAGAGAAGTCATCTTGGAAAGAGAATAAATTTATTTTCTTAAAGAGATAATATGATGACCAAAAGAGGGACAAGTGGGAAAAAGACCGCTATCTAGCAGGAAGTGCCCAGCTCCCTGGTTGAAGACAGGTGACAGCCACATTCATTCCAGGCCGCACTTAGTATGTACAGATGTGGTGTCTACTGAGTGCTTGGCACCTGAATGAACACAAAAGTGTAAGTTGGCCCTTCATTGTAGAGACTTTTCAAGTTATAATGATTATCTCAAGATGAAGGACCCTGCAGTATGGCAAGGGTGCTGGATTAAGTTGAGAAAGCTCTGTTCCCAGTGGGAACACTGGTTTGTTTCCTGACTTCAAACAAGATGGTTTTCCTTCAGGTCCTCAGTTTCTTCATCTGCCAAAGGGAAACCAAACCAGATCAGTGATTTCCAAATGCCTGTTGGTCTATAAAGGAAGATGATGACAAAATCCTTTATTTTTTATTTTAACTGAAGCATAACATATGACAAAGTTCATGTAAAACAGTGTATGGCTTGCTGAATTTTCACGAGATGAATAGAGAAGTGTAACATCACCTGAACAAAGAAACAAAACATGACTATCACCCTAGAAATGTGCCCACCCTCACTCTCTCCAGACTCTCCCCAGACCGTCCCCATCTCCCTCTTGATGATGGCCCACTGCCCTGACTCCCGTCAGCAGAGATCAGCTTCGCCTGTTTATATCAGCGTACTATACAGTATGAGCTTTTCCGTATCTGGCTTCTTTCACCATTAAATATGGGAGATTTATTTTTATTTTAGAATGTAATGTTGAAGGGTTTAGTGATGCATGTTTTAAATATAAGAAAAAAGAAAATAAAGTATGTTTTTCATAAAGCTAAATGTATTCAAAATAAATGACTGTCATTTCATTTGAGATTATATGCTTTCATCTTTTTGGTGACAAAAATCATCTTTCTTTCTGGAAATCTTTTGTTAACTGGTGGAAGTTTAGTTTTGGTGCTTTATTTATTTAGTTAGTTTTCTTTTCATTTTCTAAAAAGATTTTATTTATTTATTTATTTGAGACAGAGAGAGAGAGAGAGGCAGAGACATAGGCAGAGGGAGAGGGAGAAGCAGGCTCCATGCAGGGAGCCTGATGTGGGACTCGATCCCAGGACTCTGGAATCACTCCCTGAGCCAATGGCAGATGCTCAACCACTGAGCTACCCAGGTGTCCCTTCTTTTTATTTTAATGTGACAACTTATCAAATCCAGCCCCAAGTTATGTCATACTAACATTTTTGATCGGGGCTTGAAATCCCTAAGCTTGGGTTCCATGAGGCTAGAAGCCCTTACGTTTCTTGGCTCTGTGATTTATAGGCCAGCTAGAGGCTCTGGGCTTTGGTTATAGCTAGCTTTGATGGCCAATTCCTGTGGGCAGATTCTCAGCGGTGCCCCCCAAAACCACAGTTACCAATTATTGATGTATTTTGACAGGGACAAAAACAGGAGAAAGTTTTTGTTTTGTTTTTTTCACACTTGTCATTCACAATTATAAGTAACAAATAACAATGTCACTTTCCCCAAGTATGAGGTCAGATTGAGTTTTATCAGAAGCCCTTAAGAATTGCCAGAGAGTCTGGACTAGGAGGGAATAAGTGCTCCATATGCAAGTAAAGAGAAAAGGACAAAGATAATAGGCATGAGATTTTTGTGCCCTAGTGAACTTTTAGAAAGGGAAAATGTACCCTGGGCTGGTGGTCCTTAAGGAAAGTGTCATCACCAGAAGCAGACTCTAAAGAAAATCTAGGACCTCCTAGCATGCACTCAATTAACAAAAATGACTTATTTAATTGCCTGGAAAAGGAGAATAAAATCAATCATATAAGTCAGAGCTGAAATAGCATGCATGATTGCTACAAGAATCATATACATGCTCACACAAAGGAAGGAAAAGAAAGGGATCTCAGTACATTTGGTTCTTGAGGGATATTGGCTAAAGTAATAGGATCTGTGATGGAACCCTCCAACAAGATCTATTCAAAAAAGAATCTTCCTGAAGGCAAAATTCAGAATTTCTTTCCTTAAGGGAACTCGATTACAAATTCAGTTTCTGTCCCTTAAAGCACACCATTGTGGGATAATTCTACTTTTAAATGAAATCAATTTGAGGCTTGTTTTGCATTTGCATTACTAACAATGAAAAGATGCAGCATCCAAATTATTACAACTAGTTGGTTAACCTTTACAACTGAAATAAGAGATATTTTAAATACAGTGTTTAGAAACCTGTAGGTTATATAAGGCAAGAAACACACATACACATACACACAGCACTATATATAAAAAATAATAATTTGTTACTTGCTGGTTAGCATTCAACCCTTTCCTGTCTCTGTTTCTGTAGCATTCCACCTCTACTCTGTTGAATTATCGATGTTGTCAGAGGTGGCAGAGGAAAGCCCAACCTTCCTCTGCCACCTCCTCCTAATGAGAGAGCCAAGGAGGCCACTTTCTTCTCTTTCCATCTCCTGGAAAAGCCTAGATGTAGGTTGTTGACCTAGTCTCAGTCAGTTGGATTATCTTCTCTAGGACTCTGAATCTTGATCAAATGATACTTACAGTAAGGGAATATCTGAAGTTCAGTGGTACATGAACCATACTGCCCTTTAATAGAATCTTACTTGTAGTTTCTGCTACCCTACCTATTCCCAGGGCTAATGATATTTTTCCAATAAATCTCTCCCAAATAAGTAAATAAAATCTTTAAAAAAAATGGGGGGTGGGGGATGCCTGGGTGGCTCAGCTGTTTGGTGCCTGCCTTCTGCCCAGGGTGTGATCCTGGAGTCCCAGGATCGAGTCCCACATCGGGCTCCCTGCATGGAGCCTGCTTCTCCCTCTGCCTGTGTCTCTGCCTCTCTCTCTCTCTTTCATGAATAAATAAATAAAATCTTTTTAAAAATGAATCTCTCTCCCACTTCAAAAAAGTTTTACTTATTTTTAAAGATTTTGTTTATTCATTAGAGAAAGAGAGAGAGGGAGAGAGAGAGAGAGCAGGAGCAGGGGCAGAAGGAGAATGAAAGGCAGGTTCCCCTGAGCTGAAGGCAGATGCTGAATGGACTGAGCCACACAGGTGCCTCAATATTAACTTATTCATTTGACTTATTTTTGTTTTTGATAAAGATAAGTAAAATTTACTTTTGTGGCTTTCAAACAAGAACAGCTTTTGAGGCATAAGCTTATGACCACACAAGCACCCTAATACATTTTAATTTTTCAAAAGTGAAGAACATGTTTTCTTTCACATATCCTCATTTTGTCACGGGATAAAGCAGATGTTTGACAATTAGTTTTTACTTCCTGACATTTGCCAAATGGCAGGAAAAATTATTAGGTGACCTCACAGCCCAAGAATACAAGGCTTATGTATGACGTTTCCTGAGGATAGGCAAATAGAAGCATCTTAAAAATCCTCTAGAGAGTGTATAGTTTCAAATTATACAGTTTTGATTATAAGCACAAGAATAGAAATAAATATGCTGTGTTTCTGCTTCAAGATATACTATTCCTGATGCCTTTATTTTAATTTTTACAGTTAGTAAGAGAATTGCCTCTTAATTAATGAACATTGCTTCACATAGCATTGAGAGGAAGTTTCTTTCTTTCTTTCTTTCTTTCTTTCTTTCTTTCTTTCTTTCTTTCTTTCTTCTTTTTTTTCTTTTCTCCTTCTCCTTTCTTCTTCTTCTTCTTCTTCCTCTTCTTCTTCTTCTTCTTCTTCTTCTTCTTCTTCTTCTTCTTCTTCTTCTTCTTCTTCTTCTTCTCTTTTTTCTCTTTCTCCGCCTCTGCCTCTGCCTCTACTTCCTTCTCCGTCTCCACCTTCTTCTTCTGTAGGCTCCATGTCCAATAAGGGGCTTTAACTCAGGACCCTGAGATCAAGAATTGCATGCTCTATGGACTGAGCCAACCAGAACCCTAAACCCTAGGGAACATTTCTTCTAATTGGCATCAGATCTGGCTCATATACACATGCCTTCTAATTACATATAACAGGAAGCAGAGGGTGGAGTCCAAGAAGGGAAGGGCATGTGGACCTGTCTTTCTCTTTATACTCACAAGACATCTCATTTACTGATGCCTAAAGATTTGACCTTAGGAGATTAATCCCTTCCCTGCCATTGGACACCTGACACAGTGCATCGAAACTGCTATTCCTTGACCCCTGAGAAAGCTTTATGGGGTCCTGAATTTGACCACTTGTGACTACAGATGGAATTCCTATCATAACAGAAGTATGGATGTCCCTTTCATCCCAGTCCCCAGAACTTCCCCAACACATCCAGTCCCCTTAGTAATCTGTTTGAATCTGAAAATGGCCAGTACCCAAGTGAGGATGGCTTCAGCTGAAGGGAAGCAGAGAGAGCTGTGGAATCACACTGCCCCTCAGGAGCTATACAGCCTCTGCAAGATGCCTGGTTCCTCTAAGCTTCAATTTCCACTTAAGTACAATAGAGCTATTATACTGCCCACATTGTCAGTCTGCTGTGAGTATTAAACAAAATGATAAATATGTAGCCATTAGAAGAGAGCCTGGCACATGTAGAAAGTGCTCAATAAATGCTCATTTTTGTTCTGTCTTAACAACGAACTTTCTAGAAACCTTGATGTCAATGCTTATAGTGATCCCAATGACCCAAAGCCCCTCATCCTAGCAGTGTCTTTTTTGTTGTTGTTGTTATATGAAGGTGACAAGGTGGCTCAACTTCTATACCAAATTCTCTTTGTATGAGGTTCCCAGGGATAGTAATGGGCTGCACTGCTTCATCCTTGCTCTCCCTTGCCTGATTGCTGGTATGCCCAGGACAAAGGGGTAGGCCTTGTGTCTCATGACTACCCTGCACACTAGGATGGTTAGCAATACAAACATTCAGAAGCAGAGAAGTTATGTTGAACAGTAAGTTGAATGCTGGTATTTTAGGCTGGTGGTCACTTCAGATAAATCAGTCAAAAAGAGAGTGCCTTGCCAAATGGGAGGAACATGAACTTTTACCATTTGAGAGTGAGAAAACCTGGACCTTCATGCGAATAGTTGGCATCAAGATGTAGCACCTGTAGCCAGGCCCAGAGAGTGAGGCTCAGGATTGGGGTTGGGGGAGTGGCGGGAAATGGGAGAATGAGAACAAGCCTTTCTATACACAGGCACTTGCTATATCTTATCATTTCTAGTTTTCACCATACCTTACAAGGCAGTATTATTAATCATCAGCATTCCTTTTAAGAAAGGAGGGAACTGAAGTTCAGAACCAGAGAACTTAGGTAATTTTTCACAGCTACTATATGGTATAACCAGAATTAGACCCCTCTTCATACCACCTTGACAGTACCTTTACCCTCCCAGAGACTACAATGGTTCTGGGCAGGAAACCAAAGCTGTATCCTAGACAAGGAGGATATTCAGTAGCTCAATTCCCAACTTGATAATGAATAATGCTAAGGGCACTTTCTTAGATATACAGACAAGGGAGTATTAAGAATCCTTTGGCAGAAAGGGTATCTTGAATCAGCTTAGCACTCAGCTTGACTCCTCTTGACTGATTTTGCCATGAAAAGGGCAGCCAGGATCTCTGCAATGTCATTTTTTCAAACAGTCTAGGGATGCCTATTTTTCCAGTGACCCTCAGAGTCTGGAGAAGGTGCTCTGAGAAGCTTTTTGTTTTAAGAGCATGATTTTTTTTTTCCCCAGCAGGGGAAGATTATTTGGAGCCAGAGGTGGGATTTAACCTGGGGAATGTTTTTAGTCCAAAATCATACAAACAATGAAATGACAGTATTGATTTTCTTGTCATACTTGTAAACATCCACTAGATGCCCAATGTTAACCCTATTTACTACACTCCATTAAAGACTAGGAATGACTGAGGTAACAGAATAAAATATTAATTTGTTTCTGGGTAGCTTACAAACCTTTAAGAAACATAAAAGACAAAACATACAATGAGTGCTTTTAATTATAGTATTTAAACTCTCCCTGGCTTTCCCAATACTGTTTATGGGCAGCTTAATTAAACACTATCCTATTTCAGCGTAAGGAGACCCTAGGGGACATGTATTATACCTTCAAACTATAAGAGTAAAATAATGCTTTAGTTTCTTTTTGTTTTTTTTTTTTTGAAGTTTTTGTTTTTATGATTTTTAGGCAACTTAGAGAACATTTAGGAGTCACCAAAAACGTTTGGTCACCTATGACATGAAAGAAGATAGCATTGACAAACTTTAATGGAAGGGACCATTTGCCACACATTCTCCAGGTCCCCCTGTTCTTTACTAAACTGAAGTTCTGACTCTCTTCTATCATGCTGACAACCTCTATTCCCACAGATACTCTGGATCTGAGGAGCTGGGCTTTATCTATATTCACAAATCACCACTATCCTGAGGAGTCTTGGTGAAGTTTTCTACAATAAGCAGGATTTTTGCATTTTAACATCTTCAAATTTCTGGATGCATCTTACAATCAATGAAATATAATATTCAATGTCATGTAGGGGACAGTTATGGTGCCATGGAACAAAAACCTTCTGTAGATAGCTTCTGGAAATATCAAGAAGCCACCATTATCAGTGAGGGTGACAGAACATGAGAGACTCCTAATTCAGGGAAATGAACAAGGGGTAGTGGAAGGGGAGGTGGGCAGGGGGTTGGGGTGACTGGGTGATGGGCACTGAGGGGGGCACTTGATGGGATGAGCACTGGGTGTTATACATGTTGGCAAGTCGAACTCCAATAAAAACATATACAAAAAAAATAAAGAGTACATTTATCATAATGAGCACTAAGTAATGTATAAAATTGTTGAATCACTATATTGTACACCTGAAACTAATATAACCCTGTATATTAGCTATACTGGAATTAATAAAAATTTAAATTAAAAAAAAGGTGGCATCATTATCAAAGCACCTTAGAATCAATGAAATGAGAGTATATATAGTTAATATTTATTGATCACTTTCCATAGTCTGATGTACCAATTATCTAGGACCACATTAGTGCTGTCTAACCAACAACCATAAAACCTCAATGTTATATAGCAGTCAGCATGTATTATTTCTCATGAATCTGTGGGGTGGGTGATTGAGCAGTTCTGCTGATCTACACCAAACCCAGCTGGACTCACTGTGTCTGCAGTTGGCTACAGCTGCGTGAGTGTTTCTGCTGATCTTGATTGAGCTCCCTCATATTTGGAAGTTAGCTGTCTAGGCTGGTTATTTGGGATACATTTCGTTCCTCCTTTGGTCTTTCACTCTCAGGCAAATAAGCCTAGGCTTATACTTACGGTAGGGGGACTCCAAGAGAAGAGAAGGACTCATGCAAGCAGTTTTTCAAACTTCTGCATGAATAACATTTTATGGGACAAAGCAAGTTATTTATTTGCCTAATCCCAGAGTGAGCCTTAAAACAAACTTGAGGATTTTCAGCTCCTCCTCTGAGTTCTCTGGCATTGTGTAGCATTTACCTGGAGATGGACATCTGCTGCCCCCTTTAGGGTTAGAGATCACTTTTCAGTCTATCATCTCTTGATTTGCCTAACTCATGAGCCTTATCCACCTGATATATCTATGGCTTTATAGACCATGCATATTAGTTAATTCCTAACATCTATCCCTTTAGCTAACATTGCAATTAAGAACTACAATAGGGGGCGGCCCGGGTGGCTCAGCGGTCTAGCGCCACCTTCAGCCCAGGGCTTGATCCTAGAGCCCCGGGATTGAGTCCCACGTCGGGCTCCCTGCAGGGAGCCTGCTTTTCCGCCTCTGTCTCTCTGCGTCTCTCATGAATAAATAAAATCTTAAAAAAAAAAAAAAAAAAAAAAAAAAAAAACGAAAAGAAAAGAAAAAGAAAAGAAACTACAGTAGGGCCTTAAAAATCTGCAAATACATCATCCTTTTAAACCAATCCGTCCTCCACAAAGTCAAAAGTGCTAGAGCTATTGCTTAAAAGTGTATCAAAGTCCCTCATATAGAAAAAAAAAAAAAAAAAAAAGGGCCCTCATATAGAATCCTTGGGGGTGGGGTGGAATTCCATTACATCTCTCCTGATGAACTCCAAACTCACCAATTGTTGATGAATACCAAGGTCAAAATCTTGCTCAAGATTGGTGATCACAGTTGCAATTCCTTTTAAACCAGCCTGTTGAAACTTCTCACTCTGAATCAGTCTGAGGAGAACAATTGATAATTGTTGGAAACCAGTAATGTGAGTGCTAGGCTTATACTGATTACTGGTCTTACAGATAAAACTTTAAGTAATGGATAATATAGTGAGTCAAAGAAATAGGGTCTGCTCCTCTGGATTTATTTTGTAATTTTAGCTTAATGACCATTCTCTTCAAATATTTTTAATACATTTAGATAAAAGTGAGGAAGAATAGTTCTTTCATATTACATGCTTATCCTCAAATCATCCTTTTGAGATATGTGTATTACACTTTTATTGTGGTGTTGAATCTCCATCAGGCCATCTCATGACATTTATTTTTTTCTAACTTAACTGCTAACTGATGGCAAGGTCCATGAAAGAAGCCTCAGAGAAGCAGGGCATCTAAATATTTTTACCCCTTGTGCTTGAACAATTAAATAGAATTTTATTCTGTATCTGCTGTAGGAAATGGCAGGCTTAATAGCCTGGGCAATGAGCAGTGGGGTTTACACTTGAGGTAAAGTCCGCTTAAATTTCAAATCAGCTACAATTCAGGACACACATTTCCTGAGCAGGTAGGATGGACAAAGCATTGGGATATCGAAGAAACAACGGACTAAATTCTGAGGAGGTTTTCAGATTTTTAAAGGGGATTTTTAAACAAGTAACAAATTGAAACTTTCCCTAAATGTTCAAACAGAAACCCCCTTTATAGTCTTATCTTATGGAGTACATCAGAGATGTGAGCACATACATATCAAAGGTATCCCAAAATGATCTCTAATGGATCACAATTTAGACTACAGTTATGAAACATCACTTTAAGCTTCCCTGGCTTGGTTACTCATGTAACCTGAGCACTAGAAATGTGTTAAGGTTCAGCTATACTATTTTGAATCAGTGGTTCTTGGAAACACACAAGAATAAAAACTGTCTATCTATCAGACTAAGTTGTTTTTAGGTACTTATTTTTTAGTAGATTCACCTTATTAGCATAATCTAGTTTGCTATTTATGCTGGTATATATATTTTTAATATTTTATTTATTTATTCATGAGAGACACAGAGAGAGAGAGAGAGAAGCAGAGACACAGGCAGAGGGAGCAATAGGCTCCACGCAGGGAGCCCAGTGTGGGACTTGATCCTGGGACTCCAAGAACACATCCTGGGCTGAAGGCAGCGCTAAACCACTAAACCGCTAAACCACTGGGGCTGCCCTATGCTGGTATATTTGACAACTGTAGCTCTGGGTGATAAATAGAGACTGGCATCATTTGTTTTCTGGACCTCCAGCTTGACCAAGTAATGTATCACCATCTCTGCTTTGGTGAATGGCCAAAGGTATGCTTTTGTTCGTTCACTTTTAAAGTTATCCAAAATAAATATGCACTGAAGACTTACTGAGCGTCCTTAAATACATTCATTTAGTAGACTGTTTTGCAGCCATTAAATAAGATGATGTAACATTAGCATCAGAAATAAAATCCTTAGGTATAAATCCAACAAAACATTCAAAAGAGCTACATGAAGAAAATTACAAAACTCTGTTGATAGAAATCAAAGAAAAACTAAATACATTGAGAGATATTTTGTGCTCATGAGTAGTAAGTCAATAGTGTTAAGATGTTTCTTTTCAACTTGATCTATAGATTCAATGTAATCCCTGTCAAAAATCCCAGCAAGTTATTTTGTGGATATCAACAAATTGATCTGAAAGCTTACATGGAGAGGCAAGAGACCTAGAATAGCTGACACAGTATTGAAGAAGAACAAAGTTGCAGGATTGGCACTACCTGACTTTAAGACTTAATACAAACCTACTATAATCAAGGCAGTGTGGTATTGACAAAGGAATAAACAGAGATCAATGGAAAAGAATAGAGAGCCTAGAAATAGACCCACACAAATATACCTTTTACAAACATTAACTCAAAATAGATCATACATCCAAATTTAAAATACAAAACTACAAAATCCCTGGAAGATAATAAATGAAAATATAAAAGACTAAGTTTGCCAATGACTTTTTAAATACAACAGCAAAGGCATGACTCATGAAAGGCACAATCCACATTGAAAGACAGTATGGCAGGTTGTTTTTCATAAAAATAAACATATCCTTTTCATGCAATGCAGCCATAACATTCATTGGCATCAACCCAAATGAGTTGAAAACTTAGGTCCACAGAAAAAATTGCACACAAATGTTTATAGCCACCTAGTCATAATTGTCAAAACTTGGAAGCAACTTGGATTTCCTTCAACAGGTGGAAAAACTGTTACATTCATACAATAGAATACTATTTAACTCTAAAAGGAAATGAGCTACCAAACCACATTAAGGCATGGAGAATCCTTAAATGCATATCGCAAAGTGAAAGAGGTCATTGTGAGAAGGTTACAAACTGTGATTCCAACTTTATGATATTCTAGAAAGGACAAAACTATGCAGATGATAAAATAATCTGTGGTGGTCAGGAGTTCATGGGAAGAAGGAATGTGTAGGTTGAATAAAGAGGATCATTAGGACAGAGAAACTACTCCTGATTCTGTAATAGTGAGTACAACACTATACATTTATCAACTCCCTAACGTGTACACCATTATGGGTGATTCCTAATGTAAACTATGATTGATAATCATGTGCTAATATTGGTTCATGGATTGTAATAAATGTACATGATATTGTGGGATGTCAAACATGAGGGGGCTGCATGTGTGATAAGGAGAGGGTATGTGGGCTTTGCTCAATTTTTCTTTGACTCTACAACGGTCCTAAAAAAATTAAAGTCTATTACTTAAAAAAAGAATGAGGTAGACTTGCATGACTCCAAAGGGGAAAAAATGAAATCTATTTTCAGGGGAAAAAAAGGCAAATTGCATAATATGCATTATATGAAATGATGTTTCTGTGTGGGT
The DNA here is from genome assembly GCF_053574225.1 of Canis aureus. Taxonomy (NCBI): domain Eukaryota; kingdom Metazoa; phylum Chordata; class Mammalia; order Carnivora; family Canidae; genus Canis; species Canis aureus. The sequence continues at coordinate 21,641,067 of NC_135639.1, read as the reverse complement.
GTCTGTGTATTGAAACATTGTTCTATAAATATACACACAATCATTTTATATGTTCCTGAAAGCATTGAAAGAAAATTAGAAGAATATATACTAGTTAATGGTGGTTATCTATAGGTGGTAACTTAATAATGGGTGATTGCCACATTAGATTTTATCATTTACATCACTAGATGCTTGTATCAAGTGTTTGTTGCTTTTATTGTCAGAAAAAAAAGCGGAATGATAGGAAAAGAAAACAAGTTTTAAAAATCAAATAAATCAGGCAGTTTGAGGAGATGCCTGAATTTTCTCAAGTTGGGGCAGGTGGAATGCCTCTGGAATCTTCCTGTTGGGCCCAGTTTGTCTGCTGTATGTACCTGCAGTGGTTGTGATCCATGGCTCTGCTCTTAATAAAACATGTATGTGTTCCCTCAGGCCCTGATCCTGGGCACCAAACTTTTCTCTTCAGCCCTTACACCCTGTACTGAAAGGGTTTCAAGACCTAAAAGATTCTGGGCTGAACTGATGTCCAGACTCAGAGTGACCAGTTGCTTTTGTGAAGGGTCTCACAGATCCAGCATGGCTAGAGCCATCTCTGCCTCTCTCCTCCTTGTAAGAAGTGGGCACATATTCATGGAACCTGCCTCTTATTTCCTGAATGCTCCAGGAAATGCAGGAAATATACAAATGGCCCTAAGGCTCATCTGCATTTCTTGTACAGGACAACACTTCAAGGGCGGGGTGCCCCACTCTGCTGTGGTTCCTGTTCTACTGGAAGCCAAGGTCCTATAGCTCCTATCCACAAAATTTAACAACTCCACAATACTGAGGGAACAAAAAACAGGCAGGCTTATTGCAGGTGGCCCAACAAAGAAAAGAGAAGCTATTCTTATTTTCAAGCAATTCACACTTCTGAATGTTTTTAAATGTGGAGAGTAGAGAAGACTGGTCATACCTCTCTCCCACTCTTCCTTCCCATACTTTCTCCCTTTCTTGCTTTTTCATAAGGTAATTCTTATCTAATTATTTTGTCTGTGCAAAGAACAAAGTTAGAGGTTTAAAGATCTGGTTTCCTGGTTGTTGGCGATTATACCAAGGAAAAGAGAAGAACCTAGAACTTTGACTCCTCTTTACCACTGCCTACCACTATGAGGACCTGTTCCCAGTGTATGGACACCCTCACTATTGGACGGGGTCATGTCAGGAGATAATTTTTCAACTTCCTAATAGGCACATGAGATACATGATCAGTAGTTTCTCATCTGCAGAAACAGAAACCTGAGCCCTCAGAAATGTCTGGACAGTGCTTTGAAAGCATCCCAGCACACCAAGCCCAATAAGGTTGTTCCTCTAGGCTGGAGATAAAACACAGATGGAGTGAGGCTGTATCTGGGCTTAGTCATTTGTATTGGCTTTTGAGAATTCTACTGAGGCTAAGCAACCACAAGTTTCTGTTTGGTTTTATTTTGATTTAACAGTCAACCATATGCTACTGCCTCAAATCAGCCAGTCCCCATAGGTGATAACAGTTTTTATCCATTCCACAAGGGTGACATTGGCCCATGATGGAAGGAGCAGCTGGTTCTTTATTAGTGGCAATGCTCTTGGGGAGAAGTAGGATGCTTCTTTCAAAAATGATCACTTCTATATTGGAGAAAATCCCTTTCATCAGCCTGGCTACAGGTTTATGAAGCTACTCCTTTCCAATCATATGATTTTGATAGTCACTAAAGATGAAACAATACATCAAGTAAAGTCTCATATCTAATACATTAATACTCCTTGGAAATACAGGTGTGGGGCAATTGTTTCTCAGGCTGTTGATGGCCTAGAAATATTTTATTGTATGGGTCATGATCCATTTCTTAAATTTACCTAACAAAATTCCCCTGGAGATTTTTGCAAAAGACACAGATTTCTAAAAAAAAAAAAAAAAAAAAAAAAAAAAAGACACAGATTTCTAGTTCCCCATTTTGATGACTGGTTTATGTCTGTAGAGAAGTGGGGTATTGACCCCTTAATAATTACACCAGATGACTGACCTCATTATATGGGAGTGGAGCCTTTGTGCTGCCAGGGCTATGTTCTAAGAAGCAAGGGAGCCCTAGATTATGGTAATGGAAAAAAAATCTGGGTTTCTTTGATTTCCAGCTGGGAGTTCAAGTGCATTGAGTTTTCTTCATGACATCAAAGGACAACAACTTCTTGATCCTTGAATTTCCTCGATTTCCTTGATCAAGGGAGAGACCACTCAAGCTCTTGGTGAGTCCAATTTGTATAAGCAAATAAAACAAACCTGAACCCTTTGTTACTCAGATAAATCACCAGAATAGCATTTTAAATTTGAATTTGTGAGTTGACGACACACATACAAACACACACACACACACACACACACACACACCACAACTCATTGTGTTCAGCTTTCCAGCTCTAAAAAGATCTGATCTATATGTCTTTTAATTCTCATTTAGGAAAAGAAGAATGGGGTGAAGGGATTACTGGGAATAATACTTACACAGGAATCTAGAGGTAACAGCCCTGAAGCTCCTAAAAACTAGGAGATTGAAAATCAGGGATTAGGATGTAATTCATTAAGTAAATTATTGTGTATTCATTCAATAAGAAATTATGATGCAATCATTATAATGATAACACTTATAAATAAGTGGTAATGGCACGGAAAAGACAACATAATATTCAGTAAGAGAGCAAAACATAGAACCACAGGACCATATGTTGCATAATTTCAACAATTACACATAAACAGATATATATGTAGAAACACAACCAAAGGATAAGGTATAAAAATATAATTTTATTTTTTAAAATAGATGCGTTAAAAATTACTTTAATTTTATTCCTTATATTCTTCTCTAGGTCTTTCTTTCTTTCTTTTTTTTTTTTACCAAAATTTCATATATCTCTATTACTCTTCAGAATGAAAAATAATGCAAGGTGGTATAAGAGTAAATACTTTTTTTTTACAAGTGAAGTAGAATAATTTAAAACCTGTTAAGAAGCATGTGTTTCCAATTATGGCTCTAGGATTTGTGCATTCACACTATGGGTGGTGACATCTGCCATTAATAATAATTAATAACACCTTCCCCCAGAGAACTCCAGGCAAAGTTTTATAACTGATGCCACAAGGATCCCTGATAATGTTCAGAACACTGCACCATATCCTGTTCTATGCGGTCAACCTAGATCAGAACCCCCTAAGGCAAAGCAAAGGAGCTGAAGAGATGACTTGATAACTAATTAAAAAAAAAAAAAAAACTATGGTGGGACTTTTTGCAGTAGTCTTCAATATACAGAATACTTTTGTGACAAAAGTGTATCGTTGAGTCCAGGTGAGATAGAAAATAGAAACCAGCAGGTAAAAGTTACTGGAGGGTTCAGATTTCAACTCAGCCCATGGAAGAATTTTCTAACAATCAGAGCTCCTGAGTGGGCAGATCCCCAGCCAGAGCTCAGTTTGAAGCTGGAGGATCATTTATCCAGGATGCCAGTGAGGGGTGGCTGCTTCAAGCAGACAAAGGCTGTGTGGGTTAGCACATAAGCTTCCTACCCAGATCTGGGACCCTTAAGTTCTCAGATTTACAAAATTGGGGTTGTATCTGATCAAGCAAGCAGGACAGGCATAACTACTCCCATCATACAGAGAAGAAATTTGAAACTTAGATTAACTGAAGGCCCGAAGTCATACAGTTAGAGTGGCAGGACCACAAACTTCAAAGCAGTGCCACAAGCACTGCTGATATACACACTCAAATACCAGGGCAGAGGCACTAAGCCAGGATACCAATAACTGAAAGATTCGGGGCAACAGACCCTTGACAGGTAAACAACAAGGGAAAATGGCAACTTCCCCTTAACCTCTGGCTTTGGTGACTGGATTACACTCTGCAGAGAGCATCTTCTTTGGTCATCCAACATGTAGTTTGCCAGGAAGAAGAGTCATGGCTGAAGTCAAAGTCCATCAAAGTTTTGTTGTCTGAGAGACACTCCAAACTCTCTCGTGGGGCTCACGGAGACTCCTCCAGGTCACAGCCCTACTTGTCTTGACTTGGCCTGATGCTGGGGGTGGGAACTGCTGAGCCAGGAAAGGAAAGACCATGTACTTCCACTTGTATGAAGAAATGCTTGATTCCCTGAGTGAGAACATGAGCCTGCCATAAAGGAAGCAGGAACCTTCTGCCTCTGTTTCCAGGAAAAACTGCTACTCACAGCTACAGGTCTCCTGAGGTAATATATAAAACATTCCTGCCAAAGAAACCCCAGGGACACAGAAGAAGCCTAGGGAGGAGGGGTGATCTTTTCATCCTTAGTTTCTGGCAGTTTGGTCTCTGACAAGAGTTGTTGTCATTGTTGTTTTTGTTGCTGCTCTGCCACAAAGAGAAATCAGGGTTGGAGGAGAGAAAAAAAATTAGATAAAATAAAACTGGGAGCATTAGACAGGTTTTCTTTTTCTTCAGAGAACTACCGTGGCATTATTACAGTATTAGCAGTATACTCAGCATTCTGATTTCCATGATGGGTTATTGCATTCAAGTGAGGACTAGGAAGGAAAAAATATCAATTAACATTTATTGAGCATGTATGATGTGACAGGTACTCTCTAGAACATTTTCCATGTGTTGGTTCACATCAGCTTCCTGAAGATTGTATGAAGTGCTTATTTAACAGATAAGGAAAGAGGCACAGAGAAGCTTCTACAATCTGTTCAAGGCTTTGGACTAAATTTGCTATTTATTAAATAATAGAGATGAGACTGAAACTTGAGCAGTCTCACTCAGAGCCAAAATTACACTGGTCTGCGGCGATCCTAGCTCAAATGAGGGAATGAAATACTCAGGAAAGGTTATGTGACTTATTCAAAAATCACTCACAAATGAGGGACAAATCAGCACTAAACCTTTAATATTCCAGGATGAGGTCAGATGATCATCCCCTAGCCTAAGAATATCCTGGACCAGTGCTCACAAGTCACGACCACTGGCATTTCATGAAACTTCCTGAACAAATGCCTTAGAAAAGATTGGTGTAGAGATGCCTGGGTGGCTCAGTGGTTGAACGCCTCCCTTCAGCCCATGGCATGATCCTGGAGTCCCAGGATCAAGTCCCACATCAGGCTCTCTTCATGGAGTCTGCTTCTCCCATTGCCTGTGTCTCTGCCTCTCTATCTCTGTGTGTCTCTCATGAATAAATAAAATCTTTTTTTTTTAAAGAAAAGATTGATATATATGTTGAGCCAAACGTTCAGTGGACATCTACAGCGAGGCAGGCCCTAACTAGGCCAGCCATTCTCCTAAGTTACAGATCCCTCACAACCAACTTTGTAAACAGTATTTTTACCTCCTTACCTATGGAAACTAAGCACCATATTTGAGGTCACCAGCTAACAGTGGACAAAGAAGCAGCAGGTGTCCTGACTCAGCCCTGACCCCTCCACTCCACATTTCAGTTTACCCCCTCCAATGCAAGAGAGAGTTCTTGAAATAACACAACTTCTAAAACATTTAAATGTGAATCTTATCACTTTGACCTTAACAGAGGCTGATAAAATTTTTTGAAATGTCCTAGCCTTTAATAATTAATTAAATGGAGCTCATAAAGGGGATAAGGCTGGCTCTAGAGTAATGAGATGTTTTACGCTCCCTCATATAATTTTACTGATGTTTGCAGTCACTTTTCATGAAAATAACGTCCTTCTCAAGGAAGCAAGTTGGCTTCTCTAAGGTTTGGCTTCCATGTTACCTTCTCATAGACTCTGAGGAACTCCAAACCCACAGACTAAGTGAAATTGGTGGAGGGAAGCCTTTCCACAAGGAATTAGAACAGATATATATATTATCAAAATGAGCCTCTGGAGATTTAATCGATTGAGAGAAACAGAGAGAGAGAGAGAGAGAGAGAGAGAATTAATATGTATCAAATAGCCAATATGATTAGGAATGACTCAGCCAGCCCTTGACCCTTAATGAATTACCAATTTCATGGGGATGGTTTAAGTAAAGTTCTGAAGTCAGCAGTACAAGGAATTCTATAATGCCAAGACAGTGTAAAACAGCAGTCTTTTCAGAAGAATTGGACTGGAACTGGAAGCCAACTATTCATGCTAGCATGGCAAGAGATTCACTAGCAGACACTCTGGGGATACAGAGGTGCCAACTCTTGGGATGACCTCACCATACATTCTGAAATCAAAAATAATACCTCTTGGGATTATGTTGAAGATCATCAGTAAGAGAAAGTCCCTGCCATTACTTTAAAAAACCCTGTAATTTCAATTGTCTATTACTATTAATAGAAACTCACCAATTCAATCAAAAGTCATGCTTTCTACAGAGTCGGTTTAGCGTGTTTCCTAATTAGGTTTCCATCAGCCACGTTCATAACATTCAGGGGGAGTGGAGCATTAAAGTTCATTGTTACGAAGCACTGGCCAAATCACTGACGATCAGTCACATATTCTCTATGCTCTCTACACGTGACTTTGCACCCTCTTAGTCTCCCACATCAAGACTCAATCCTAATCTTTGGTTCTTTCCCGAGATGGATGCTTAAATAAAGGATAACTCGGAAGAAGCAAGATGTGAGAGGAGAAAATCAGCAATGAAGTGGCAGTCTTCATTTTTCGTGCATTTACTAATTCATTACAGATTGAATAAATGAACCTTTTACATCATAAGACATCATATACACTAACGCTTGTTAACAGTATAGGGGATTGACTCAAAGTTTATTGGGGCGGGACAGAAGATTTTGAATGATGCCCAACATTTACCTTTTTAACATAAAAAGCTCTCTGACATCTTATAGTCTTTAATGAGAACTGATTCACATTAGTATATTTCAAGAAAGGGCGGAAAAGCACAAAACTGATTCCACTGGTAGTAGACCCAAGATATAACTGGCTTAGCAATCATGGCTGGAGGTCAGATTATTTACCAATTCTCTTGACATAACTCATTTAAAGATCACAGAGGCCTAGATTCATATATTTTCCTTGACCACTGGAACAAATAATGTATACCTCATTCAGGAAGCTTCAAAAGGAGAGTCAGATGATACAGATTCAAGAGTGGCAGCTCACCTCTGTGTTACCATGAAAAGTTAATGAGTTTACAAAGAACCACAGTGGGGTCACTAACCTTGGGGATTGCTTTCCTTATGATAATGCTGGTTGTCTCTGAGCCACACCTTCTCCCTCAGGGAAAGGTCATAGCACAAGTCCTTAATTTTGTTCACAATGGACTTGTAGAAAAACACCTGTGATTTGTATTTGGTGTCCAGGATGGATTTTGTAGGTAACCACATGATATGTTTATTCAGCACACAGACTCAATCGAACAACAGAAAATCCCCCATATCGGAAGGTTCTGTATAGTCACCATTGACTTAAAATCCTGCAGTGAGGAAAGAGCCAGAGGAGACTGCACTCTTGTGAGCAAGTCAGACCAGGTGAAGTCATATGTGCACATGCACATACGTAAACACACACACACACACACACACACAGAGTTATCCTCAGTGGTACTGGGCTTCCCCCACCTAGCAAGGTACAGAGGCAGAGCTCAGCAGACTAGATTAACCTTTCTTCCTCCTTACTGGCAACTCCAAATCCAGTACCCCTAACTTGTCCCCTATCATAACACATATTGCCATCAGGCACTCAGTGGTCATATCTGGAAACCTGTGAGTTACCTTCCTTGTCTCTTTCATTTCCCACCTTCCTTCCTAGATTCCCCATGGTTACTGGTTATATAGCCTAAAATCTGTATCAAATGTTTCCACTTTATCCTACGTCCATTCGTCTTTATAAGTGACCTGCTGATTCTGACCACCATAACTTCCTGCCTGGATTAGCCTTCTAACTGTTCTCCTTGCCTCCATTCTAAGAGATTTGTATGTCTAGTTTGCTCCACAACATATTTGCTGAATTCTGAGGATGTACAGGAACACAAAGAGGCAAACCTGCAGTTTTGCCATGCTTAGTAAACAACCTACTAGAAAGAGGCAGAGGTCCAATGCGGGGAACTCATGAAAACCTTAGGAGGCATGGTGAATTGATACTGAGAATCTAAATCGCATTTCATCTGGTGGCACATCTCAATATAGTAAAAGCTAAGTCTGAGGCCCAGCATGGACTGTTGGCAGAAAGCTATGATTCCTTAGCTGACATAAATTAGCAGCCATTTCTGCTTAGTGACAAGGTGGAGGGTTTGGTGGACTTCAAACCATAGCCATTCTCCAATAAAAAAGGTGGTGCTGGGGTTGCTCAGTCGGTTAAGCATCTGCCTTCAACTCAGGTCATGATTCCAGGGTCCTGAGATTGAGCCCCGCATCGGGAAGCAGGGAGCCTGCTTCTCCTCCCTCTGTCATTCCCCCTGTTTGTGCTTTCTGGATCTCTCTTGCTCTTTGTCAAATAAATAAATAAAATATTTTAGAAAATAAATTTAAAAAGAAAGGCAGAGAAGAGTATTAGATGGGGTAGAAGACCAATGCTAAGCTAAATATTTGTGAAAACAAACAAACAAACAAACAAAAACCCTGAATTTCTAGCTGTTTTCTGGAGGTGAAGACACCAGAGATACCAGAATCTCAATTGAAAGTCATGGAGAATCACACCATGGTAGCAGGGGCTAGCCAAAAAAGACTGAATCTTACCACATCTGAAACACAGGCAAAACCCATGTCAGCCCTTGGTAAGACTGAGGTGGTCTGTTCTCTACTGATGATCCTAACAGAGGAAAAGGGAAATTTCTCTTTTGGAACCGGAGCCATTTGTATTTCCTCAATTATCTTCTATGCCATTTAGCATACAGTAGAAGATTGTTGAACATGTGAAGATGGTTGGCACACAGACCTATGATGAAGCCATATAATTAAAATAATATAACATTAACACAAGGAAAAACCAACAAATAGATTAGAGTGGAGAGTCCAGAAACACACTGACAAATATAGTCAGCAAATCTGTGGCAAGGGGCACTCAGCAGAGAAATGAGTAAACAATGATCTTATCAATGAGTAATCCTTTGTCAACTGCATAGCTGTAGAGAAGAATCATGATTGTATGCATCTTTACTTTTATATTATACCATACTCAAAAATCTATTCAAGATGAATTACACATCAAAATGTGGCAGATGAATTATTAAATAGTTTGTAAGAAAATATAGGAAAACATTTTTGATGACTGATGCAGACTGTTTTCTTTAAAGATTTTATTTATTCATGAGAGACACAGAGAGAGAGAGAGAGAGAGAGAGAGAGAGAGAGGCAGAGACACAGGCATAGGGAGAAGCAGGCTCCATGCAGGGAGCCCAATGTGGGACTTCATCTTGGGACTCTGAGATCACACCCTGAGTCGAAGGCAGATCTGAGCCACCCAGGCATCCCGCAGACTGGTTTTCTTAAACCAATCCCTCAAAATTTCTGAGCAGCTATTATTATGCAGGAATAAATCACAATCAAGAACCTCTGTACATTGAGAGACATATCACTAGGATAGTAAAGAGTAAAATTACATATAGGAAAATATACATATATGTGACACATGTCTCAGCAAGATTAGATATATAACAAAAAACTAAAAACTAAACTAAAAACTCCCAAACATCAATAAGAAAAAGACAGGAAACAGAATAGAATTCAAAAGATTTGAACAAATAATTTGCAAAAAGAGATACTGATATCCAAATGAACAAGTAACCTTAACAGTAATCAGGGAAATACTTATTAAAATAATATTCCATAATCAATGGATGTATAAAATTAAAAAGATGTAAAATATTAAGTGTTGGTGTATGTGTAGTAACCAAAACTCTTTTTCACTGCTGATAGAAGTATCAATTGATACAATTACTATGTAAAAAAATTTAGCAGTATCTATTAAAGCTAAATTTTGCTGTCCTCAGAACTGGAGATGGGTCTGTATGCTCACTAAAAAACACAGAAAAGAATGTTTATAGAAGAAGGACTCATATTAATATCAAATTATATAGTTTAAATAATTGAAAAGTAAGTATATTATGGGAGAAATTTGAAAACATAATATTGAACAAAAAAAGATAGGCATAAAAAAAGGACACAGAATTGGATTCCATTTATATAAACTTCATATGAAGTATAAAACCAAGTAAAACCAATCAATGCTATGTAGTCAAAACAGGTTATCCTAGTGGAAGAACTGACTATAAGGGAGTATGAGTCAGGCCTCCGGGGAGCTGCTAATGCTCTCTTATTGATCGTAGTGCTCCCTACACAGGTGTTTTCATTTATGAAAATCCTACAAGCAGTGCAGGAGTGATGTGGACACTTTTTAATGTATACTTACTTTTAAAAAAAATCCACGGTGAAGAAGAGATGGATGAGAATTACTGGAGAAAAAATAATTTTTACAAAGTCTGATTAAGAGTTAACTTTCTTCTTTAGGAACAGCTCTGAGAAAGCTGGCAAGGTTAAAATCAAGAGGTAAGAATACCTACTTTAGGTACACAAGCCCTCCTCACATTCGTATGTGTAACATCTTGACTATAGATAATTATGATGTCGTTCCCTCTTGCATACCATCACACTCCCCAGGGTAACAGTACTGCACTAGCAGAAAATGACAAGAGTAATGCACCCCAACAGCTGCTCTGGTTCAGGCCCCATGCCCAAAATATGACAGAGTCACTCATTCCTCTCTTGTGTAAAAGAAGCCACATAACAAATATCAAGGAGAAAGAAGCTTCATCATAACCATGCTAGTAAAATTCTACTGTAAAGAGATGAGAAAGAAATCTGTTTGGGAGCTCAGATTCTTTGGTTCAGTCAAAGAGATGATGCTCAAAGGGAAGAAGGAAATCAAACACACGGTATTTAAGGACCATTAGACTGAGTCCCAAATGGCAAGGACACAGAGGAGACCAAAAAGGAAGAACGACTAATCACATCCGCTAAAAGTACTAAGAACCACAAGGTAGACCTAGTTCTCATAAAAGGGAGGGCACAATGGCTATACATAACCTTTTCCCTCCCAACAGTCCCTGGTTGGCAAATCCCTAATCTTGTTTAAAGGCCAGCTCAAATATCAGCTCCTTATAAAGTCACTCCTTCCCTCTCCCGGAGACATTTTTGTCCTCACAGGACTTAGCACAAATCTTGATTATAATTACTATGTACTTATCACTCTAAATTGTTTTTTTTTTATGCCTGTATAGCAGCTACAGCCTCCACAATATGTAATGTAACCTCCGGGGCAAAGCATCTTAGCAGGTAGCACAGTCATCCAAGATGTTTTAATAGTTTTATTACAAAAGGAATACATACACATGGCAAAAAAATTTCAAAACAACATAGACGAATATGAAAGGGATGGATAAACGTTTCTTCCCATGATCTAGGTCATCGGTTAGCAAGCTTTTCTTGTAAAGGTCCAGATAGGAAGTATTTTAGGTGCAGTAGGACCTACGGTCACTGTTAGAGCTATTCAACTCTGCTGGTGCAAAAACAGCTATAGATGATGTGCAAAAACAGATGAACGAGATTGTGTTCCAATAAAATTTTACTTTGAAGAACAAGTAGAAAACCAAATTTGTCACAGGGAACATAGTTTGCCCTTCCCTATGCTCAGTGATGAGCTCGTGTCCCAAATTAATGACTGTTAAAGTTTCTTATAAAATGTACAGACTGTTAGTTGAATATATCCTTTAAGCAGTCCCACTAACCAAAATGAAGCTTTTAAAGACTGAAAAAATAGAGGATCCCTGGGTAGCTCAGTGGTCGAGCATCTGCCTTCGGCTCAGGTCATGATCCTGGAGTCCCGGAATCGAGTCCCACGTCAGGTTACCTGCGTGGAGCCTGCTTCTCCCTCTGTCTGTGTCTCTGCCTCTCTTTCTCTGTGTGTCTCTCATGAGTAAATAAATAAAATCTTTTAAAAAAGACACCAAAAATACACAATAATTGACTTGGTCTTCAAAGAGAAAAAAATTCCTAAATCACTCCCCCCTACCACCACAAAGAACAGGTATATGTGGTTAGGTAGCTACCAACTACCTTTGTGGAATGTCTGAAGAGTCAAAAAATAAAGCAAAGGTATTGAAGTCTTTGGGACCCTCATATCTCCTCAAATGCACAGTTTTCACCAGAAATGAAATTACTAATTCTAGTTTTATGCTCAGATGAGCCTATAAAATTATCTAACCCTTTCAATATCTAAATTATAACATAAGCTCTAATGCTAGGACTTGAAGCTTTTGTGGGCTGCCTAGAAATCTAACCACAAGGATGAGTACTATTTCAAAAGTAAAACCCATTGCAAGGGACACTTGGGTGGCTCAATGGTTGAGTGTCTGCCTTTGGCACAGGGTGTGATAGTGGAGTCCCGGGATCAAATCCCACATCAAGCTCCCTGCTTCTCCCTCTGCCTGTGTCTCTGCCTCTTTCTCTGCATCTCTCATGAATAAATAAATAAAATCTTAAAAAAAAATTGCAAGCCAACAGGAAAAAAATTAAAATACCCTTTCTTTGTAACATCAGAAACCACCAGCACATTCTTTCAAACGGGGACTGTGGTGGTGTACTGGTTACCCTTGTGCCCTGCAACGGGGCATATATTTCAGGTCCTTTAGTAGTAAGACATGGTATCTATGGGGGAAAAAAATAGAAATTATACCAAAACTTAAAAAAAAACATAAAACAAAATGAAAAACACCCAACTTATTAGTAAGAAAGGTTCTAGTGGATGTAAGATCAAGTCCCGCTCTAGAACTTTTGAAAATTCTGATGAGTTACAAGTTCTCCACTGTCACTGGTTTCCCTCAGTTTCTCACTCTGCCTGTGATTCTCTTGTTGGATCTCTGGGTCTCCATGTTACGACATAGTCCTGTTCCCTCTCCCTCTCTCTCCCTTCCTCCTGCTCTCTCCCTCTCACTCTGGTTCTATCATAGTCTTTGGGATCTTTTCTCTTTGTCTGTCTCTCTGTACCTCAATTGCTGTCTATTCTGTCTTCTCTTTCTCCTTTTGTCTGGTTGCCTTTCATTTAAGCACCTCAATCAGCAAGGTTCTTTTCCATTGCCATGCAAGACCTTCTAATTATTCATATTCCTGGGTGAGGAGTTACAGGTAAAATATGAGTGCTTTACTCACAGTATTCATATGGCTAAGGGTGCATGCATGTGTGTGTGTGTGTGTGTGTGTGCAATATGAATATGTACATGTAGGTAAATACATAGATGAGTATCGAGATCAAGTAATGTCTGAGATTTAAATTGAGATATATGTTTTCTTTGTTGGACTTACAGGTCACCAGAATGTCTAGTATATAGTATACAGTCTTGTTGGTACAAGAACCTCCATATCTGTCTCTTTTCTAAAACAAAAACAAAAACAAAAACAACTGATGAGGAAAGGCCTAGATGCATCTACTATCACACAATCAGAAAAAAAAAAATACAAAGTGATCTCCTTACCACCTTTGTCATCAAAAATATCTACCAACACTAGTAATTAGAGATTTGAGTTTTTTTGGCGAAATCTAGGTGCCTAGAATTAAGTATAATGAAGCTTATAAGGTTAATGATCTTTTTATGTTTGGTTTAAAATATTTTTAAGTAATAAAATTAGCATATATTCATATAAGAAACATCAAAAAACTCAATCTAAATGATACCTAAGATAGTCACAATCAATGATAATATTTGAGTTTTATCTTTCCAAATTCTTTTCACATTTTCTTTCTTTCCGTTTACAAAAAAGTTTACTGAGCCCCTATTATGTACCAGATGCCCTGTTAGATATTTAGAATACACCAGAGAACACAACAGACAAAAATTTTTACCCTCATGGAACTTAAAATCTTACTATTTTAAAAATATATGTATATTTATACATATTTATATATTGCTTTGCTGTGTAAAATTTTAAAATCATTAAATACAGATCTATATAATATGTTTAATGGGTATATAATATTTTATCACACTAATGCACAAGAACATGGGTATTGTTTGCTTTTGTGGACCAAGAAAAGTCCAAAAAAATAAAAACAAACCCAAAAATCACACAAGAATTTAGTATTTACTCTGAGAGAATATTTATTTATTTTAAAAACTTTACTTATTTACTCATGAGAGACATAGAGAGAAAGGCAGAGACATAGGCAAAGGGAAAAGCAGGACCCCTGAAGGGATCCTGATGCAGGACTTGATCCCAGGACCCTAGGATCACGACCTGAGCCAAAGGCAGATGCTCAACCACTGAGCCACCCAGATGCTCCTGAGTATTTATTTATAAATGCTGTGAGGGATATATGGAAAAAAGGAAAAAAAAAAAACATTTTTAAAAGATGAATGATGGTCTCAGCCCTCTAAAACATGAAAATGGACAAGGAAGAGAGTATAATTATAGAAGAAAGATAATATGCATTACACATCTGCTAAGGGGGCATTAGATGTGCTTACTTTAACATATTATTAATTCAGTGATGACAGCAACAGCAACTACTACTACTACTACTACTATTACTACTACTACTAATGTAGCTAATATTTATTACTATGTGCCAGGTACTGCATTAAGGGCTACCAAGCCATTTAAGATTGTAAGAACCCTTTAAGAATATTTTTAGGGATCCCTGGGTGGCGCAGCGGTTTGGCGCCTGCCTTTGGCCCAGGGCGCGATCCTGGAGACCCGGGATCGAATCCCACATCGGGCTCCCGGTGCATGGAGCCTGCTTCTCCCTCTGCCTGTGTCTCTGCCTCCCTCTCTCTCTCTCTGGAACTATCATAAATAAAAAAAAAAAAAAAAAGAATATTTTTACATATAAGGAAATAGAGGCATAAAGTCAGTTATTTTCATGAAGTCACAGAGCTAATTAATGATGAAGCAGTATTTCAAACCCAAGAAGTCTGTTTCCAGAGTCTTTGCTACTAATCACTATTATTAGAGTTAAAAAATTGCACCATATTTTATCTTCAGAACACAAATCTTATTTATGTGGATAAACAAGAAAGATGGTACCAAAAACTCATTTCCATTTTACAAACTACAAAGTGTTTATTTCCAGAGAAAGGTATTGTATTTCCTCTTTCTGACATCTTATACATGCATCATCACCTCTCCTCCAGCCTGCTTCAGAGGGTTGTACCCCAATATATTCAGATTCTTTTGAGAAGTTATAGATAGCTGTGGACTTCAACTTTTTCCAAAAAAAAAAAAAATGCTCATATACACGCAATGTGTAGGCAATCTCAGAAAGTTCATGGGCTCTGAAGCCTTACAGAAGAATTCCCTAGGGAAATATTTTTCAAACTTTAGTGTTACTAAGAATCACCTAGGGGATTATTAAAACATCAATAACCCTGCTCACTCTTCTGCCCCCATCAACAGAATAAATACTAATTCCAGAGGCTACATTTACTTAAAACACCCCAGGTTATTTTAAATGTGGGGGGCCAGAGGACCATCTCTGAATGTAGTTTCAGTTGCCAGTTGGAGAACCCAAGGCTGCTCAGTTCAAAATCCCTCTATCTACCCAGAGCTAGTCAGGTAGAGATTAGAGGCAGCATTTCCAAACCCGAGTGACAAAAACCCTTCCCTTGATTCTAATCGAGAGAAAGAAGTGAAGAAATAAGCAAAAGACCTTTGACTTTCCAAACAGGCAAGCCCTGGATCAGATGACTAATAAGTTTGGGTTCCCATCTCCTCTCTCATTCTAATTAGAGAAAATGACTAGAGCCGTCAAGCCTTTGGCTCATGAGTACAGTATGATCAGACAATTACCTGATAGCATGCCTGATGTTAGAGTGAGTATCCACACTGTCCATGCTGTCTCTCTAAGGTCAGTAGCCAGCAGGAAGAAATCAAATGCCAGCTTCCACACGTTCATTCTTCCTGGAGAACAAGCTGGAGATGACATTTTAGTGATGCTACAGGAGTCATTCACAGGAATGGGTGGGCATCATGAAAAGAATAAAAGAGGCCAGTAACCTGAGAACAGAGTAACATGGAAAGGGGCACAATTAGAATCTTCTGTTCATGCCAAGGGCTCCCCTACCATCACTTGAACTGGCTTAGGAATTCCTCTTTAAGAAACTTCAGCATGAACCCAATACACAAGGGCAGTGTGACAGTAGAAAGAGCTTTGGAGTCAAAGTCAAAGCAAAACTCAAATTGCTGATCTGTCGCCTTTTGGCTAGATAATTTGTGGCGGCTTTCTTAACCTCTCTGGAGGCAGAGCTGGGGCTGGACTTGGGTCCCTCAACTCTGACCTCAAAACTCAGCATTTCTTGGTAGCTGGACCCCTATGCCTCCTGAGTAGTAGATCTTACAGACATGTGGAAGAAACACATTTACCAAAAGAGAGACTCAACCAGGAAGACTGGTGAAGACTGAACCAAACCAGTCTATGCCAAGGTGGACCACAGTGCTGACCTGACCTTTCACTAACTTTTTCCCTCACTATAACACTAAAAAAATCACACCAAACGGTGGAGATTTGACGTGCTCATGAGACATGCAGTGCATGATGAAGCATGTTCCACCCACTGTGCCTGCATGCCTCATTTCCTGTATCTCCCACCCCTACATACTTAGACATCACTCCTTTGCCACCTCAGGCTCTTTAGAAACATGCCTCAAATTGGGCTCCCTGTGAGGAGCCTGCTTCTCCCTCTGCCTATGTCTCTGCCTCTCTCTGCGCCTCTCATAAATAAATTAAAAAAAAAAAATCCTTGACCAGATTTTGGGATGCCTGGTGGCTCAGTGGTTAAGCTTCTGCCTTTGGCTCAGGTCGTGATCCTGGAGTCCTGGGATTGAGTCCCACATCGGGCTCCCTGCATGGAGCCTGCTTCTCCCTCTGCCTATATCTCTGCCTCCCTCTGTGTGTCTCTCTTGAATAAATAAAATCTTTAAAAAAAGAAACATGCCTCACCTTCTGTTCTGAGAGCCAGCCTGAAGGATCCTTTCCTTTGTTTTTCTCACATGTGCTTGAGCATAAGCCCCAAAAGCCTTGCCTGGAACTCCCATTTGTCCTCTAGTAAATTTCTGCTCAAGGACCCCAGTCATTAATACTCCACTCAGTTTCCACAGTGTTAGAATGGGGATAATTCCTACTTCAGAGGGTTGTTGTAAGGATTAAATTAAATAACATAGTGATGATATTTTGCAAATGTTCTTATAGAGGGTTGCTCAAAAGATATGGTGACTTTTTTTTTTAGATATGGTGACTTTTATTACTGTTGTTAAAGGTCAGCTTCTGAAATATCATACTATAGAGCGTATCAGGGTGGAGTAGAATCATTACTCTAGTGTTCAGCAAACTCCCCTCTGCCTTGTCTCCAACCCCCAGCCTCAATCAGATACAAGAAGAGCAAAGGGAGCCATTGATGACTGATTTATAATTGTCAGCATAAAACATAACACTTCTATCATGAGGCAATGACATCTGACTTGAAGTAAATCTTAATAGTTCCCTCAATGGCCACTTCATAAGGCCAGTAATGACCCCTCAATCACCCTGAATCAGACAATTTGTTCTGAAGCCCAGCACATATCACCTGTATCAGTTCTCCTGGACCCCAGGAGCCCTGTGCCCAATCCCAATGGTACTCCCTGATGTGCAGGAATGCTGGCTTCAGCCAAAACATAACTCTGTCCCCAGCCCATGGCAAAAAGGCCTGAGCAAGTCCAGATATCAGTGGAATTCTGCATCCTAAATTTTAGTCTCCCCTTCTTCCAACACCTTACATGTAAACCACACTGCTAGACCAGCCATCTCTCAGCTTCATCTCCCACAAAATGTCGGTAATCATATCTGTCCTTCTTATCTCTTAGGACTATGATGATAATAAAACTGAAGAAACATGACAAAATTCTTCAAAGTGAAGCATTTTGAATAGTAAAAAGGCATATTACTGATCTAAGGTAGTAGAAAAATATTCAGTAGATCTCAGCAGAAGCAGAGACAAGACAGCTTTGATGTATATGTAAAAACTACGTAGAGTTTCCTATAAGAGCATCCAGGTCCTTTTATCTCTATCAGAATTTTAGAATAATGCCTGTTCTTTCAGTATGAACCTTGAATAGTAAGATTTCACTTTTGTTTCTTGCCAAGCTTTTAACCATTGCATCTATAGGGGCCAAGAGCAGGCTACCCCCAAATGTGCTACTTTGGCCTATTGATGATTTTAAATAAATGTCACTTACGAGACAGCCATTGCAAAAATAACGCTCTGATCGCCCCTGCCTCTCAACCTGTCTTAGACTCCAGAAAGCAAGAAATCAATCTCCCAAGTGAAAAGTTCCTTCCCTGTAATACGGGTAAAGAGAATCTTTGCTCTGTAAGAAATCTGAGCCAGGGAGACTATATAAACAACCCTTGTTACTTTTTTATTCTTTTATTTTCCCAGCCCAAATTCTGTTTAGAATTCCTTACCAATTGTAGCTCCCAAAGTTACATTTTCTCATCCTGTCAATTCCTCATAGATTTATTGTCTCTTTGTCGAAAAAAGTGTAAAAACCTCCTGAGCTGGTCATTTCTTGAAGTCTTAATTTCATTATTGTGCCTCTGTGTGCACTTTAGTTTGTTTTTTTTGTTTGTTTGTTTGTTTGTTTTTGTTTTTCATCTGTCTCATGTCAATTTAATTCCCAAACCAACTGGAAGGAGCTTAGAAGAAACAAGGAAACTTCTTCCTCTCCTAGACATGTATCTGATGTAAGCAGAATCTACACTCTGCAGTGGCTGGCACATTCTGAGGAGTCTGGTTCCTCCTCACATTGCTCCTCCAAAGCTCTTCCAGGCTCTCACTTTTGGCTGCTGCAGGGATGATGTCTGGCCAGTATGCCTTTGGAGACACAGATGCATCCTTCACACTTTCAAGAGGTATGCGACAATGATCAAGATACACATAAAGAAAAGCCATAGTATTTGTATATAAATTTAAAGACATTAGGCAAAGTGGCATTTTGGGGAGCCTGGCTCAGGATGTCTCTGATAGAGTTTACTAAATAAAAGACAATCTTTGTTTTGAAAACAAGTCAGGATAAAAAGAAGCTATGACATCCAAGATGAGATTTAAATGTGCAAATAAGGGCAATGATATCTTTAAGGGATGGCGTGGGGTTTTTTTGTTTGTTTTTGTTTTCAGGGGGCATGAATTTTCAATTTCTCATTGGGCATGCAATATATCCTTAATCGTTCAAACCTGATGTCATATATTAAGGGATTTCCTCTCTACACGTGCTCTTGCAGTTCTTTTGCCTAACATGAACTGTGGCCACCTCAAAATTCCCCTTTTAAAGTTCTCACTACTACTATTCCTTGTTCAAATTAAGCACCACCCTTGTCAAAAAGCCTTCTTAACCATCCCTACCAGAAGGTTCCCACCTCACCTTTAGTCCTCTAGAAGTTCTCCCATGAGAAGACGTGCATCTTCTACTGCCTCATGTGAATTCGTTCATGACTTTTTATACCATGTTACTCACACCTCTCTATCAGTGCCTGGAACAACTTAGGTTCTCAGCGATATCTGTAGAATGAAAAGTTAATAAGATTATTTGCATAAAGCTGTTAGTGTTGTCCCTGGCACATAGTACTACTTAAATGTTAGCAATTATTCATATAAATAAGAAAACACTCCACGCATTTTTGTGCCCAAATCTATGGTTTCGTGTCTAATTCTATTCTATTCATATCCTTTTTCTTTAAAAGATATGAATCTTCCTGAGTCTTTTAAAAAAGTTTTTATTTAAATTCCAGTTAGTTAACTTACAGTATAATATTGATTTCAAGTGTACAATATAGTGATTCATCACTTCTATACAATACCTGGTGCTCATCAGAACAAGTGCCTTCCTTAATCCCCATCACTTATTTAACCCATCCCCCACCCCACCCCCAAAGTCAATATTTAATTATCTTTGATAGAAGGTATCAGCAAATTCCAAAAAGAAGTATAATTTCTATTCTTAGATTATGCATTTTTCAGCTAAAGATTGCGTGTCTGCCAACACAAAGGTGATATAAAATAAACTACTACATCTTTCTTACTACAAATACCAGTACCTTATTTAAATAGTGGGTTTCAAACTTCAGGAATTTATGTAAACACATATGTATGTGAACAATAGAAAAATACCTAATCATGTGAAATAGAAGGCTTGCTTACTCCAAAGTCAAGGACATAGATCAATGTTTCATCTTTGTTCCCCCAAAACTTAACTTATAAGCTACGAGTGCAACACTCTCAAACTGAAAACACTAACATATTGTGTCTGACCTGGGTGGAGCTTCAGAGAAAGAACTGACTATGTGTCATCAGAAAGCAGAAAGCATGTAGTCTCCCTACTTTTAAGATCGCTAGTAGGGGGATTCAAACTGGTCCCTCTTGCCTCACATCTTATGCTTTTCTCCTCTATGGCATGCATTTGCCTTCATAATTAGGATCAGAACCCTGATCAGGAAAAGAAAACTGTAAGTTTGTTAAAGAAAGCTAATTCTATTAAAATTTAAAAGGTCAGGTGAAGAAAATCGTATATAAATGATCACAGCTGATATCAAACGAAAATCAGATTTTTTTGTTGACTCATAAATGTATAAAGTAAGACTAGATCTTAAAATTTTCCCATCAATTTATGCTCAGTGAATCACTCAAGAGTTGATTTTCAGGCTCTCTAAAGATGAAGAGGAGAGTGTGAGAACAATGCAATCACTACTGCAGCTCAGGAATGAAATCTGACAGGTATGTATTAGGAGCATTCCTTTTTCTCAAGGAGATAGAGCATCCATAACTGATGTGCCTCCTCCCAACCTCCTCTGAAATCCATTCGCGATGAATAATTTTACAAACAGATCTCAACTGGCTCTGATTTCTATGTCCTATATTAAAATGTATCAGGCAAGCATAGATTCTGGAGTCAGATCAAAAAAGTTTACAAATTGTGCTCTGTCCCTGACACTCTCATAAGAGCCTGAACATCTGACTTATTCTTTCTGAACCTTAGTTTTCTGTTTGGTGTAATGGAAGCGATCATTCAATCCTCACAAGATTATTATGATATTTTTTTAAATGATGAATATAAGACATTTTACAACAACAACAAAAAATACCGGCCTGGTTTTATTGTCAAGTTTGCATTGATACATCTCAGGTTTAAAAATACCTGAAGGAGATGCGCATGTCAAATAACCAGATAGTCCTACAATTTGATAAACGTGATATTAATATCATCATAAGGACATATGTATGCAGATGATTGTCTATGAGCAATGTTGCCAGTGAGAAATAGAGAGTAAGAAACTGAAGCATTTTAAATCACATTCAGCATAAAAATGTGAGGAGACAATATTAATGCTTCTACTATCTACCTAACAAGAATTTCATAGGCACTAATGAGCTAGTGCTGGTTAGCATTTTGAAACCCAGTGGAGGAAAGAATAATACACACAACACACCCCACAAGGCAGTGACTATAATCATATGAAGTTAGATCATGTATAAAATGAGCTGTGTAGAAGCAATATGTTCTTGCTCCTGACAAATTGTCTGTACTTAGGATCCTGAATGCCACAGCATTCCCTCATTTGGTCCAAATCTTGCTAAGGTCCCATCAAGAAAGTCTGCCCTGTATGACAGGGCTACAAATGTCAATACCTGAATTTAAATAATGGCTCAAAATCTTCAAAATTCCTCTGAACTTTCTCTCATTCTTTCTCTCTTATACACACACACACACACACACACACACACACAATAAAGAAAGGTTTAGTCATGTGCAAGGCAAAAGTTATGCCCCCAAATGGCTGCCCCAAGAGCATCAGCAACATGCACAGGAAGGAGGCAAGAAGAGGGAAAGTAGTCAATGAAACCATAACCATTCAGGAAAAAAAAAAAAAAAAAACATTCAGAATTCCTGAAATGTTATATGGGCCGTCTATAATCACCCCACTTTAATTTAGCATAATCATTAGTCTTTTTATGGGTTTTAACTAAACTAAACTAAAGATCAGACAGTTTTAAAAGATGTGTGACACCTGGGCCTCTTTCTCTTTTTCTTTTCTCTTTTCTTTTCTTTTCTTTTCTTTTCTTTTCTTTTCTTTTCTTTTCTTTTCTTTTTTCTTTTCTTTTCTTTTCTTTTCTTTTCTTTTCTTTTCTTTTCTTTTCTTTTCTTTTCTTTTCTTCTTTCTTTCTTTCTTCCCTCCCTCCCTCCCTCCCTCCTTCCTTCCTTCCTTCCTTCCTTCCTTCCTTCCTTCCTTCCTTTCTTTCTTCTTTCTTTCTTTCTTTCTTTCTTTCTTTCTTTCTTTCTTCTTTCTTTCTTTCTTTCTTTCTTTCTTTCTTTCTTTCTTTCTTCTTTCTTTCTTTCTTTCTTTCTTTCTTTCTTTCTTTCTTTCTTCTGATTTTATTTATTTATTTGAGAGAGAGGGAGAAAGAGAGAACAGGGGGAGAGGGAGAGGGAGAAGCAGACTCCCCACTGAGTAGAAAGCTTGACTCTGGCTAGATCCCAGGATTCTGGGAACATGACGTGAGCTGAAGGCAGGCATTTAACTGACTGAGCCACCCAAGTGCCCCTGCCCCACTTCATTCTGAGGAAGAAAATTAAGGTGGCAAATCATGAATTTCTGATTTTTGTCTTCATGTTTGGGGTTGATGAACTATTCCCTTTACTGATCTGAGAGAAAGAAAGGTATTGGAAATGACAGTGACACAAATATGTAGGGAACTTATCACAACAGTGTCCTTTCATGTGTATCAAGATCTATCATTCTGCCAATTAATTCTGATTAGCACTGACCTCACTTTACAGATGAAGAAATCTAAATTCAGATTATTGCCTCAACTTGCCAAAGGTACTTGACAAATAAAGAGGGCTAGAACTCAAATTTCCAGTCTTTTTCATTACATTAAGTTGCCTCCATCTGGGAGGTTTCCTCTGCTTCTATACTATCCAATTTACAAAAATAATTACTTTCTTCGTAATGCTGAAACAGATATATCTGGATAGACGAAATTGATTAGCTCTACTTTTGAGGACAGAGATAGAAAGAGAAGGTTATGGGGTAGGTGTGTGTGAGGGTTAAAATAAAAAACAAAGGACTTCAGGCAAGAGAGAAAGGTCACTAGTTAGCAGACTTTGAGTGCTCAAGCATCAGTCACTACCCTTATTACTGACAACAATAAGTAACCCTAGTAGACCTACTGCATGTCGCCATCCAAAATTTGACCCACGCTGTCCCTATATAATTTGTAAGCACAATTACATGACCATGCTGGCAACACCCCCGCATGCACACACACACACACACACACACACACACACACACACTACAGTTTAGTAATTACTTAAGTGAACAAGTATCTGGTTTGCCAAGGATGCATCTTCCCCTCTCTCATTCTCTTTCAAGATTAGGTGAGGGATAATTTACAGCTTGGAAAACAGCATGCATTTCTAGTCCAAAGTCTTTTGCTTCACAGTACCTACGTATTTGATGTGTCCAAAACTTCCCTTTACAGTCAGAAATTGTGAGCTAACTATTCGAAGAAGTGGAAAAGTTCTAAAAATTTCAAACTTAATTGGAGTGAATAATTTTAGCAGTGATGATATTAAAGATAGATGTGATTATTAAAGTAGGGAGTAAGAGCAAAGATCTCCAGGAGCTCCATGGAAATAACCTCCGCTTCAATGGTTTAAGTAAATGTGTGTGAGAACAACATATGGACCAGCATCTGTATCCTCAAGGGTAGATATTAGAGCATTCTGGATACTCTCAGGACAGGGCTAGGAATATTAACTCTTGTTATTGTGATTTGCATCAATATATTCTAAACCTATATTCATTCCTATTGAACAGATTTCACCTTAAAATACTAAAAATTTCTATTTCAAAAGCTCAGTATGAGCATAACTATGGTGGGAAGGTTTCTAGCAATAATATTACAAATGAAGTCATGGTAGAAGGCGCTAACCTGAATAATCTGCGCGTATTTCAAAGAATAAACTCTCAATTTCCTGATTGAATCTACCACTCATTTATGTTTATTTTTTGCCTGCCCTTGTTCATAATGTTCTCAATGTCTGCTTTACGGTAGCCTAGAGAACTTTCATGCACTTTTTGAATGGTTTTAATCATAACCACCAAAGCTGTTGTTTCACCAGTCTGCCAAAGAGAGTTTCCAGGTTCACTTTAAACTGACAGCTGAAGAACTGCAGATATATTCCCCAAATTCTAAAACTTCCTCTGGCATGGCCCAAAATCACTGATGTTCACCTCTACAAGCCACTCTGTGGGCAGCAAAACCCCACCACACCTACTGTCCTCCGTGTCAGCCTCCTGTAATCTAGCAATCTCTTCACCTCATGAGGGAGGGTCAAGCCTTTATTTGTGTTCTTCACTGGAGGAGGTCAAATACTGGAGGACAACAAGGGGTTGCTGTCACTGGGGTATTGATGTTTCTAGGAATGGATCACACTGGAAAAGCACACACGCCCTCAAAAGGCTGAACGGGCAACGGGCTCTCTCTGTAACTTGCATCTCCAGTGCCCAGAGAGAGGGACTACACCCAAAAGACAATGACCATCCCACTGCAGTTCTCATCCACGTTAAGTTACTTTACTAATATGTCATCTTGGACTTACTCAAGCCATCAGTAAGTCTGCAAAGTCTGCAGCCCGGAAAGGGGAACTCATTCCACCGAGTATCAGGCGGCCCTACAAGTTAACCCTCTCATCCCCGCATTCCAGATACTTCCTTACAAACCCCCTCTTTACCTGCTCTTCAACCCCACAGACCATTGTGACAGGGGGTAGGATTTACCTGCTAATTTGGAAGTTTCTTTCATGGTTGGGGCTTGGAGAAGATAGATGTCCCGGAGGGATGGAAGCATTCTGGAGGTGACACTGTTCCTGGGGAAGTAAGTTGGGCAGTGGCTTCGCTTCGCGCAGTTCCCGAGTAAGAAGCTTCAAACACCCCTGTCCACCTGCCTCTCCAACACACTTTAGCGCTTACCCTCCTCACCCCTCACCTCTTTCATCACCCCCCGTCCTGCCCCTTCTCCACTCGTGACACCGTGGCTGCCAGCCAAGTGGAGCGTCCTTTGTGTGCGGAGTTCCCGGTCCCCTCCAACGTGCTGATCCTCAGCTCAGCTCCTCCAGCCCCGAAGCTTTGTGTCTCTCTTGCGGAGGAGTCCCGGGGTCCCGCTGCTTAAAGTCTCTCCGGGGCTTCCACTTCTGCGGGCCTCCGGTTCCCCGCTCGGCGCCAGAGGCGCCCCCGAAGGGGAGGGGGTGCAGCAGCCCGGCGGGGTCCGGGGGCCCGCGGGGTGTGGAGGGGGCCGCCGCCGAGCGCCCGGGACGCGGAGGACCCGTCGGCCCCCTGGGGAGCCCTCCCGCCCCGAGGAGCGCGCTCAGCCCCGGGGGAGCCCCCCGCCCCGAGGAGCGCGCTCAGCCCCCGGGAGCCCCCCGCCCCGAGGAGCGCGCTCAGCCCCTGGGGAGCCCCCCCGCCCCGAGGAGCGCGCTCAGCCCCCGGGGAGCCTCCCCCCGCCCCGAGGACCGCGCTCAGCCCCTAGGGAGCCCCCCGCCCCGAGGAGCGCGCTCAGCCCCTGGGGAGCCCCCCCCCGCCCCGAAGACCGCGCTCAGCCCCCGGGGAGCCGCCCCCCCCGCCCCGAGGAGCGCGCTCAGCCCCGGGGAGCCCCGCGCCCGCTTTCCCTTCGGGAGCCTGGAGCGCCGGGCGGCTGGGGCGGGCGCTCAGGACCCCAACTCGGTCCAAGTTGGGGCGCGCGGGGCGCGGGCGGAGGCGGGGCGCGCGGGGCCAGGCGCAGCCACGTGGGCTGCGGCGGGTCTCTGGACCCCGGGCCGCTGCATGCAGAGCCCCCGCGGGGCGGGGAGTGCCGGGCTCTCCGGGGTCCCCGGGGCTCGGCTGCCTGCCGGGAAGGGGCTGTGAGCGCCGGGGACCCTCCCGCTCCTGCTGTCCTCTCGCTTTGTTCCCCTCCGTCCACTGCCTGGATCTCCTTTGCAGCCAGGGCTCTTGCCAGCGTCTTTGGGAGGAAGGGACTGAAGGATTCCTCCCCTTCCTCTTAGTCTCCGTGAATTGGCACTTTGATCTAAGCTAGAGCGCCAGCCGCGCGTCTGGGCTCTGGAGGGACGCGGAAGGGCAGCCGAGGGAAGGGTGTGAGGTCCTGTGTAAGATCCCAGATAGACCCATCTTAGATAGAACATAGTTCTATCTTTTGTGGACCTTTTATAGAGGTAAATAGAAATATATTCTATCTATCTAAGATCGATCTATCATCTACCTCTGCAATGATGATGATGGTATGTGTATTTAGACGTTTCTCCCAGCAGTGGCCATGCTTTGCTCCCTTTCCCGGATCTTCTGTAACTTTCATTCTCAAGCCAGTTTTTTGTTTGTTTGTTTTTTGTTTTGTTTTGTTTTGGTTTTTTTGTTTGTTTGCTTTTTTTTTTTTTTTTTTTGGCATAACTCGTTTGAAAGAGCACTTTGCTACTAGCCATGTGCTAAGTGTTTTGTGGACATATCCTTTCACAACTTCCAGAACAAGACAAAGTCCGGGGTGAAACAAAAAAAGGAGCTCAAACTGTGGGCGTGGGACCATTTTGGTTTTTGCTCACTGTTACACATCTCATGGTTTAGCACAAAATTCAAGATTTCATAGGTAATCAGTAATATACTAGAGGCGTGTGTTGAGTGCATCTATTAAAACTGTTGTATAAATTCACTGTTTCCTTGTCAGTCCTTACCCTTCTGGAAGGAGACTGGCCTTTTGAAATCTTAGGATGAACTTCCACACAACTTTCAGCCTTCTATTTGTGTTTAAGTCGGCCACAAATTTGCTGTGAGTTCTCAGGGAATCACCGTGCTTGACTACCTAAACTTGAAAATGGAAGGGTTGCAAATGAAGAGCATTCTACAAAACAACTAGTACAGTTTTTAAAAATGTCAACATTGTGAAGGACAAAGAAACTGAAAAACTGTTCCCAGTTTTAGGAAATTTAGGAGATAAGAAAACAAATGGTGTGTGTGATCCTGGATTGATTCCTAGACCAGGAAAAGGACACGACTGAATAAATGAACAAGATTTGAATAAGGTCTATAAATCAGTTGACAGTATTATATCAGATTTAATTTCCCAATTTTGAAATTGTACTGTGGTTGTAGAAGATGATTGTATTTGTGGAAACTGAATAAAAGGTATATATGAATTTCATTTTGGCAACATTTTGTAGTCTGGTACTATTTTCAAGTGAAATGAAAGAGAAAATTGGCATGAAAAAAATATAATGAAAGGATTGGATTAAATGACCTTTAAGACTTCTCTGAGCCTAGACTTCTTCCACTGTATTATATAATATCTTCCAAGCCACCTCTCCTGCTGCAGTTGTTATAAAGTTCAAATGGAGATTTTAGGAAGGAAAAATGACTTTGGAAATTGCAAAATATTTCTTAAATTCCAAAACTTTTCACATAGACAGTTTGTTATTTCTTATTTTTATTTTTTTTATTTTTATTTTTATTTTTATTTTTTTTGTTATTTCTTATTTTTAGAAGGGTGAAATGCCTTCAGATGTCTTCACAGCCCTTACAAAACTAATAACACTCCTGTAAGCACATGTAGGCACCCAATGTTTAATAAATGAATGCCAGAAATATAATGGCTATAATGATAAGAGTAAAAGTTCTTCTAAAGAATTCACTATATACTAAAGAAGTATATATTCTTCTAAATATATATTTTGTTTGCCTTGTGGTAACTTCATTGAGCAGTAAAATTTCTAGACCCATGAAGGAATCACCTTAAAGATAACAGAGTAATTGTTCCTCATTAATAATTAAACCCTTTGTGACTTGACTTCTGTAGGATGCGTTTTGGAAGAATCTGCTGAGTTACTCTTTAGACCAATCTAACATGAGCAGATGCAAACAAAGCAGCCAGCGCAGCCATTAAATTTCAGTGTTTCCATGAACAAGAGAGTGCCCTAAATAAGATTAGTTCAGTCCTTAAAGGAGCCTGGAATATTCTTCCAAAAAAATATCTCTACTATTCACGAATAAGGGCTTATCCTTGGAAAACAGACCTGTACCCTGAAAGTAAAACAAAGTATCTGCCAGTTGTGGTTTTTACATAGGAGAAAAGGACCTGCTATTCTCCTCCATCCCTGAGCCCCACTTGCTATTTGTTAAAACCCAGCAAACCTGTTTCTCTTCTCTCATCTCTCTTCTCTCATAATGATTTCAAAATTTGCAGATGCATTTGTTTAAAGTCTTGTCGAAAAGCCTTCCTACCTTCTTTCTAGCCATGATAAATGTGTGGAAATTATTTCGTAGCTGGGAAACAGGATTAAAACGTCAAAGTACAAGTAGGTCACTATACAAATGTGGAACTGGGCAAAGCAAAGGAAAAAAGGAAAAAGAATAAATTGGAAGGGTAAGGACTAATGTTGATTTTGAAATAATGTTTTTAATATTCTAGTCCTAGATTATTGATTATCTGCCTAATGTAAAAACAAGAATGAATACTCACACTAAATAGTTCCCAGAGAAATTTGGTAAAGATTCAAATGCCTTGATTTGTTTTTGTTTTTGTTTACCTCAATATAAATGTTGCTTTCCCCAGCCTCCCAAATACACTTTGATTGATCATTCACTTAAAGAGGTGGTCGGAAAGATTCATTTATAGGAGTTTAGTGAGGATGGGCAATTTTTAAGAGTGTATTTAAAAATAAAACTGTATTTTGCAGAACACTTGTAGATTTACAGAAGAATTATGAGGATACTCAAAGACTGGGCATTCCTCATTGAGAGTGGCAAACTAAGGAGACCCAGGACTGTTGCCATCTTGCATCAGCTGAACATTCAACAACTCAATGTGGAGTTTCACCCACAAAGAAGCTGACCATCGTCCCCATCTCCAAGACCAGACCTGTGGGTCAGATATTTTGCCCATAG
Organism: Canis aureus; assembly: GCF_053574225.1. NCBI lineage: Eukaryota > Metazoa > Chordata > Mammalia > Carnivora > Canidae > Canis > Canis aureus. Next base: position 21,612,140 of record NC_135639.1, on the reverse strand, counting down.
GGAGAGACAGGCCAAAAAACAGAGCTCTAATCTCATCTCCGACCCCCAAGGAACTGATTTCAATTGTAATGAAGTACAGAGAAGCTCAAGCCTCAGGACACTCCGAAAAGCAGTAAAAGTTATGGTGAAAGGTAACTGACAGGAGATCTATGGATTCATTGGTTATAAAGGCTACCCGGGAGGTTGCCCTCATTTCAGTGGAGAGAAATGAGGACAGTGACAGCTGGAAAGAATCCTCTTGAGTCAGACAAATAGCCAAGGACCTCAAGAACTGTCCCTTGAAAGGAGTCTAAATTTGATTGAATTCCTCTGTAAAGGAATTTATGTCTTAAGGCATTGTTGAAAACAACAAAGCAATTAGTTAGCAATTAATGGAGCTAACAGCTGAGTGTGATCAGGAAAAGAAACAGAGTTCTACTATAATCACTGTCACCCTAGGGTAACTGTGGACATATTCAAGTCTATGTCCCCTGAAGACCAAAATCAGAGGCTTCACACTGGGTGTGTGATGGGGTGCTGAGGTTGGGGAAAGGATAGGCTTCACTAAAATAATCCAGACTGAATCAGTAAACAAACAAACAAACAACAACAACAACAACAAAACCACAAGAAAATAATACTAAGCCCCGGGAAGAGAAAGAAAGTGCCTAGAATTGCTATAATATATAATTTGAAATGTCACAGTCACAGGAATATACACACACAGAGACACAAACACTGGAGACAGATACTGGAAAGGTGTGACCCATACACCAGAAAAAAAAAAAAAAAGATTATGGAAAGTGCCTGTGAGAACATTCAGGTGTCAGATTTATTTTAATTGAAGTATAATTAATATAATATTGTATTAGTTTCAGGTGTATAACATATTGATTCAAGAATTCTATGCATTACCCAGTGCTCATCACAATAAATATAGTCACCATCTGTCACCAAACAATGCTATCACCGTATTATTGACTACATTTCCCTATGTTGTACTTCTCATCTCCAGTACATATATATTATATACTACATCTTCTTTATCCATTCATCAGTTGATGGATTTGGGCCCTTTTCATAGTTTGGTGATTATTGATAATGTTGCTATAAACACTGGGGTGCATGTGCCCCTTTGAATCTGTACTTTCGTATCCTTTGGATACATTAGCCTTGAAAAGAATCATCCTCAACCAACCTCTACAGTTCTCTAACATACTGGTCCAAATTAAGAAGAATATGTATCAAATTCACAAAGCCAACTCTGTAAGGCATAAACAGAAAGAACTAATGGAAAGTGAATTAATTATAAATGTTTGTTATAATTTCTTTGGGCTCACCAGCCAGAAAAAGGGCATCAAGAGAAGTAGACATCTTTCCAAATAGTGGAAAGTGGAATAGTGGAATCCCATGTCAGGAGAAGTTTTAAAGAGCTTATCCAAAGATGAATGAGGTTAATTGAAGCCAATTCAGTAGATTTGGGGGTCTACTGTTCCAACAGAATATATTTGTAAACATTGAATAGTGGCCATTGCAGTGGCAGAGAAATTGAGAAGTCTCTTTCTCACAGTAGCTTTTGAGTTGATATAGTCTACAACCGGGGAACAGTCAATGCTAAATTAAGTTCAAAATTATTTTTTATTTTTTTAAGTTTAAATTTTTTGTTAGACTTGTATTAGATATTCTGATTTCTGATTAGAGATTGCTTTGGGACTTAAAGTGAGTTTTTCTCTTACTAAAAAGCGAACATAAAAGTCTGAACCTGGAAGATTTTTAAAATTTAAATTCAATTAATTAACATATAATGTATTATTGGTTTCAGAGGTAGAGATCAGTGATTCATCAGTCTCATATAATACCCAGAGCTCACTACATCATGTGCCCTCCTTAATGCCCATCACCTACTTATCACATCCTCCGACCTCCCTCCCCTCCAGCGACCCTCAGTTTGTTTCCTGTGATTAAGAGTCTCTTATGGTCTGTCTTCCTCCCTGGTTTTGTCTTGTTTTATTTTTTCCTCTCTTGCCCTATGATCCTGTTTTGCTTCTTACATTCCACATATGAGTGAGATCATATGATAATTATTTTTCTCTGATTGACTTATTTTGCTTAGCATAACATGGAGGATTTTTACTCAGGGCCAGAAAAAGATCTGCTCCTAAATATTGTAAAGAACAATGAGAGATAAAATAAGATTGTGTTTTGATTATGTCATGAGTCATGCTTAATCAATATACTAGTTTCACACATGTTGCATCTTAAACAATTTGCTTCAAATTCAGGATGTTTAATGAGCCAGAGCTGAGCTAATAGAAAGTCTGCTCATGGACAAATGCCAGATTTTAAAGGCGGCATCAGCAGTGAGTTTAATTTTTAAAACCTTTTGTAATGATATGGAGTAATTTTGCAATGGCAATTCAGCATAATGAATGAAGATTTTCTGCTTTTCGGTCTAGTCCTTTTTCAAAGTCCTAAGTCTGCTCTACATTAGTTGTGTTATATGGAATGTATTACACATTTCATAGGACCGTGTAAATGAATGACTGGTATGGGTGATTTTTAACATTGATGGGATGCAGTTCTACAGAATTATCTAAGGGGAATACTATCTGAATGAAATATGAATTTCTGTTTCTATCCATTTATTTCCAAGGTGACCTTTGGCAAGTTGTTATTTTCTCTTAACCTCATTGTCTTGCACCTAAAGTGACTGCCCTACAATCCTACAGAATGTGTGTAGACTCAGAAATATTAATATTTAAATATCATTGAAGATTTTCAAATACTCTGGAAACACAGGATACAATAATGGTTTTATTTTATTAATTTTATTTATAAAAGATTTATTCATTTATTTGACAGAGAGGAGACTGTGTGGTGGGAAAGGAGAGAAGCAGAAGGAGAGGGAGAGAGAGAATCCTCAAGCAGACTCCCTGTTAAGCATGGAGTCCGCCACGGGGCTTGATCCTAGGATCCTAAGATTATCACCTGAGCTGAAGCCAGGAGTTGGATGCTTAACTGACTGAGCCACCCAGACAATCCACAATGGTAACTTTAAAAGATATTCTAAAACAATGTACTATGAACCCTGACTGAAAAAATTCCATGGTGCTGTCAATGATGGGAGGGAATTCTAAAAGTTATCAGTCATACCTACTCCCCCTTCTCACCTCATCTCTATTTTTAACCAGATGCTATTATTCAATCCCTGGATATCACAGATGCAGATATGCATTAAAAAACCAAAGATGGGATCCCTGGGTGGTGCAGCGGTTTGGCGCCTGCCTTTGGCCCAGGGCGCGATCCTGGAGACCCGGGATCGAATCCCACGTCGGGCTCCCGGTGCATGGAGCCTGCTTCTCCCTCTGCCTGTGTCTCTGCCTCTCTCTCTCTCTCTCTCTCTCTCTGTGACTATCATAAATAAAAAAAAAAAAAAAAAAAAAAAAAAAAACCAAAGATGCCAAACCCAGATTCTCAAAAATCTATTTCATTTGTTTAAAGATTTTAGTTATTTATTTATTTGAGAGAGAGAGAAAGAAAGAGAGAGAGAAAGAGAAAGAAAGAGAGAGCATGAGCAGGGGAGGAGCAGAGGGAAATGGATAGGCACAAGCAGAGTCCCAACATGGGGCTCAATTCTAGGACCCTGGGATCGTGACCTGAGCCAAAGTCAGATGCTTAACTGACTGAGTGACCCAAATGTCCCCCAAATCTATTTCATTTTTAAAAAGAAGCGTTCAAAAAACAAGCAAAACTATTTTATTATTATTATTATTATATATACTATTTATTTATTAGATTTATTTATTATTTATTATATATTATTTACAAAACTGGCAAGAGAGTGGGGAAAGTGGGGAGATGTTGGTCAAAGGATACAAACTTTCAGTTATAAGATGAATAAATTCTGGGGATCTAATGTTCTGCAAGGTGATTATAGTTAATAATATATTATATACTGGAAATTTGTTACATGAGTAGATCTCAAGTGTTCTCACCACACTCAAAGGAAATGGTGACGGTGTGACGTGATGAATGTGTTAACTAGCTTGATTATGGTGCAAATTCTGGAATGTATTTGTAAATTATATCTTCATATTGTACAACTTTAAAAAATCACATTGTATAACCTAAATATGTATCATTATTTGTCAATCATACCTCAAAAAAGTTGGAGAACAGGCAACAATAATATTTTTAAAAAGAGAATAATGGGAAAGAGTAAGCCACAAGGAAGAGTTTTTTAGGAAATAGATATAACTGTAAAGATCCTAAGAGTCCAGCCTTCTGAAGGAGGCTACAGAATGAGAAAGGAGAACAGCATGGAGAGAACAGCTTGTATCTCAAAATTATTTTCACTAGGTTAGACTCGGTCATACAAATAGTTCCCCAAACTAACTTCTATTCAGAAAATACCATTTTCATTTACCCTTTCAATTTCCAATAATACTGCCCAGATACATTGTTTCTAGGATGTAACTACTATCTGGTACCCAGAATTTTAGATATAAACTATATATTAAATATCATCTATTTAAGTGATTTCAAGTCAGGTTGCACATTTAAGTCACTTGCATATTGTTAGAATATCTATATGTGGGCTCTGCTCTCCAGAAATTCAGATTTAATTGATCTGAGGTGGGACCTGGACACTGAAACCATGGTTTAAAACCAATGAATTTCATTATATTGCACATTATGAAACTTAATATCTATTACAAATAAAGGAAGTCTAATTCAGAAAGGTCAAGTGACTTGCCCAAGAGTCACAGATAAATCTAATTGTTATAAATCTCTACTCTGAGGCCAACTCTATCCTCCCTCCCTCCTTCCTCCCTCCCTCCTTGCTCTTCTTTCCTTTCCCTTCTTCCTTCCTTCCTTCCTTCCTTCCTTCCTTCCTTCCTTCCTTCCTTCCTTCCTTCCTTTCTCTTTCTTTCTTTCTTTCTTTCTTTCTTTCTTTCTTTCTTTCTTTCTTTCTTTCTTTCTTTCTTCTTTCTTTCTTTCTTCTTTCTTTCTTTTCATCAAGTACAAACATCCTCACTCGTGTTTCGTGAATGCTCTCTGGTAAGATGCACACAAGACTTGCCCTGAGAATAAATACATGTTCTGAAGGTGATGTTTGATTTTCATTAGCCCACCCTGATGGCCTACATTGGAGGGACACTCTTTTCCTGACAGAACAACTCGATTTTAGAGTCCAGAGACATACTCACTTACCCAGAATTGCTAGCAAGCTGGAAGTAATTCCAGAGTACAATAGAAAATTTTTTGTAACAAGAACTCTGTACTGGAGGGTTTTTTTTTTTTTTGAGGTTGTGAGAATTAAAGGGCATGAGCCACATAAGGCATTTAACAAAACTCTTGGGTCATATTTTACTTTGATCGGTCATGAAAATCACTGTCATCATCACCTTTGATTAGGCCTAAGTTGGTAACAGTGCAGATGTACAATGAATGAGTAAGGAAGGAAGTCACATCTTATATCTTAGTGACCCTAATATCATTGTATATGCATAGTTTTATTTCATTCTATATACTAGGTATTATTATCCCTAGCGCATAAATGAGAAAAATGAACCTCAGAAAGACTAACTTACTCAGCATCATATAACTGATAAGTGATGGAGCTTGGTGTAGAGTCCTGGTCTACTACGTATGATTTATAACCATAGAAGAGTTCCTCAGTTTGCCACAATATTTTTGCAAAAGGGGTTAAATTAAATGCATAGGTAACTGACCATTGATTTCAAATGAGGATTTGTTATTGCAAACCTAACAGTTTAAAGTTACATAAAAGAGGCAAACATGATGATCTTCCATAAAATGAATATTTCTGATACTCCTTCCTAAGTGTCTCACAAATATATGTTATGAACCCTCTGTGGAAACCAAAATGGTTCATGATCTCCATATGCAACATGTGCATTGCTGTCTCTACCTTTGGCCATAGTATTCACACTACCTGTACTATCATTTATCTCTTTGGCTTCTCAATTACTACTCATTCTTTCAGGACCAACATAAGACTCACCTTAACCTTTACGGTCTACCGCTCCTTTCTCTCAATCCCTATTGCAAATGTGGTTGGAACATAAAACTTTGTGCCTCTCTTTGTGAGATTTCCTTTAGTTAAGAGTAAAAGATGGAGGGTGGGGCAAGATGGCAGAAGAGTAGGGTCCCCAAGTCACCTGTCCCCACCAACTTACCTAGATAACTTTCAAATCATTCTGGAAACCTATGAATTCAGTCTGAGATTTAGAGAGAACAGCTGGAATGCTACAGTGAGAAGAGTTTGTGCTTCTATCAAGGTAGGAAGATGAAAATAATAATAATAATAATAAAGAAATAAAAAAGCATCCAAGGGGGAGGGGTCCCAGCAAGGAGCCAGGCTAAGGCTGCGGGGTGAGTGCCCCCAGGACAGGAGAGCCCCGCCCCGGAGAAGCAGGAGCTTCACCAATCTTCCCCGAGGGAAAGGCCCTGGCAGGGAGCTTGGGCAGGATCCCAGGAGGGGCGGGGATGCCCTCAGGCTCCCAGGGGCACTAACGGAGCACCTGCACCCCGGGGAGAGCGCGCCACACCCCGCGGCCGAGCTCCCTAAAGGGCTGCAGCCCTGGACCTCCGGAGCAGCTCCGCTGCGGCTCGGGTGGTGGGTGGTGGCTCCGGGCGGAGGGGGCTGCATGCCCCAGGAGTGCGATTCCAGCAGCACAGGCCCCGGAGCCCAGGGCACTGGGGGACACAGCCCAGGACCCTGCACTCTCCCGGGACAGGTGGAGGCGGGGAGGGCCCAGGACAGCGAGGACGCTCCTGCCCCGGTGCCCCCGGAGCTGTGTAGATCGTCGCCCCCTGTCCCTGGAGCATCCAGGCCCCTGCGGACTGGGAGCTGTGGTAGTTATTGCGAGACCTGACTCTAGGGCTGGAGAGCTGGCCGCCACTGTTTTTGTTCCTCCTGGCGTCACCTTGTACCTGGGTCCGAGCCAGGGCATCACAGGATAAACACCTCCCACTGAGCCATGCACCAGACAGGGGCTGGGCAGCTCCCCCAGGTGCACACACCTGAGAATCAGCACAGCAAGCCCCTCCCCCAGAAGACCACTTAGAAGGACGGGGGGAAAAGCAAGTTATTGACCAAGCATCACTGGAAAGTTCCAGAGGAAGTCGAGGGATTTACAGTGTATAGAATCAGAAGATACTCCCCCTTGTTTTTTGTTTTCTTTTTGTTCCCCCTTCCCCCCCCTTTTTTTCTTTTTTTTTTTTTCCTCTCTTTTTCTCCTATTTACATTACAACTTGTTTTTGGCCACTCTGCACTGAGCAAACTGGCTAGAAGGAAAAACTCACATAAAAAGAAAGAATCAGAAACAGTCCTCTCTCCCACATAGTTACAGAATTTGGATTACAATTCAATGTCAGAAAGCCAATTCAGAGGCACAATTATAAAGCTACTGGTGGCTCTAGAAAAAAGCATAAGGGTTTCAAGAGACTTCATGACTGGAGAATTTAAATCTAATCAGGCCGAAATTAAAAATCAATTAAATGAGATGCAACCCAAACTGGAGGTCCTAACGATGAGGGTTAATGAGGTAGAAGAAAGAGTGAGTGACATACAAGATGAGTTGATGGCAAGGAGGGAAACTGAGGAAAAAAGAGAAAAACAATTAAAGATCATGAGGATAGGTTACGGGAAATAAATGACAGCCTCAGAAGGAAAAATCTACATTTAATTGGGGTTCCTGAGAACGCCAAAAGGGACAGAGGTCCAGAAACTGTATTTGAACAAATCATAGCTGAGAACTTCCCTAACTTGGGAAGGGAAACAGGCATTCAGACCCAGGAAATAGATCCCCCCGCTAAAATCAATAAAAACCGTTCAACACCACAATATTTAATAGTGAAACTTGCAAATTCCAAAGGTAAAGAGAAAATCCTGAAAGCAGCAAGAGACAAGAAATCCCTAATCTTTATGGGGAGAAGCATTAGGATACAGCAGACCTCTCCACAGACCTGGCAGGCCAGAAAGGGCTGGCAGGATAAATTCAGGGTCCTAAATGAGAAGAACCTGCAGCCAGAATACTTTATCCAGCAAGGCTCTCATTCAGAATAGAAGGAGAGATAAAGAGCTTCCAAGATAGGCAGAAACTGAAAGAACATGTGACCAAAAACCGGCTTTCCAAGAAATGTTAAAAGGGACTCTGTAAAAGGAAGAGGAAGTCCAAGGAAACAATCCACAAAAACAGGGACTGAATAGGTATCATGATGACACTAAATTCATATCTTTCAATAGTAACTCTGAACATGAATGGGCTTAATGACCCCACCAAAAGGCTCAGGGTTTAAGACTGGATAAAAAAGCAAGACACATCTATTTGCTGTCTACAAGAGGTGACTCATTTTAGACATACGGACACCTACATCCTGAAAATAAAAGGTTGGAGAACCATTTACCATTCAAATGGTCCTCAAAAGAAAGCAGGGGTACCCATCCTTATATCAGATAAATTAAAGTTTATCACAAAGACTGTAGTAAGAGATGAAGAGGGACACTATATCATACTTAAAGGACTATCCAACAAGAGGACTTAACAATCATGAATATTTATGCCCTGAATATGGGAGCTGCCAAGTGTATCAATCAATTAATAACCAAAGTTAAGACATACTTAGATAATAATACGCTTAACAATTGGTGACTTGAATGTAGCGCTTTCTACAATCGACAGATATTCTAAGCACAACATCTCCACAGAAACAAGAGCTTTAAATGATACACTGGACCAGATGGATTTCACAGATATCTACAGAACTTTACATCCAAACTCAACTGAATACACATTCTTCTCAAGTGCACATGGAACTTTCTCCAGAATAGACCACATACTGGGTCACAAATCAGGTATGAACCCATACCAAAAGATTGGGATCGTCCCCTGCATATTCTCAGACCATAATGTCTTGAAATTAGAACTAAATCACAAGAAGAAGTTTGGAAGGATTTCAAACACATGGAGGTTAAGGACCATCCTGCAAAAGATGAAAGGGTCAACCAGGAAATTAGAGAAGAATTAAAATGATTCATGGAAACTAATGAGAATGAAGATACAACTGTTCAAAATCTTTGGGATACAGCAAAAGCCGTCCTGAGGGGGAGGTACATCGGAATACAAGCATCCATCCAAAAACTGGAAAGAACTCAAATACAAAAGCTAACCTTGCACCTAAAGGAGCTGGAGAAAAAAAATAGATCCTACACCCAGCAGAAGAAGAGAGTTAATAAATATTTGAGCAGAACTCAATGAAATAGAGACCTGAAGAACTGTGGAATAGATCAACAAAACCAGGAGTTGGTTCTCTGAAAGAATTAATAAGATAGATAAACCATTAGCCAGCCTTATTGAAAAGAAGAGAGAAAATCATGAATGAGAAAGGAGAGATCACTACCAATACCAGGGAAATACAAACAATCTTAAAGACTTATTATGAGCAGCTTTATTCCAATAAATTAGGCAATCTAGAAGAAATGGACGCATTTCTGGAAAACCACAAACTACCAAAACTGGAACAGGAAGAAATAGAAAACCTGAACAGGCCAATAACCAGGGAGGAAATTGAAGCAGTCATCAAAAACCTCCCAAGACTCAAAAGTCCAGGGCCAGAATGCTTCCCAGGGAAATTCTATCAAATGTTTAAAGCAGAAACAATGCCTATTCTACTAAAGCTGTTCAGAAAGATAGAAAGAGATGGAATACTTCCAATCTCGTTCTATGAGGCCAGCATCACCCAAATTCCGAAACCAGACAAAGACCCCACCAAAAAGGTGAATTATAGGCCCATATCCCTGATGAACACGGATGCAAAAATTCTCAACAAGATACTAGCCAATAGGATCTAACAGTACATTAAGAAGATTATTCACCATGACCAAGTGGGATTTATCCCTGGGATGCAAGGCTGGTTCAACACTCGTAAAGCAATCAATGTGATTGATCATATCATCAAGAGAAAAACCAAGAACCATATGATCCTCTCATGAGATGCAGAGAAAGTATTTGACAAAATACATTCCTGATCAAAACTCTTCAGAGTGTAGGGATAAAGGGAACATTCCTCAGCATCTTAAAAGCCATGTACGAAAAGCCCACAGCAAATATCATTCTCAATGTGGAAACACTGGGAACCCTTCCTCTAAGATCAGGAACAAGACAGGGGTGTCCACTCTCACCACTGCTATTTAACATAGTACTAGAAGTCCTAGCCTCAGCAATCAGGCAACATAAAGAAACAAAAGACATTCAAATTGGCAGAGAAAAAGTCAAACTCTCCCTCTTCGCAGATGACATGATACTCTACATAGAAAACCCAAAAGACTCTACCCCAAGATTGCTAGAACTCATACAGCAATTAGGCCCAGAAGTCAGTGGCATTTCTATACACTAACAATGAGACTGAAGAAAGAGAACTTAAGGAGTCAATCCCATTTACAATTGCACCCAAAAGCATAAGATACCTAGGAATAAACCTAACCAAAGAGGTAAAGGATCTATACCCTAAAAACTACAGAACATTTCTCAAAGAAATGGAGGAAGACACAATGAGATGGAAAAATATTCCATGCTCATAAACTGGAAGAATTAATATTGTGAAAATGTCAATGTTACCCAGGGCAATGTATACATTTAATGCAGTCCCCATGAAAATACCATGGGCTTCTTCAGAGAGTTGGAACGAATCATCTTAAAATTTGTGTGGAATCAGAAAACACCCCGAATAGCCAGGGGAATATTAAAAAAAGAAACCATAGCTGGGGGCATCACAATGCCAGATTTCAGGTTGTACTACAAAGCTATGATAAACAAGACAGTGTGGTACTGGCACAAAAACAGACACATAGATCAATAGAACAGAATAGAGAATCCAGAAGTGGACCCTCAACTTTATGGTCAACTAATATTCGACAAAGCAGGAAGACTATCCACTGGAAGAAAGACAGTCTCTTCAATAAATGGTGCTGGGAAAATTGGACTTCCACATGCAGAAGAATGAAACTAGACCACTCTCTTGCACCATACACAAAGATAAACTCAAAATGGATGAAAGATCTAAATTTGAGAAGACAAGATTCCCTTAAAATTCTAGAGGAGAACACAGGCAACACCGTTTTGAAGTTGGCCACAGCAACTTCTTGCAAGATACATCCATGAAGGCAAGAGAAACAAAAGTGAAAATGAATTATTGGGACTTCATCAAGATAACAACCTTCTGCACAGCAAAAGAAACAGTCAACCAAACTAAAAGACAACCTACAGAATGGGGAAAAGATATTTGCAAATGACCTATCAGATAAAGGGCTAGTATCCAAGATCTATAAAGAATTTATTAAAGTCAATAGCAAAGAAACAATCCAATCATGAAATGGGCAAAAGACATGAACAAAAATTTCACAGAGGAAGACATACACATGGCCAACAAGCACATGAGAAAATTCTCTGCAACATTGGCCATCAGGGAAATACAAATCAAAACCACAATGAGATACCACCTCACACCAGTGAGAAGGGGGAAAAGAAACTGGAGGAAAGGCACAGCCTAGCCTCAGTAGCTCCAGGAAATCACAACTGTGGAGGTCTGGGCTAAGTGTTATGTTACTGTGACAGAAAATGTTCTTTCCAGTTTATGTTTTATTTTCCAGTGACCCTTACTTTCTGTAATAGGACAATAACTCCTTGTTATGATCAAAATCTATACTGAATAAGGTTCTGAGAATGGCAATTACAGCTTACTACTGATGAAGGTCTGTGTATCTCTCCCTAGGAAGTAAGGTATTTTACACCTGTCTCTGTAGGAAGGACTATGTTTATGTAAGTGTGTGTTTTTCATGGTGGCTGATACATACCTGAGTATATGGTGACCTTTCTACAAAGTGCAGTTACTATGTTCAATTTCCAAATGAACCTTGTTGGCTCACCTTGGTTCTGGTGACTGTTCATTGTCTAGTGATTAGTGACAAGGGTTTGTGGTCACACAGGCAAACTATAGATGGCAAAACCAATTTTGTGCATGTTTGCCTGTGTGTGTGTCATGTGAACACATGGTTCACTATCCCCTGGTTCTCTATCAAGGGATAACCAACATTTAGCAATAATAAGAGTGGACCCATTTGAGTAAAGGGGCCTTCTTTCTGACCAAGAATGGGACTATGTGGGAAACCAAACCACCTGTGCAAATTTGGTAAGTTTGGCCTGCATTTCCTATGCCTTAAGGTGAAGTGATAATTTTTACCTGTCATACTAATGACAAAGATAGATTTTTTTAAAGTATAGGAAATGGGCTAACCATGATGGCTAACTCAACAATGTCTTAAATAAGACACATGATTTTCATGTATGAATTTCCTCATCATGAGAGAGGATGAATACTTGCCATTCGTGGTAGGCAAAATTCTTAGATGGCCACATTTCCCAATCTTTTGTATAGCCCTCTTCCCTTCTGAGGCAGAGCCTGTGAATACAATGAGAGGGTTACTTCCTTGATGAGGTTATGTTATACATTGCAAATGATTACAGGATAGTTACCCAATTATTATGTTATGTTATAAAATACCACTTCACTGCAGACTGAAGAGGAACTAAAAAGTCAGAGATATAATCCTGATGCCAGGAAAAAAGCAGATAGCTTTGGTGTGAAGGGCCTTTGGAGCCATGAGACAGATTGAGATCATCTTCTCAGAGCTGAGGGCCATTCCTGGCTGATAGCTAGCAAGAAAATGGGATCTCAGGAATACAGCCACAATACAATGAATTTTGTCAATAATCTGTGAGCCTGGAAAATGACCCTGAGTCTCAGGTGAGAATTCAATCCCTGACCAACATCTTGATTTCAGTTTGGTGATGCCCTGAGCGAGTAACCAGCTAACCTGCCCCTAAACTCCTAATCCAAAGAATCAGAAGATGTTAAATGGGTGTTATTTAAGTCACTGATTGTGGTAATTCATTACACAGCATGGGACACTAACAAACCATTAAATAAATGGTTAATACATTCATTTAGTGATTTAATAAACTTTTATGGGTAAACCACTACATGCTAAGCATCATGGTAGGTGATGGAGAGTCAGAGTCAAACATGACCACCAGCATCCCATGCAAATGAAAAGAGATTCTAATTAGGAACCAATTTTCCTAAGAAAAGGGAAATAAGTCCCCAGACTTCTCAGGACATCATCACCCGTTTTTTAGGGACAAATAGTGAAATTCAGATTACAAAAGAACAGAACTAGAATTTACAGTCAGACTTCAGAGAAGGCAATGTTATCACAGGATGAAACTGTTTTCTTTGTGTTTCTACTCCTTTTCTTCCACTCTAATGTTCTCTCTTTTCCTGTTCAAGCCAAAAACAAAGGCACAAGTTCCATGTAATGAAGAAGGTGTCTGTTGGGTAAAGAGTGTTCTAATTTTCTGAGATGTTCACATTTGCAAAAGTACCCTTTTCCTCCCAAATGTCCTAGACTCAACTAGCCAGAGATTCCAATTTGTGGCTGCAGCAATCACCTGGGAAGTCCTGATTTCAGCCCCACCAAGGTTAGGCTCTCAAGAATGAATAAACAAGTCCAGAATAAGAAGCTGAATGAAGCAAATCTCTAACTTCACCCACTGCAGCTCAGATGGAAAACAGCCCCTCCCATCTTTACCCCAACTCCTACACACACACAGCCTATTTCCATATTGTCACAGCTCTGCCATTCCAGATGGCAAAACTGCAAGCATTCTCCTTATACTAGAAGTTTTAAAATCCATTTAACTGATATAACCTGAAATACAATTCATCCTTTGGAAAAGTTTTTTGTTTGTTTTTGTTTTATTTTGTTTTTCCTCTTTCAGCTTCTTTTTTTGGAGTGATTAGGGAAAACTCTTTCTGTGAAGAGACTAATGGATCAGATAGAGTGGAAAAGAGGGAGAGGGAAGAGATAGAGATACATATATATAGAGAGGAAAACGGAGAGAGAGAGAAGGAGAGGAGGAGAGAGAGAAAAGAAGATAAATAAGGAAAGGAAGATGGGGGAGAGAGAGGGGGAGAGAAGAGAGGGAGACAAGGGGTGAGAAAGACTAAGAAACTTAAAGAAAGCTTCTTGCATCATTGAATAGCTGTCCTATATGTGGGAGGCTCAGTGCAGAGCCTTTATAGATGCACAAAAGTTAATCTAAGTTTCAGGTTGCTGATGTGGCACCCTAGGGAAGAGCAGCTCCTTCCTGGGCCTGGAAATTCATTTCAACCATACCAATGCCATAGTTAATGGTATAAACATATGTTTTCTCTTGTATTAGAAATGACTTTATTTCTCTTCACCATCATTACTTATGCAGTATGATAGTTTAACTGCCGTGCAAATATTAAAGTTAACAGAGGTAAGCCCTGTAGCTCAGCCTCTGATATAAAAACTTTATAAAATGTGGCTGTAATTATCATCATCAGAGAATTCAGTATATTTGGAGTGAAGGACAGTTGTATGTACTTTAAAGTAGATGTCCTAAAATAAAATAAGGAAGAAATATTTTTTTATTATTTTGTAGGTGATTCTGTCTCCCCCCACCAAATTATTTCATTCACAACCTGACATTCTTCTCATTTTCCTCAACATTATTTAAATACAAGCTTAAAATATTTGACTTTCATTACATTGTCATTTTTCCCACCATGTGGATTCCAGTGTCCTGTCTGCAGAACTGGTCTTGCTTTTCGTGTTGAGAAAATTTGGCCTATAAAATTAATTCTTAGATATCAATCCTTGCCTTGTAAAGAAAACTTAGACGTGGCATGTATCTTCTGTCTATTTCAACAATGTGAGGTCTCTTGCACCCAAAGCATTTGATAGATTGTAAATTGAGATGCTTCCAAATGGAGGAAATATGAGCCTTTTTATATGCGACTGTCACTTGACACAATCATTCTTAAAGATGGTATGAACAGTGATATACAGAAGACACGGGGGCATTTTGATAAATTTTGATAAACAGAAAGGGTCATTTTATGGCTTTAGGCAGTAGTAAATAAATCAACACATTTTGGCTGGCTGTAGAAGTCTGGGACCAGAGTAAGAGGCAAAATATAACCTGAAATCCTTACCCAGAAGATTCCCTCCCAGTTTCTCCATGTAGAATTTTATAGATATGTTTTAATATTATATTTCTCTGCCATAGGCTATTATACTCAATGGAGGCAACCACCTGCCCTGCTCCATGCCAGCCAATGGAGCTGTCATCATTTTGCTTATAGTATTTTGAGAAATTAAACTGTCAGTCTTCATTTCTCTTGATGGCTGTACCACCAGCATGTCTCATTTTTGTCTACGAAGCTTATTTGAATTTAAAATCATCCTGGTGACTTCAGAGTCCCAATTTCAGATTTCTATCTTCTGCTGAGATCCAGGATACTGGTGTCCAAGCCATCAATACAAATGAAATTTGACCATATCAAAGGGAGATAAAAACCACTCTTCTTCTTTTGCCTTGAAATTCTCTGATTAGGAAGCTCAGGAGAATTTCAAGTCCAGAGATGACCTCACTGTTGTTGAGACAGGAGGGGAGAGGCCTGAAAACTATGTCCCAGGATTACAGTGAATAGGAGGGGAAGACAAATCTTCTCATCCATGCAGTTGTCCAGCTATATGATCATCTCTAAACCTGAACCACTGAGGACTTCTCTGGAAGCAGCATTTTGTTACCTATTTATCATATCAGAATTCTGAACCCCATCAAATGGGGACAGATCTTTGGGTTTTTTTTCTCCCATCTCTCCATCTACTCCTTCACTTCTGTTCCGCTCCCTGAGATCACCAATGTTTTTGTTTTTTTTTTTTTAATATTTTGTTTATTTATTTTAGAGAGAGTGTGGGAGAGAGAAGGGGGTGGGGCAGAGAGGGAGGGAGAGACAGAATCCCAAGCAGGCTCCTCGCTGAACATGGAACCTGATGCAAGGGCTCTGTATCAAGACCCTGAGATCGTGACATGAGACAAATTCAAAATCTGAACACCTCAATGACTGACCCACTCAAGTGCCCTCTGAGATTACCTTCTAAATAAGTCATCTTATCCAAATCTTTTTGTTAGGGTTTATTTTGGGAGAAAATGAACCTAGGCATTTCTCTTATGAACTCAGACTCTTCTAGGGCCATATTACTACTCACCGATTATGTTCTAAAACTTCAGTTCAGGAAGTTGTTACATTAATACGTATTTTTAGGGAGAAGGAGGATTCAAGCAGTTTTCCTTTACAGAAGCATTTATTAGAAACTTAGGTGAATTGAGATGCTCTCAGGGGAGGTAGAAATTATTAAAAAGTACTTTCCAAATTGACTTGTCAAAGAATCCTTCGGTTGTGTATTCATCTGCCAGGTTGCTGGTCATTTTTAGAGCACAGTTTAGTAAATGATAATTAGATTTTCAGAATATGAATATGTAAAAAGTCCAAGCAATGAATGGGAAGGACAGCTGTCAGCGAGGTAGAGAGAGTATTGCACACAGGAAAGTGCAAGTCTCCTGAAGGCATCGGGTTCTTCCCTTGCTGTTCTGCATCCAGCTCCTACTGGCCAGCCTCATTTCTCACTTGTCCTGAACCTTTTCTTCTCAATTATAAAGTATGTGTACTGATTCAGCACTCAAGAGTTTCCTTTCAAGCTTTAAAATTCTTTTTTTTTAAATTTTTATTTACTTATGATAGGCACACAGTGAGAGAGAGAGAGGCAGAGACACAGGCAGAGGGAGAAGCAGGCTCCATGCACCAGGAGCCCGACGTGGGATTCGATCCTGGGTCTCCAGGATCGCGCCCTGGGCCAAAGGCAGGCGCTAAACCGCTACGCCACCCAGGGATCCCTCAAGCTTTAAAATTCTATAACTTTATAATGGATTAATGTATTTTACTATAAAGATCAAGTCTAGCAAGAGAGTCCTGAATCTCAGTTTATTAACTAAAACACTGTATGATGCACGAAACAGAAAAACCAACCAAATGATTATAAGCTGAAAAGGAATTTACCAGCTGACATGACTATAAACGCAAAGCTTAAATACTTCAGGAATGACCTACAGCAGGACTTGAAACTATCACCAGGACCCACTTCACTCCAGCCCCTCTGCTCAGCAATGTTTTCCTCCATGTGTTGACTTTGCTACCAGGCAGCTATGATCTTTGCCTGTGTATGTATCTGCTCTGAATACTATATATATATATGTATATATTTGTGAATATATATGTCTATATTTGTATTGCTTTTTCTCGATTTTTTCTGTTTCCATTTCAAAGATTTTTTTTTTTGGTATAATCTTTGTTATTTGCTTTCTTCTGAATTCTTTGGGTTTAATTTATCCTTTTTTTCTAGTTTCTTTTTTTTTATTAGTTTCAGAGGTAGAATTTAGTGACTCATCAATTGAATATAACACCTGGTGCTCATTCCACCAAGTGCCAATTTTATATATTTTTAACTTCACCTTCAAGTAGAAAGGGAGAGCTTGTCTTTACTTCAGAATCTGACAAATGTCCAAGGTGAGACTCTCATTGGTTGAATTAGATCGAATTCTTACATCTGAAGTAACCACTACAGGTAGGGAGATAAGCTCTCCCATGGTTGAAAATTAGTGTCTGTACCTTAGAATCACCTGCAGAGATTTTAAAAAATACTTATGTTGAAGCCCACCTTAGGCTAATTAAGCCTGTACATCTGTGAGTGGGAATCAGGCATTAAATGCTTTGAAGCTCCCTTGTCATTTCAATGTCTACCCAGACTTAAGAATCACTGATTTAGACCTGGACTACAGTGATTCATGTTTATAGAATTCATCTGGGAAATATTTCCAAAGACAGATTCTGATTCAGGAGGTCTGAGGCAGGGCCCAGTATGCTGCATTTCTAATAGCTTCTAATAGCTTATCCAGTGATGCTTTTGATGTGATTCATAGTCCACACTTTGAGAAATAGGTCATACTATTCAGTATCTATTCCCACAATAGTAAGGTCAAATCTAACCATAACATGTGGGCTAAGAGTGAAGAAGTATGACTCACCAAGGGAAATTTTACTTAGTTCTGATGAAATGTTCACTCCTACCGATGAGACTCGAATTTACAAAATCTGCTTTTATAATTATGTATAGTAGCTCAGGCATATGTTCATATCATAACTGTCTTTCTGAAATTTAGTACTCTTGTGAATAAGAAGTACCATTTGAATAGAAATCATCTACCAGTAGCCAGGAAGTGTTAAACTTACTTTTATCTCTTTCTTCTTTCCTGTGAAATAATAAAATTGGGCAAGATTCTTAGATAAAACAAACTACAAAAAAAAATGTCTAAACAGTAGTTCTTTATTGTAAAAGGTTAGTTTCAATAGATTAAAAAATTGCTTTGTAAAATGATTTTCTGGAAGGCATTCTGTAGGCAAAAATTATCTCACAGTAAAAGAGCAATTATCTATTCACAAAATTATTTATTTATATTGGGGTAGCAAAACAAAGGAGGATTTTAAGTGTAAGAGGGTAGGTCTGCCCACCCCTGCATAACCATTATTAGATGGCAGCTAGCCCTAAGGAATACTCAGACATGCACAGGGCTTATACTGAGCCACTCACAAATGCCTTTTTTATTTAATTATTTATTTTTTTACTTTTAAACGTATACTTTTTATTTTTGTGTATACTTTTTATTTTATTTTCTTATTCATAAATTTATTTTTTATTGGTGTTCAATTTGCCAACATACAGAATAACACCCAGTGCTCATCCAGTCAAGTGCCCACCTCAGTGCCCGTTACCCAGTCACCCCCACCCCCTGCCCACTTCCCCTTCTACCACCCCTACTTCGTTTCCCAGAGTTAGAAGTCTTTCATGTTCTGTCTCCCTTTCTGATATTTCCCACTCATTTTTTCTCCTTTCCCCTTTATTTCCTTTCACTATTTTTTATATTCTCCGAATGAATGAGACCATATAATGTTTGTCCTTCTCTGATTGACTTACTTCACTCAGCATAATACCCTCCAGTTCCATCCACGTTGAAGCAAATGGTGAGTATTTGTCATTTCTAATGGCTGAGGAATATTCCACTGTATACATAAACCGCATCTTCTTTATCCATTCATCTTTCGATGGACACTGAGGCTCCTTCCACAGTTTGGCTATTGTGGACATTGCTGCTAGAAACATCGGGGTGCAGGTGTCCCAGAGTTTCACTGCATCTGAATCTTTGGGGTAAATCCCCAGCAGTGCAATTGCTGGGTCATAGGGCAGATCTAGTTTTAACTCTTTGAGGAACCTCCACAATGTGAATTGGTACAAATGCCTTTTAAAAGGATTACCACCACTACAACAAAAACAGCTTTTACTAGCATAGTTAATAATGCCAAAATAACCCCAATAATTGATCTTGCATTGAAATGCTCTAACATCATGGAACATTTTTTTTCTTGATAAAAACTGAACAATGCACCTAAACTCTGTGTGTGTGTGTTTGTGATCAAGACCTGTTTATTTTATTTTATTTTATTTTATTTTATTTTATTTATTTTTTTTTTACGGATTTAACTCTTTTTTTATTGGGGTATAACTGACATAAAACATCAGTTTCAGTTGTACAATGTAATGAGTCAATATTTGTATATAATGTAAAATAGCACAATAAGTCTAGTTAGCATTTAGCACTTCATATTTAAAAAAAGAACTATATAATAAATCTGATGTTTTTTGGAGGAAGATGAAGTTGTACAGTTCTATTAAAACATTTATAGATGCATTCAATTACTACCACAATCATGATACAAAATAGTTCCATCACCAAAAGATTCCATTACAATATCTCTTAGAGTCACATCCTTCTCTCCTTCCCCTCCCAAACACACACACTCCTAGCCCCTGGCAACTACTGATCTGTTTTCTATCACTATAGTTTCCTCTTTTTGAGAAGACCTGTTTATTTTAGAGACATAAGCAGCAGAACTAGGAAGGAGTGATGAGGTTGAGATACCAGTCACAGGTGTAGGACCAGATATAGCACAGGCTCTGTCTGTGCATGAGGAGAAGGAGACGAGAGTCTCCTGTTTCTATGAGGAAAGAGTATGAGGATAGCCTGAGGGAAGGTGAATTTTCCATGAGGGTGAGGGTCGAATCCCTCTGGACCAAGTGAAGAAGGCCTAAAGCCTCATGACACCCTTGGCCAAAGAGCACCCTAATGTGGCTCTGTCTATGTCTGGGAAAAGTCATGTTCAAGAGGGAAACTAGGGTGCCCTCTGGCACTAGGAAGGCCCCACGTGTTCCAGAGCAACCTGCAATGAGGCCCTCTGATTAGCAAGCACTCCTTTCCCCTGGCCCCAGTCATTTCTGTAGAGCCTCCAAGGAGAGTGCATTCAAGGGAGCCCGACTTCAAAAGAAGGGTTAAAATGGTAAAAATAGATACTCAGGATTGCAAGCTGGGCACATTTGAATTCTTTCTTTATCTCTATATCTCCATTCTATCCTTTGTGTGGGCATGAGGAGCATGGGCCCCTGAAACCAGATGGAATAGCCAAACAGCCAGAGGATAGGGAGTCCAAACCCAGGAGGTAACTAGGTGGTCACATCTTATGTACTCTGAGGAGATTATGTCCCTTACGCTCTTTCCTCCAGAACATTTTTTTGAGAATTTTCCCTCTCCTTTAGAATTCCAGAGACTGTATCATCAAAGCAACATGAAACATGAAGAATAAATAACCTGAGGTTAAAATAACCCCGAGTCCTGACCGTATTATCTAGAGACAATGGCCATGCAGCCGAGATCCATGCCTAATGCAGTACCAAAAGTTCTGAAGCTGACATGAGTTGTAAAGAGCCTACCAAGAGTCCTGCTATGGTGCCCCAGGTTGTTTCTTAGTCCCACTTTTGATGACTCAGCTTATTTTGGATCATGTTAAATAAATCCTCGTTCAGCCCTGAAAGCTAAATATCTAATATGTAATCCACATGTATGTGCCTGGCTCCCGGGAATCTCCTCTCTCATCTGCTCTAACCATATCATTACTCTCTCTGGAGCTCTGATCTCACAGTGCCCTGCTCTCCTCTAAGGCTTTTAAAAAGAGAACTACATTGGGACACCTGCCCTGTGGTTGAACATTTGCCTTTGGCTCAGGTCATGATTCCAGGGTCCTGGGATCGAGTCCAGCATCAAGCTCCCTGCAGGGAGCCTGTTTTACCTTCTTCCTATGTCTCTGCCTCTCTCTCTCTCTCTCTCTCTCTCTCTCTCTGTGTGTCTCTCATGAATAAATAAAATCTTTAAAAAAATATGTTATTATTGACCATGTGTACAGTTAAGGAAACTAAGGGTCAGAGAGTTAAGTTATTGTTCTTAAATCAGACAGATAAGAAAGCCTAATCTGAACCAAAGCCTTTTCAACATACCACATTTAATGTGTTAACCATTCCCAAGTTCCTCCCTGCAAGAATTGTCTATGATTTTGAATTCTCAGAGAGCAACAGTTTTTTTCTCATTTGCTCTGGAGTGCTCTGCACCACACACAATACCTGGCCAGAATTGCCACTCATTAAATATTTGTTAGATCAGAGAGATGGACAGTGAGTGGTGAAGATATTTTTGTTAAGGAAGAAGATTTTAGCTTCCTCTAATTCATACTTAGGTTGGCAATGTGTTCGTTGTCCCTCTATACCTTCAACAAGGAAATGGGCATAACTTTGTGTGGTCATCACAGGCATACTCAAGCACTTCCTGTTTGTTGCTCTCAGGACAAGAGTCTGATAAGAAGATACACAGTAAAAAATAAAAATAAAAAATAAAAGAAGATACACAGCCAGAGCAATTACTCCTGTCTTCCCATCCTCTCCTGGTTAATTATACTATGACATCAGTACCCCATATACTCATTGAGTAGGAGAATCTTACTTGTTTGCCTCCAGCCAGGGACATTTACTTCTTATAAACCCATGGAACCTGGTACATAATAGCTACTCAAAAATACTTAGAGTCAGAAAATATTAGAAGATGGTGTAACAGGAGAAGTGGATTAGCCCAATTCTTTTGTGTGATTTATGACAATAATGAAATCAAAAGGGGGGAAAGTATACTGATTATCAAAGCAACAGGTTGCTTTTGCTGGCTTGACTAAATTGAGACAGAAAATGACTTATCTTCCCTACAATCTGTTATCCAGATTGAGAACTATGCCTCTGGGAAAAGTCTACAACATTAAACATATGACTCAAAGAAATTTAAATTAAGTAGGAACATGTCAATGGGATCCTTGGGGAATATACTTCTGCCATTCTAGACTCTCTGACCCTAAAACAGTTAGTAGTGAGCAATTCATTTGTTAATGCCCAGGGTAAAAAATATGGATGTCCAACAAGAAGGACTATGGGGAATGCTTTCTTATCACGAACCAAGGAAAATGTGGGATATTATAGGATATTGTAGGTGGCTGCAATATCGGGGCAGCAGCCATACAGCTTAGGCTTCACCACTTTCAAGATTAAATAAAACATTCTGCCTGAGAGACTTAACATCTGAACTATGATACATATATTTCAGTTTTCGGTAAAGGTATATATGTTCTAAAATAGAAGACAATGTCAGTACTCTAAATGCAATATGAGACAGGAGGATGACATAATGGAGAAACACTGGGTGATATTTAATAAATGCCAATCTTTCTAATAAAAGTAATATTTAAAATCAATAAATTATTGACTGTGATAGTCAAGTGATAGCATTATAATGTTGCATCAAAAATTCTGGATTCTATCATTCTAAACATATACTTCCCAAAGACAATTTGTTATATATCATTTTATGGCGAACATTAAAAGTCATTTATATTACTGTCTATGAATATTGGGGGAGGGAGATCATGAGTGTTCTGCAATGATTTTATATCTCTGAATGCTGAGGCAGAGAAGTCAGGGGAGAGAGATATTCATTCAGCCAAAGTTTTGACAAGAAATTTATCTGAGAACTGAATAACTATAGATCTCATAGATTTGGCCAGCTTTAACATTAAGGAAGGAAACAAAGAAAATTAAGCTGTCACAAGTACTCGACATGGGCTGGGTACTGTGCTCTATTCTTCACATATCTTACCTCATGTAATTTTCATGACAACCTTGGGAGGAGGTATAACTATCCTAATTCCATGGATGTGGAAATTGAATTAGAGAGGTTAAATGACATAAGTACTTGCCTAGATTTGATCCCTTGATTTTCTGACACATAAAGCCATGTTCTTTCACTAATCCCATTGCCTGAGATTTGCTGACCTTATGCACACAAATAAATCAATGATCCATTCATAGGGATGTTAAGTAGCTGTCATGTCATAATAGCAGTAACACTGAGATAGAGCACATCCTCACAAGTGGCCCCACCAAACTTAAGGTACCAGGCTTCCTTTAACAAAACTTTTGTAAGAAAATTACTGTTACAGATATCTATGCAATCATAGACTTAGATATTTTTTTTTTACCTTGAAGATACCTTTCAGATCTTTTAATTCAATCCCTTCATTTTACAGAGGAGAAAAATGATATCTAGGAGGTGAAATGTCTTGTCCGAAGTCCCATAGCAAGTGAGAGGATTAGACCTCAGAATGACTATTGACATCCTGCTTCTCTTGCAGCTATTCCACATTTCCTATATTATCCAGTCAGTTACAGAATATGGAGACAATAAAAGGAGGACAAGCAGTTCTGACTAGTATTTTCTGACTTCCATTACTTTACTCTAGGAAAGAATAGCAAGGATATGAGAGGTAGGCAGCTGGAGTTTGGAAACTAGGGAGGAACCAAAAACCTATATCACCAGCATTGGACATTGGATGGACTTCCCCCTTATTTGTGAAACATATCAGCAAATAGTGGAATATGTCCAGAGTGCCAGGCAAAGTTTGGACAACATTGGGAGCAAACAGAAACCCTGACAGTCTTGCTGACTTTTTTGGTTAACACCTCACATATGTAGAGGCTTTCTAGACTAGAAAATTTAACATATTCAGGTATTCTGCTAAGAACTACAAAGAAGTATTGCCCTTTTTACAGTAACTTCTAACATTTATAGTTTGATGAACAAAAGGAGAAAGCTCTGTTATCTCCTCTCTGGGGAAGGTGATAATGGGTGATACTACTTCCATTTGGCAGAGGTGGGGAATTGCCATCAGACTGTGGGGCTGTCCATCAAGTCTCAAGTGCTTGTCAAGTCCATGGGGTCACAACTCAGTGCATTCTGAGGGGAGCCAAGCCCTTTTACTCAGCCACAAATGATGGCATCAGGACAGAGGTAAATCACATACTAACAGGGCAGGACCAACTTGTCTCTCAGACGACTTGTCCTCAAATCTCTATTCAGGGAGGACATTATCTAAGTAATGGAGCAATAAAATCACCATTTCTTTGTGGAAAGTCTAAAAAAATGTATGTATACTCAAATATTTGAACACTTTGGTTATAAGGCAATATCCCATTTCATGATGAGAAAACACATAATAAAGATTTCTAAGACAACCTGAATCATTGCCATCACAAAGCTTATGAGTAGCAAATGTATGTGGACATTTAACTTTATTGCTATTTACAATCCTAGGAACTTCATTGCTAGAACCATTATTAAGTCATATAGCACAAAAAAATAGGGGGTAGATCATGCTTTCTAAGATGAAGTTGTTTGACACTTTTTGAATCGTATCCAATATGAATACTAAAGAATTTATTTTAAGCCACAAGCACCCTTTTACATAATATTAAAGCAATTTTTAACCAGCCTTTAAACATATATTTATGACTCTAGAAAACATAATCACAACAAAAACTTATTATGTTATTTTGTAGTTACAATCTTTAAAAGACTTATTTATAATAATATAATTTGCAATTGTGGAGATATAGACCTCTGAGCAAGTACTACATTTCTAGTTCATCTTTTTTATTTATTTTTTAAATCTGATATAGTATGGTAAACTTTAAAACAGAAGTTCATAATGTTTAGGAATGTGGGTTCCAGAGCAAAACAGCCTATTGCTGAAATCTTGGCTCTTCTCCATCATAGTTGCTCAAACTTGCATCACTTCCTTCTGTTTTCTCATGTGTGAAATGGGGTAATAACAGTAACTTCCTTGAAAAATGAATACAAAGATCCAAAGAAAATTTAAATAAAGATCAGGGCCTTGAGCATTATTAGCACTGGATGCATTTTGTTATTATCAGCATCCCAAGCTAGCAATGGCCGAGGTAATTTCAAGTGATGTGTCTTGCCCAAATTTTTTGGCAGCTTTGCTTTATTTAGAAAAAAAGTAACTGAGTTAGTGTGATGATTGGAGATGATTTGTAAAATCTCAAAGCTAAATTTTTTTTTATGAGAGAGAAATACCGGGGAAGTAGTTTTTTAAATGTTTGTATCTTTGTTATTAAAGAATAAATAAAAGAATGTCACCAGTGCTTTGGCCCTGTCATAAAAGAAGCAGAATTACTTCCATGGGCTTTCTCCAAGGCTTGCTGTATGCCTCAGGGTTAAAAGGCAGTGACCATAGCAACCTCAAGTTTATTTCTGTGATTCCTTGCAGTAACACCCTTCATTGAAGGTATCTATAAGAATCATTTTTTATTACAAACATAAGACCCTACTTAATACATGTGAAAAGACACCCAGAGAGAACAATTCTTAGCCAAGTCTCAGAGTATATTAATGGCAAGATTGAGTTAGGAACCCTTATCTAACAGAAAATATACATGCCCTGCTATTATTCTCAGATTGAGGAAAAAGATGAGTAGTCAGATGTATCTGAAACAAACTATTGTTTGCTAAGCAAAAGGCAAGTTTGGTTGCAGAGCTCAGTCATTTAGAACAAAGGAGGAAAACAGATTTACTAGTGTTTTGGGGAAGTGGTGTTGGGGCTTAGGAGACTGACTCATTTCCAGAAGCAGGGAAATTAGGGTGAGAGAGTAATGCAATTTACATCAGGAGCCAATCTTTCACTAAAGTTGTATTTTATTCAATATATTTTTTTGCATTAATTTCAATTGTTTCAGACAATGCTTTATAATGTGGTCTTAATTATTGAGTTATTTGGTGTCTCCTTCAATGCTGTGTCTGAGATGAATGCCTCACTCGCCTCACTTTTGTCCTACCCTGGTTAAAATGTGTGTACTGAAGAAGGGCTGGCATTGACTAGAAAGGGTGGGTTCACATCCAGTTCTGTGGTCCCTTGGGACTAGGGTTAGTGAGCAGTGTATTTTCTCCTGATCTTAAATAATTGTAGCATTTCATTCTCACTATATGTTACAAATCTGAAATCGAAATGGCTCTCTAATACTATTTTTCAATATTTCAAGGTGATATTAGAAAACTGAGAAGGAAAAAAGGTTGTAATACCTCTTCCCTTCTGTTCAGCCTATTCTCAACCTTTTCTACTTGCTTTATGCAGTAGATTGATGCCTTCACCTCCTCCTTTTTGAGATGGTGGCTCTCTGCCTCTGCTTGCAATTAATCTATATCTTCAATACCCATAAGGTCTTTCTTCCAATGTCAAAGGTATAGAAACCTGAACTTCTGTCCAAAGCTAATTATGCCACCAAGATTGTAATCCCAGTACTCTTTCATTTTCTGTTTTTAATTTTTCTTTCTCTCAGCGATACTTTGGTTTCAAGTACAGTGCCACAAGTCTTTCTAATATTATAAAACTGACATTAGTCAAAAGCCTAGGCATCTAGTTTTCCACCTCATTTTTTTTTTTACTTTCAAATTGATGTGAACAGTCATCTTCACAATTTTTATGTCTCACCTCCACATCCTTCTATGGTTCACTGCAATCAATTTCACCATCACAGCACTACTAATTTCACTTCTCTTCTCTTGCAAGCATAACTGATAGCCATTAATACCCAAACCCAATGGACAATGTAAAATCTTACATGACTTGAACTTTGTAGATTCTTTGTAGATTTGATACCACTGACCATTTAGTCTTTGAAATGCTCTCCTTGCTTGTCTTCTGTTACCATCTGGATCTTATTCTGCTTTCCTGGTTGTTCCTCTTTGTTTGCCTTCTTCACCTCCTATTTTTGCTAATCCTTTATTTATTCATTCATTTATTTATTTTTAAAATTCTAATTCCTAGCCCTCATTCTCTAAACAATATCCCTGGACAATATTTAATGCCAGAATGACTTAGAATGTGTTTATGCTAATGAATCACAGGCTTACCTCACCAGCTAAAACATCTCCTTGGTGAATTGCACTCATACTCATCAGCACATTTTCACAGAAAACATAGGAAGACATTAACCAGCTCATTTTTATATTTGATGAATTATTTGATTATCTGGTTTGAATCATCTTAGTTAATATTATCAGAAATTACTTGAAAATAACCCCTAACTTTTCTTTTACCATCATTTTTCACAGCCAAGTATTCATTAGGCACTATTAATAGTCTCTACTCTCATTACCTCTCACTAGTATATTTAAATAGCCTCTGGAGTAGGTAACTGATTCTCCAACTTCTCTAGACTGTCATCTATTATCTATCCATCATCTATCTATCTATCTATCTATCTATCATCTAATTTTCCCAGAGATATTCTCTATTTTGACTTTAATAACCTTAAATTGTTTTTTGTCTGTTCTTGCAGATTATGTATAGAACCTCAGTATGTACTCTTGTAGACACAGGTGTGTCTTTTAAACAACTTGCGGCAGTTGTTTACATTATTGTGTATGTAGGACTAAGTTCATCCTGATAATGGATAAAACACCCTACTATTCATTAAAATTCCATAAAATTAAAAAAATAAAATTCCATAAAATACCATTTGTTAAAATACTACCTGTATTTATGTGTGTAGGCTTGAAACAGAACATGTAGAGAAGAAAGTGGAGGGAGGAAAGTGTAATTGGCACACAAAATTTGTCACCTGAACATTTTTTAGTGAATGAAGCCCCCTAAATACTTGAGAAGGGCAAGTATCTAGAACAAGAATAAAAGGCTATGGGACCCAAGGTGATGTTACTTTGGACTTACTCTTACTCTGAAGAAACTACTCCTCCTTTTGAACTTTATTTTTTTTTTCATGGATCAATAAAGTTAATGATAGTACATACCACGCAGGATTGTCCTCAGGTTTAAATGAGAGGTTGCTTTGGAAAATGCTCCATAAACTAAGAGTTCCATTTAATTAGTCTGCTGATCTGTGGAACTCTAGTGGGGTTTTTATTAAAAATTCAGGGCATTTTAAGAATATATTTTTTTTTCTGATATCATAGTGAAAAGCCATGACACTGTAGTCCTAAGAACATAGTTGTATTCTACACTGGCAATGCATATGTTTTCATATTTTGGGTTAGGAAAATTTTCTGAAATGTTCTTTGAGGCTGGTGTGTACTGCAATCTTAATCATAGTCATAATAATAGAAGCAGGTAGTAGTAGTAGTATCAGTAGTGGCACTATTAGTAGTAAATGCATAGAAGAGAAATCATTTTAATCTTTTTTTTAAAGATTTTATTTATTTATTCATGAGAGACACAGAGAGAGAGGCAGAGACACAGGCAGAGGGAGAAGCAGGCTCCGTGCAGGGAGCCTGATGCAGGCCTCGATCGCAGGACTCCAGGATCACGCCTTAAGCAGAAGGCAGATGCTCAACCGTTGAGTCACCCAAGCATCTCTCATCTTAATCTTTTAATGGCAAAATGGATACTAATTCAAATTAATTATACTTATTGGCTGACAAAATTGATACATAAACATTGTAAGAAGTGATATATGAAATCAGGCTATTTATCACAAGATATAATCATAACTTAGGGATCCCTGGGTGGCGCAGCGGTTTGGCGCCTGCCTTTGGCCCAGGGCGCAATCCTGGAGACCCGGGATCGAATCCCACATCGGGCTCCCGGTGCATGGAGCCTGCTTCTCCCTCTGCCTGTGTCTCTGCGCCTCTCTCTCTCTCTCTCTCTCTATCATAAATAAATAAAAATTAAAAAAAACAAAAAAAAAATAATCATAACTTACTGCCTGTTCTTATGCAATTTTTCTTCCTTTGATCACAGAATCAGAAAGAGAAGTAGAATTAGGGCCCATGTGTCTAAATACCAAGTTCAAACTTTCATTCATGAGATCAGATTATTTCTTCATAGTCAATGATTTTCTTTTGTGGCTCAATCCTTTTGTTCCAGTGCTTAGTAAATTTGACATCAAAAGAGTGAAGAATCTTGCTGTCTATTAATATAGCTGATTTCAGTAAAATTATGGAATTCAGCTTAGAAAACTAAACAAAACAAAACTGAAGATATAGATCCTTTTGTGATGCCCATTTTGTCTTTTTAATTTTATTGTGACTGAAATGGGGGGATTCCTGGCACCACATCCACCATGACTTTGTCCAGTTGAGTTTTATTTATTTATTTTTTCCAGTTGAGTTTTAAATGACTCACATGATCAGCCTCATACTATAGCTCCTAAGAATGTGTTCTGTGACATAACAGAACTGAATGGTAGGAAGTTCCACTTGATATAATATTCCTGGACTCAATTATTGAGAAAAATATCCTCTGCACAATTTCACCACCATAAAGAAGTCAATGGGAGTCAAAAGCAGAAAAGCATTTGGCAGCTGGATGAGGAGAGAGGGTTGTGGGATGGAGTAAGAGAAGCAGTACTGAGAGAACACATGCCAGGCAAGAAAAGGAAGTGGGCCCAGCAAATTTACATCAAAAGAAAGGACTGACTGGAGAGAAAAATATTTTCTCCAAATTAATCTTAGAAAACAGAACTATCAATGCAATCAGTGGAAAATCCTTTCCCTAATTGCTGGTATTCTCTTAGCAAAAAAAAAAAAAAAAAAAAAAAAAGAATTCTCAAGATGCTGACTTTAGTAACATCCAGTGGCGTGTTTAATTTTCAGATTATTAACTTCAAATTAATATTTAATACATTTAAAATCCACCTCCTTCCAGGTTAATAGGCATAACATGACAAACACCAACTGATGGGGGCACCCAGGGTAGAAGTGGATAAAACAATTAAACTCTTCTATTACATTCTCACTGATACCCACTCATCCCCATCTCTCTTGTCACATTTCCATGGCTATTTTCTTTGAACCTTGAGTCCTCAAGGAATTTAGAAAGTAATGACACAAGAGCAGACATATAGAACCCAAGATAGCTTTTGGGAACCAGCTTCTTTTCTACCCTGCCTGTTCAAGTAGTCAAGGACAGTTTCTCTCCATGAGTATTATAAAGATAAAAGTATCAGATAAAATTCTTAGGGTACCTTTGAGGGGAAAAAAAAAAAACATCCAAGAAGGAGAGGGATTCACTGTATTATTTCTTCTGCATGCTTTAACTACACATGTTTTATTCAAAGTTAAGCCATGTTATATTTTATATACATATAATGCTAAAATTTCCAGACTCCAGAAAATTCAGATCCAATGGGTCACACTGCTTTTGGGATAAGACTCAAAATCATTAACATGATGAACAGTACACTGCATGATCTGGCCCTCGTCTGACTTTCCAGATTCACCTCTCACCAGTCTTTTCTGCTTTCTGGTCACACCAGATATTCTGAACTTCTTTAAATGTGCCATGCCTCCTTGTGCTTCAGGGGCCTCCACATGCCACTGTTCTTTGCTTGAATTCTCCTGACTTCTCTTCTGCTCTACTTCATCCTCTTTCTTTCCTACTTACTTTTGAGAGCATTGATTAATTTTCACATACTCAGGAAAATCTTCCTTGGTTAATAATCACCCCTCAGACTAGGTTATTTATTTATTTATTTTTGGTTATTTATTTTAAATTCATTTTAAATTCCCATACGATCCAGCACTTTTCCTCTTAAATAGGTATAAACACATACTTAACACTGGTAAATATATAAATATGTTCTTGGCTGAAATGTAAGCTCTATGATGACAGAGACCTTTCATTCATTATCATACCCCTTGGGCCTGCTCTGTGCCCGTTGCATTTGGGACCCCTGTGTGCCTTTGTTGAATAAGTAACTGTGCATGTTACAGCTGAAAATAATGAAACAAACAAACAAACAAAAAAAGAAGTGCCTACCATAGTGAGGCATGACATATCTGGGAGTAGTGGAATAGAAGTATGAACACATACCTGTATTAAAATGGGTAAACAAAGCTCTTCCCAAATGTAAACTAATTTGCTGCCTGCTTGAGTCATCAAAGCAATGCTCCTGAAGACAAGTGTGCATGTCCCCTTCCACACAGCTAAAACAACCCTATATTTCACTTCTCCTCAGTGTTCTTTCCATTCATACTCCATGTTTTCCTCATTTCATATACATTTTTCTAGATTTCATACATATATTTCTAGTTTATATTGTAAACCTGTTGAGAAAGGATAGCACCTTTTCCTCCACAGTAGTCAGTGGACTATTAAATAATGCTAACAGTACTGTATAAGGATAACAACCACAGCATGTGTCTTGAAAAAATTAAAAGGCTCCCAGAGTACTTTTATCTTATGTTGTGGGTAGATAACTGTGATAGTTAAATCCAAGTTGACAAGTGCACTACAAAAATGAAGAGATTCTCTGGTATTTCATAGATAAGCAAAAGTCATGTATCATTCAGAAACTTTCATTCAAAGGGATGAGAAACGGGAAAAGAAAGAAATTCCAGTGGTTCATGTACAAATAAAACGCCTGTTTAGGGGGAAAAACATAACTGTTCCAGAAGCATTATTAGGATAAAAACACATTAAAATGTGGAGTAGTGGGAGTGAACAGATGGAGATAAGGTCTGTGAGTGGAAGACCAAAGAGTTCAAAATATATGTAAGTAGGAGCATCACTATTATCCTCATGCGGAGTAGGGTGAAGAAGACCTTCTAGGACAGACATCTGAATGCCCAGAAAGGTAGAGCTGAGAGTAGGAGCTTATAGCTGCAACTTTTCTAAATGCCCTAAATTGGAATAT
The DNA here is from genome assembly GCF_053574225.1 of Canis aureus. NCBI lineage: Eukaryota > Metazoa > Chordata > Mammalia > Carnivora > Canidae > Canis > Canis aureus. The sequence goes on along the minus strand of NC_135639.1, from coordinate 21,580,221 downwards.
GAAATTCAGCAGTAGCTAGAGGACATACACTCCAAACTGAAATGCCAAGACCAAATGGGCAAAGAAAAAGGTTCAAGAAGTGGGTACCAGTGAGAATGTGATAACTGAACCTAATCCATGAAGACTTTCCTCATACCCCACCCCCAAGTATAGAGTCTCTGCACCTGTGAGACTGCCTGTTTCATTCACACGATAATGAGGTTTTGGCACAAAACACAGTGCCTATAAAGTTCTAAGTTTTAAAATAGTCTTGCTATACATCAAAGACACAATCGTTATTTTCAAATGCAGTTCTAGAAATCTGCTGTTGATAAAACCTTGGTTCTAGTGCTGAACATCCGACTGAACAATGATTTTCAGATCTAGCTCTGTGATGCAGATGCTTTCAGAATATCATAGCAGCCACAGCTCATTTCTCTTACAACTACAACAGATGAGTTGTCTTTCTTTTTCTTGTCTCTGCTTTGAAGAAATACAGGGTCTTGACAGTGCAGGTGATCCAAGTTTGTTCACTAGTATGCACTTAATTAAGCTTGTTTCACGATTATACCCTTGGCGGCATGATAAGTATTCCTGGATGCTATGCTTAGGCAGTATGAGTTTTAAGAAGACTCTATCATTTCCACATTGGAACGTGTAGTGAACTTTTCAAAACAAATGTTTTTTAGAAGCTGTGGGACCAATGCATTTGTTCACTTTGCACTACTGTCTAAAATAAAATCATAATCACCCTTGTTCCAGCCTCCTAGTTATGAGACTGGAAATTTAGTGTTTAGGTAGACAATCTGGAATTAAGATGAAGTGAGCAAATTAGATCCTTAATTTATTCATGTTAATTCAGTAATTATTAGGATCTCTACCCAGAAAAACTCACATTTTCTTATTTATTTGAGTATAGCTGACACACACTGTTACATTAATTTTGAATGTACAACAAAGTGATTCATCTTCTCTATACATTATGCTATGCTCACCACAAGTGAAGCTACCATCTGTCACCATACAACACTATTACCATACCATCGAATATATTCCCTGTGCTGTACTTTTTATCCCCGTGACTTATGCATTCTATAATTGGAGGCCTGTATCTCCCATTCCCCTTTACCCATTTGCCCATCCTCACACTTCCTTTTCTCTGGCCACCATCAGTCTCTTTTCGGTATTTATAGGTCTTATTCTGATTTTGTTGTTGTTGTTTAATCATTTGTTTTGTTCTTTAAATTCCACATATAAGTTAAATCATTTGGTATTTGTCTTTCTTTGCCTTATTTCACTTACCATGATACTCTCTAGATCCATTCATGTCATCACAAATGGCAAGATGTCATCTTTTTTATAACTAATATTCCATTATACATATATACCACATCTTCATCATCCATTCATCTATCTCGATGTAAAAATCATATTTTTAATTTCAATCCTTAGGTTACATGGCAGAGTACAAGGTAAACTAGAATTAGTTATGTATCCATTATATTTTGCTTTGTAACAAAATTGCCAGAACAGAATGGCTTTAAACAACAGCCATATTGGTGTGAATTACATATTTTGGCTATACTCAGTTGTTGTACTTGCTGGGTTCGGGCCTAGCTATTTTTAGATGAAGCTTGGCTCGGATGACTAAGATGTTTGTGATACCTTGGCTAAGTGTTGTCTCTTCCCACATGCTCTATTTTCTACTAATAGATCAACCTCTTTTTATCTTAGTGGCAAAATTCCAAGACACATCAAGGCATGATAGACAAGAACAATGAAATGTTGCTTCAATATTTGTAGTAGGGATCATTCCATGGTACTTCAACCTCCAATGAACAAGTCTCTACATGAGTCAGATTTCTATTATCTCATTGGTCAAACAAAGCTAGCCATATCCTAGAGACCCTGTGGTAAGAGACTAACAAGGACATGGACATAGGGAGGCATCAACAAATTGAATGTCTTTACCTCAGCATTCTATCAGAGATTCTACTTTCAGTTGTCTCTACCCAGCATAACTTTCCTGAAATACACCACTCTATCTTTTGAGGTCTTTGTTTCTTTATTTATAAAACTAAAACTCAGAATAAATAAGTAAATAATTCACCTTTTCTAACTTAAAGTTCTATAAACACATATCTCAAAAACCTCAAAGCCCAGAAGGAAATGGATTTGCTATAGTTTAATGAATATTTATATAAGAATGAAATAAAGATAAATAGAACATGAAATGTTGTTATGCAATGCTCTTCATTTTTACCCATAAAAATTAATTTTCACCAATGGGGCATTCATTATGCAATGTTACTCTACAAACCAAATAAGAGACAATAAAGCAGTAATGACAAAAATAAGTGTTTATTACAGCTGAACACTATGCTAAAATTTTTTCCTATGATGACTTTCTGGGATTCTTACAACAAATCTAAGAAGTAGACTTCATTACCTCATCTTTAGGAGGTAAAGAAACCAAGGTATAGAGAGAGAGTAAGGTGATGGGGATAGTAAATTTTTATGCTCAAACTAGTATCTTTCTAATTTTAAAGCCACTCTTCTGGAACATCAAGTATGGGACTCTTAATTTGGGCTCATGTCATGATCTTAGGGTTGTGAGATGGAGCCCTCTCTCTTCCTCTCCTTCTGTCCCCACTCCTTGCTAATAAATAAATAAACAAACAGCCACTAATCCTATACTTTATCTGGAATGAACTAAACAAAGCACTTGTATTTTCAGTGGACATAAATTCAGGAGATTTTTGCAAATACCAGAAGGAATAATGTATAAGAACAGTGAAATATTGACTTTTTTTTTCCTATGGTACTTCTATTTCATTATTTTTATAGCCTTATTGATTTCATTTAATCTGTCATTGTGATGAGAAAAGCTAATCATCACATGATCAGTAGGGTTTATGATATTAAATGAAACTCCCTGTCTCCTCCACTTGGGCAAATATATTAGCATTGACCTTCTGATGTTCAGACCTAGGAAAAGGAATTTTCTGTGAACAGTGAAGTGTCTCTTGTAGAAATAAAAGTCTATAAAATGGATATCAAAAGACAAGATATTTTCTAAAATCTGACTACTGTGGAGACAGTACAGACTCCACTCTCTTCTACCACTCACACACATAGACACACACATGGCAGTTTCATTAGTCAGTACCCTTGAGCTGGCACTGACTTCATGGCTTTTGCACAGGGGCTAGAATGTTCAGAAAGTACACAATGTACTCTGCTTGATCCAAGTCCAAATAGAGCTGCTAATATTCAAGGAAAGACAACTTTTGGGTCCATTCTATATATGGCATTATGTTATTAGGTTTAGTGTGATGGATGCCCAGTTAACTCCCTAGCACAAGAGAGACTCCATAAGTTTTCATGAAAGGATTTATAGCAAGAAGTGATTCAGTCAATTCCAATACCAGGCTGCAGTATTTTTATAGATGCAGTCATGGCTACTTATAAAACCCATTTAAATCTATAAAGTAAATTACCTTTGCTCCACGTTCATTCTATGACTAACTCTTCTTTTTTCCATGTAGATAAGCAAGAGAAATCCAGTAATCCTGAAATCGATATGCTAGAACTGGACCCAGAAAGAATATACTCAGTGAATGCTTAACTAAGTGCTGTGCTGCCAATGGAATGTGCACTTTGAGATTTTTTTTTCTAATAACAGTAGTGCTATCTTTAATTATTTATCCACTCTTGTGTGGTCTTCACTTGCTATTATGTGAAAGTTGCCAATTCCCCATGACAGCAAGGCCACTCTCTCTGTAGAGCTTTAGAGAAGTAGCAGAAACTAAAGAAATCATGTGTCTGTTTTCTGATTGTCTGGGATGAAAAGGCTAGTCTATATACAATCTCATCAATCACATTGACTTCAGTAACATCCAGCCCTTCTACATTAGTTGCGCACATTAGTTTTCAAGTTATATGAATCACTTGAGTGAATATAATATAAAAAAACTATATGTAATAAAGATACAGGTGTTTCAGAGACAAAAAAGGCAGCTTTAATCTTCTCTCTTCAGATTGGCTCTTTGCCCAATCAAATCTTATTGTAGAATGGGTTCTGTAGATGGTATGGACACGGGCAGATTTTTAGTCTCCATTCCAAAAGAAAGGACTGTGATTGACTCAGTTTAGGTCTCATACGATGGTAGGTTAATTATGGAGTCTCAGTTTTATTGCCACCATGCAATAGATTCACACTTTCTTCTCACTGCCATGGCCACATTGTTGGCAGAGTATGCATTCCCTCTGCAACTATGTTTGAGCTTTGTCGTGTGACTTCGTTTAGCTAATGGAATACTAGGAGTTGTGACACAGGTAGAGTATTGACATGTGTTTGCATATGTGGACTTTTTCTATTTGATTTGATTAAGCACTATGAAAAAACATACTCCATGTAGGTATTGGATATCATACTTCTGGTTGAGGTCTCTGAACAAACATACGGGCGTAGACATGAACTGAAGCAACAGCCTGAAGCTGAGGCCAGTAGAGATCGTTAAATGTCAGCTAACTTACAGTCCTAAGAGCATAATAATGCTGTTTTAAATTGGGGGTAGCTTGCTATGCCACAGTATTGCTGTAACCATTAACCAATAGAGAAATCAGTACCAAAAGTTGCATGCTCCCATAAGAAACTTAAAATGTGTTGCACTGGACTGAGAAAGGACAAGAGGTGGTAAAGAAGCTATTACAGACTAGAAAAATAACAACATATTTGCAACAATGTGAAGACAGAAACATACCCCATAGCCATAAAGCATTGTATAAGAGAATCTCAAGGCAAATATTGAAAAGGTAAGCTACATTTGATAAGGTTCACTAAAGAGTAGATAAGCTCAGTAAAGTACCTCTGGCTTACAAAGACTATTGAAGAGAGATATAAAGAGCCCAAAAATATGAGGCTTGCAATGCGGTACAGTAAAACAGTTTTCAGACATTTAAAAGCTATGGACATTTAAATGCTGTGAACTTTAGAACTAAAACTGAGGTGGGCACTTGACGGGATGAGCACTGGGTGTTATTCTGTATGTTGGCAAATTGAACACCAATAAAAATAAATTTATTATTAAAAAATAAAAATAATAAAACCAAATCCCTATCATTTCTTATTTGGATTTCTGAATATAGATGCTGCTTATTCTGATTTTTATTTTTATCCCATTATATATTTAAAATAAACATAATATGTATTCATTTAGACTCATATTTTGTAAAGTTGTCCTTTAATCCATGCCTTTAACTCTTCTGTAAATTTCCAAAGAACATGTGTCTCAGTAGGTAATTTCTCCTAATTAGCACATAATATGTAGATCCCATATATTTTTTCAATATCCACACCAAAAGTTAGTTTAGAACATTTGGGGTTGCTCATATTTTTGAGGCAGTTACAAGACTTTTTGAGTATGGCTGATGGAATTTCTACAGTATTTTTGTTGCCTAAGTCACACCTGCAATGGAGTATTCATATTTCCAACTCCCATTTCTTTAAAGTATAATGAGAAATTGGACATGTGAAAAAATGTGAAGGTAAATACATTTTTATTGTTATTTTCAGCTGTCTAGTTCATATACATTTCAAAACCTTTATCTTTAGCAACTTGCCTTTATCACACCTTTACTAAGTATATAACAGTTTTTATGCCAACATCCCTATTTTTATACTTTTAAATCAAAACTTTACAATATTAATTTAACCACACAATAAAATAAGTGCATAATTATTGGGGTAGGCATGTTCTAAGATGTTCCACCTCAATTAGCACACTTTCTGGTATTCACATTCTTGTTATACACTCCACTGCAATGTAATCTGATGACTTGCTTACAACCATAAGATAAGGCAAAGAGATGGGATGTCACTTTCATGATTAGCTTACACAAGATGTTAACTTCTATTGTGCTATGAGAATCTCTTTGCTGCCTATTAGGCTTTTATACTTTGATGAAGCAAGTTTCCATGTTGTAGAAGTTCACATGGCTAAGTACTTAAGAAAGCCTCCATCCAACAGTCAGTAGGAACTGAGGCTCTTAGTCCAACAATCCTTAAGGTACTGAATTCTACCAATAACCCAATGACCTTTGAAGTAGATCTGTCTCCAGTCAAGCTTTTAGATGAGATACCAGACTTAGCTAACACCTTTACTTGCAGCCTGGTGAGAGACTCTGAAACAGAGGATGCAGCTAAGCCATGCCCAGACTCCTTGCATCCAGAAAGTATAGGATAATAACACTGTGATTTTTTAAAATATTTTATTTATTTATTTGACTGAGAGAAAGAGAGAGAGCCAGAGACCACAAGTGGGGAGAACATCAGAGGGAAAGGGAGAAACAGGCTCCCCATTGAGCAGGGAGCCCATTGTAGGGCTCTAACCTAGGACCCTGCAATCATTACCTAAGCCAGATACAGATACTTAACCAACTGAGCCACCCAGGTGCCCCTAAATTTGTGATTTTTAAGCTAGTAACCGCAATAATAACAAGAATACAGAGCATTGCTGTTAAGACTAAGAACCAGGGCAAAGACATAATCTAGGATGTGGTTGTCCTATTTTGCATGCTTCTTTTGCATACTTCTGAAAGCATTAAGATGATACCTTGTAGATCCCTTTAGCTGGACAAATGTATCAAGTAGACATTAGATATATTGAAGATATGGTCTTACAGAATCCTAATACACATACAGTCTAGAGAGGCATATCTGAACATAACAGTGATTGTGGCTTCTGGCACAAAGAATAGACTTAAATTATTGTACAAATATAAACTGATTCAAGTCTTTAAAAAACATGTAAAAATAGAACTGAATAACTCCAAAATACAATTGGAAATGAGCTACAAATAACAGATTACTCAAAAATTCCTCCCAGGCATACTCACTTCTCAAAGTTTATCCTGTGTCTGTGCTGCCCCCAAAACCTGGTACACTGTTTGCTTCAGTGGGATTCCAATTCCTGGGCACCTTGTCATTGCTACTATTGATACCTTGCATGATTCCTGCTTCTACCAGGCTTAAATAGATACAGCAGAAAACAGCATGCTTATGTTACAAGCTGCCAAGAAAGAGATTGTTATAAGAGAGAAGATAGGATGACTCATCATTTAATAGTGTTCATGTAAATTGCTTGGTGCTCTACATAGAGCTTTAAATAAATACTGAGTTTTGATCATGAATGTGAAAAGAAAAGGAAATGTAATCATCTTTTTCTCCCCTTCAATCATTAAATTTAGAAAATATGAAAAAGGGATCCCTGGGTGGCGCAGCGGTTTGGCGCCTGCCTTTGGCCCAGGGTGCGATCCTGGAGACCCGGGATCGAATCCCACATCAGGCTCCCGGTGCATGGAGCCTGCTTCTCTCTCTGCCTGTCTCTGCCTCTCTCTCTCTCTCTGTGACTATCATACATAAAAAAAAAAAAAAAAAAAAAAAAAAAAGAAAATATGAAAAAAAGTAAAAAAAAAATAAATTTAGAAAATATGGCATCACTGAGAACAGTCTCATCAATGCTTACTGTTTCCAGATCCTTCACTGTTCATGAAGTTGCTGCCCTGATCTACTGATCACAGTAGAGTTGACCATATAGAATGGCCAACCGGGCAGCTGTGACATTTGTGCTCCCACAAAATGCTGCCTGAAAGATCAGTCTTTGTAATTTAGACCCTCAAAAGGCTCTTCAAACTTTAGGTGTTCACAAGGCTTTGCAGATTTAGCCCACAAACTCCAAGTGGCTGTCAGTGTGCAAATCTTAGTGTAGGTAAGAGATGCTTTTCTTTGAGGGAGAGAAAAGGGCAAAGTGAGAAACTAGACTTGGAAGCACGAGGTATATTCTCTCAAACTGTCATTTATAGGCAACGCACAGTCATTGTTGGTTTTGTTTCCACCTGTAAAGTGGGCTAATGGAATAGGAAACAAATTGTTTCACGTTAAACACAAATGAGGAGTTTTCTTTTAATTTCTGCTTCTCATAGTTCATGTCCAATCATTCAATACTCCACAGTTTATGCTGTTAATGGAATCTGTGATACAATCTCTTTTTGACTTGGGTCAGTCTCAAATTGGATCAGAACAAAACACCTTCAAAGCATTCATCAGAAAGAAAGAAGGAGGGGACAAACCTGGGTAGACAGTTGGGTATGGACTACATTGCACACATTTCAAAAAAAGAAACCTAACCACCCAATCCCCACCACACCCCTTGCCCATAGACTTGCCGTACTCTGAGGGAACTTCGGGGCAAATCTGTGAACAGGCTTCCTCTTTCTGGCTTTCCACAAAGTAGAATTAAACTCTCCTTTTGCCCCTTTTTCAGGCCTCTTAAAATTTCTCTTCTATACATTGTCTTCTCCGTGTGTGTGTGTGTGTGTGTGTGTGTGTATGTATAAAATCTGTCATAGCAGAAGGAATCAGCATACTTGAGTTTGCATTTCAAGTCTTACAACTTGGGATCCCTGGGTGGCACAGCGGTTTAGCGCCTGCCTTTGGCCCAGGGCGCAATCCTGGAGACCCGGGATCGAATCCCACGTCGGGCTCCCGGTGTATGGAACCTGCTTCTCCCTCTCCCTCTGCCTATGTCTCTGTCTCTCTCTCTCTCTCTCTCTGTGTGTGTGACTATCATAAATATCATAAATAAATTTAAAAAAATCAAGTCTTACAATTTATTCCAAGTTGTAGAACTTTATTCACTTGCATAATATTTGCAAATCATATATATGTTTAGGGGTTACTATCCAAAATATACAAAGAACTCATACAACATAAAAAAAGACAAAAAAAATGGACAAAGGATCTGTATAGACATTTTTCCAAAGAAAAAATATAGATGGCAAACACATGCATAAAGGATGCTTAACATCACTAAGCATCAGGGAAATCAAAATCAAAACCACAATGAGGTATCACATCATACTTGTTAGAATGACTACTGTCAAGAAGACATAAACAGCCTTGGTGAGGATGTGGATAAAAGAGAACCCTTGAGCACTGTTGGTGGGAATGTAAATTAATGTAGCTACTATGGGAAACAGTTTCTTTAAAAAGTTCTTAAAATAGAACTACCATATGACTGAGTAATTCCATTTCTGGGTATTTATCTGAAGAAAATGAAAACACCAACATAAAAACATATACACCCCATGTTCATTGCAGCATTATTTACATTAGCTAAGATATGAAAACAACCTGAGTATCCATCAAGGAATGAGTGCATAAGGAGTATACAATATATTAAAAAATCAGCCATAAAAAAGAATTTAATCTTGCTGATTGCTGAAACATGAAAGGACCTGGAGGGCATTACACTAAAGTGAAATAAGAAACCAAGCTTACATATATAGAGAACAGATTGATTGTTGCCAGAAGCAGGAGATGGAGGTGGGGAAATGGGAAAAGAGAGTCCAAAGGTACAAACTTCCAGTTATAAAATACATAAGTCATGGGGATATAATATACACCATGGTGACTGGAGTTAATAATACTGCATTGCATATTTGAAAGTCATGAAGAGAGTAAGTCTTAAAAGTTCTCATTGCACAAAAACAAAACCCACAAATAACCCAGTCAAGAAATGGGCAGAAGACATGAACAGACATTTCTCCAAAGAAGACATACAAATGGCCAACAGACACATTAAAAAAAAATGCTCAACATCACTCGTCATCTGGGAAATACAAATCAAAACACAATGAGATACTGTCTCACACCAGTCAAAATGGCTAAAATTAGTAAGTCAGGAAACAACAGATGTTGGTGAGAATGCAGAGAAAGGGAAACCCTGTTAACACTGTTGGTGGGAATATAAGGTAGTATAGCCGCTCTGGAAAATGGTATGGAAGTTCCTCAAAAAGTTAAAAATAGAGCTACCCTACGACCTAGCAATTGCACTACTGGGTATTTACCCAAAGGATGCAAATGTGATCTGAAGGAGCACCTGCACCCCAATGTTTATATCATCAGTGTCCATGATAGCTAAACTATGGAAAGAGTCCAGATGTCCATCAACAGATGAATGGATAAAGAAGTGGCGTGTGTGTATACTAACAAAAAGGATAAAATCTTACCATTTGCAATGACATGGATGGAACTGGAGGGCATTATTCTAAGCCAAATAAGTCAATCAGGGAAAGACAATTATCATATGACTTCACTCATATGTGGAATTTAAGAACAAAACAGAGTATTATGGGGGGGGAGGGAGGGAAAAATAAAATAAGATGAAATTACAGAGAAAAGTTAACCATAAGAGACTCAACTACAGGAAACAAACTGAGGGTTGTTGGAGGGGAGCTGGGTGGGGGGGATGGCATAACTGAGTATAGACATTAAGGAAGGCATGTAATGTAATACATAACTGGGTGTTACATGCAAATGATGAATAACTGAACTCTACATCTGAAACTAATGATACACTAGACATTAATTAATTGAATTTAAATAAAATACAGTAATAAAAAAGTACTCATTGCAAGAAAACCATTTTGTAGTTTTTTATAAAGATGGGTAGTAACTAGAATTGTGGGGATCATTTCAAAGTACATACAGATATTGAATCATTATGTTGTACATCTAAAACTGATTATAATGTTATGTATCAATTATACCTTGATTTACAAGAAAAGAATGGGGGAAAAGTAACTTCACCTTCATTCATTTTAGTAAATAAAATTATTATTTTATTACATTTAAATTCAATTCTAGTGGACTTCTTTTCAGTAGATAAGGAATCTTGTTAAGAATTCTTCGAATATCATGCCCTAACATTTTTTCCCCATAAGAAGTTTCAGTATGAACTAATAATGTAGCTTATACTTCAGGGCCACTCACAACAGCCCCCTTCCAAGGCCTCTTATTTTCTCATTCTAAAGAATTATCTACTTTTATTTTTACCTAGTTTTGTATTCATAGTTCTGTGGGTTTATCTTAAAAGAGTTCCTTGAATTTTTAATATTTGGGCCCTACCTTGTCTTGGATCCTTCTAAGCCTCACGTTTACATAATACCTTGACTTAGGTGGACTGACAGAAATCTAGAAATGCTACAATAACTCTGCTCCAATAATTTCTCCCCTCCTCCAAGCTTCCTAACTCACCTGAATGCCTTTGGAAATATAGAGTGGAAGTCATCAGAAGCAGAGAAAATTAGGAATCCATGCTGGAAATTTGTCAGCATCAAAATATTGGAGTGCAGATTAGAGCAGAAGCATGAAGATAGAATTCTGGGGAAAAAGTAATTTAAGATTAATATCTCAGCAGTGTTGTGAAGCCTGGCATAGTCCTTTACCCTAATTCTATGGTGGAAATTAAGTAGAAAAATTAGGGCTTAAAAGAACAAATAAATAGTTTACTACCCAAGATGATTGGAGACATTGAAAATGAGCTGTAAAGCAGAACACATAGATCAATTACTTGCTTTTTTTTCTTAGCTATCAACAAAAAACTAGAATTGTGGATTCTTTTCTATCTTAAAAAGCTATCCATAAAGAAGAGTTGACACACACTCAAATCTGAAATGAAATTTAACAGCAAAAAAAAAAAAATCTATCAATTTTAAGTGAAGGGAAGAGGCAAGAGGAGCGGTTACCTGATGCCCCATAAGAAGTGATGGCATTTAAGAATAGAAGCAGAATCATTTAAAAATACCTCTGGCTGTTGTGGGCTATAATTGATTCTTAAATCTTTCACTGTCTGTGAGCCAAACTCTAACATATCTTATTACCTAATTAATAATTCACCATAATGCCCATTTTTTGTGAGTGGATTCTATCATTGCAATTATCTGGATAAACAGCAGGTGACCTGACAATTTCTACAACCTACTCTATGCATTCTCATGGATTTTCAATTTTCTTTATAAATACTCTAAAATATTTTAGAAGAATTGTGGTTACACTTCCTATTAGTTTGGAAGATCTTAAGAAAATGAACTAAACTCTATTTGCTTTACCCCCTTAATAATTCTATTCAGTTTGATTCTATAAAAACTTGTTGAGCATGAATTATCTTATGATTCTTTTACTTTGCTGTATTGAATATTTATGTATCTCTTATAATGGTGTTTAACTTTTTCATATATTCTGTGACTTCTCAGCTAGATGGTTCTTTTAATGAAGCTATTATAAAATATTTGCAAATGTTAGAGACTTCCAGAAATGTGTATATATATATATCATAGTGCTTACTCTACATCCATACAAAATGATGCAATGGGAAATCTGAATAAGTAGAAGACTCAAAGCATGACTTCATAGAAAATGCCAGCATAAATCCTGTAAAAACAGTGTTGATGCATTTAAATGGTTTTATTCCATGTAATGCAGAAAGAAACCCCCCCCCCCAAAAAAAACCCAGAAGATAAGCATGTCCCTTTGTCTCATTTTTCCCAATTTATTTACTACAATTTGAATAATGACCAAAAAAATATTGAATATTACATTGCACTATGGAGACAACACTAACCCAGCTCAACATATCTCAGGGACTAAAACTAAAGGTAGCTTATATGGATAGCTAGAAAGCAGGGCTATTCCTAGCCAAAATATCTTGAAAAGAGACTGTAGCTATATTTCAAATCCAGGGCCTTGGAAAATAAAGTGGACACAACTTTTAAAAACTGCGCTGTCTCTTCCACTTTAAAGCAGCAGCTTCTTGGCTCAACTAGCCCAAGCATAAACCAGGTATTAGGAATATCCTGTACACTAACTAGAAAGGCAAGACCACTGGGCCTCAGGAGACCACTACACTTGTTCATGTAGTTGCAGAATATTTAGCAAAACATCTGTAGTAACATGGAAAGGAGGATATCTATCCAATTACTCTTGGATCTGGGAAAGGAAATTTGCAGCCAGATTTCAAAAGTGCCAACTGGTTTCTTCAAGCTCCTTATAATGGGGTTTGAGTATACAGAAATGAGATACGAAGCAAAACAAGCCAAGAACAAAATAAAATAAAACAACACAAAACCCCCAAACCTGATAAGTTTTAAAGAAAAAAATTATAGGAAAATAAAGAAGCCAAGAATATGTTGGTTTGAAAGTAAAATTGTTTCTCATCTGTAGCCTCAATAGGTTATCAAGGATTCTGAAATTAAGAAATTAAGGAAAAATCATTTAAAATGTCTATAGTAAAGATTGAATTCAGTGGAGAAATAGTTAATACTCAGATATTCCAATGGGATAGGGAATGAGAGAAAAAAATGCCTCTTAGCCCTAACCCTGTTAAGTCTTTTACTAGATAGCCAAGCCATTGGAGGTAAGGAAAAATACTTAATGACATCTAGACTTTGAAGAAAAACATCAAGCTGTTGTTATTTGTAGATGACTTATTTATGTAGAACATAAAAACTATTATGGAAATATAAAATTAATATGCCCTTTACAAATTTGTTAGATATAATATCAATATACCAAAATACTGGATTTCTATGTTATATTAAAATAAAAGTGAAATTTAAAAATTGCTACTAATAACAGCATCAAAAGCATCTAAGAATACTTTTTTAAAAGGCATGCAACATTACTGAATTGAAAACTATAAAATTCTATTAAGATACATTATTAAAGTCCTAAATGGACTATGTTCATAGGTTGAAAGAGTCAAAATGTAAATATCACTTTTTTCTTCTCAAAGGCATCTATAAAATATAGTAACATAATCCAAAACATGTAGTTTTCACTTTGTTCTCATTTAAAAAAGTGTTAGATCTCTTACAAAATCTATTTAACAGCATACTAAAAAAAGTGTATGAATATTTTATATTTTGCAGATTGATTTCACATCTGAATAATGATTTACAACAAAATAACTAGCTTTGTAGGATGAATAGAAGTAATATTTTCACTATGTTGAGCTTACTAATATTTCTTTAAGAGGCAACAAAATCCTAAACCCAGAGGAAAAGAAAATAAACTATAATGTGTAAAATTAATACCTTTGTTTATCAAAGGACATCAATGACATTGAAATGGCAATCCCCAAGTTTGAAAGATGGTGTTTTCATTTTTTTTTAAAGATGGTGTTTTCAAATGCATGTATCTGACAGAGGACTTGTATTCTAAATCTATAAACAATAGCTATAATTCAATGAGATTATGTTAAAATAGACAATACTAGAAAAATGAAAAAAACTCATTGAACAGACATTTTATAAAGGAAGATATCTGAATAATGAATAAAATTCTGAAAAAAAATCATTATTTCTTATTTCATCAGAAAAAGTAAAATTGAAGTTAATCAGTTTAATATGAACAGTGGTTCACAAATGTAACATTGAGAGATAAAAGACAAAAACAGGCATAACCAACCTATGCCCTTACACATCAGGATAATAGTTATTTTTGATGGCATAGAGTGTTATAGAGCAAGATACAGGCTTCTTTAGGGTTTGATCGCATTTAATTTCTTGAGCTCAGTGCTGATTATATAGGATTATTCACTTTCGAAAATCTCTTGTGTTTAAATCTACGTTGTATACCCTCTTCCATATTTACACTATATGTTCCATAGCTTTGGAAAATCTCTCCAAGCTTGGTCAAACTGCTTTCACTGCTTGTGCAGTCTCTCTATATCCCTCCTGCCCCTGCTTCCAGCTCATCAGCTTTTTCTCTGCCTTTCATATATCATCTGGGAGACTTTCTTTTTTTTTTAATAATAAATTTATTTTTTATTGGTGTTCAATTTGCCAACATACAGAATAACACCCAGTGCTCATCCCGTCAAGTGCCCCCCTCAGTGCCCGTCACCCATTCACCCCCCCTCCTCCCCTTCTACCACCCCTAGTTCGTTTCCCAGAGTTAGGAGTCTTCATGTTCTGTCTCCCTTTCTGATATTTCCTACCCATTTCTTCTCCCTTCCCTTCTATTCCCTTTCACTATTATTTATATTCCCCAGATGCATGAGAACATATAATGTTTGTCCTTCTCCGATTGACTTACTTCACTCAGCATAATACCCTCCAGTTCCAACCACGTTGAAGCAAATGGTGTACCCACCATTTGCCATTTCTCATGGCTGAGTAATATTCCATTGTATACATAAACCACATCTTCTTTATCCATTCATCTTTCGATGGACACCGAGGCTCCTTCCACAGTTTGGCTATTGTGGACATTGCTGCTAGAAACATCTGGGGGGCAGGTGTCCCGGCGTTTCATTGCATCTGTATATTTGGGGTAAATCCTCAGCAGTGCAATTGCTGGGTCCCAGGTTAGCTCTATTTTTAACTCTTTGAGGAACCTCCACATAGGTTTCCAGAGTGGCTGCACCAGGTCACATTCCCACCAACAGTGTAAGAGGGTTTCCTTTTCTCCGCATCCTCTCCAACATTTGTGGTTTCCTGCCTTGTTAATTTTCCCCATTCTCACTGGTGTGACTTTCTATCTCTTACTTTCTCTCCTTCATCCTCTCTCTCTCCCCCTCTCTCCCTACTCTGCCATTTCACTCTGTAGCACAGGCCTTTTGTAGCTTCCTTCCTAAATTTTTAATTTTAACACTTCTCTCTTCATCTTAACAAATATTGAAAAGAAATTCCTGTTCCTTGTATCTCTTAGTTTCTCCACATAATCACCTGTTTTTACATATTCTGTCTTTTTCCATAAGAAAATATGGGATTACATGGAGAAAAAAATCTGGACCCTACCCAGATTTTCAGGACATTTATAATGAAATATTTAGAAGCAAGTATTGTTGGGAGGGCCAAAGACCTAATTAACCATCACAAATTCATTGAGACCATGATCCTTCTGGCTGCTGGTGGAGGCAGAAGCCTATGACCACTGCTTCTACTCTGCAATCTACGCACTGTACCTATTTCTTTAGGTACAACTTTCAGAAAATGCATCTAGAAGAAGGCTGTTTATATTTATAAAGGTTGGGAAGGAGAGAAATGAACTGCAGGGAATAGATCTTGTCCCTATCCTTGTCATCACCATGCTAACTTGAGAACCCCACATCCTTCCATATGCATAGGTTTCTTCACAGTCTTTGAAAGATACATCTAATTTGCATCGCCTCTGCTAGTTCAATTCATCTCAGGAAAACAATTTATTAATAATACAATTTGTAATCCCCAAATGGCCTCGATGACACTGCACTGACTGAATGTTATTTAAAAGCATGATTCAGGGGAGAAAACGCCATATATTATGTCTTCCTGGCCATTTTAATTTCCTTTTATTGCATCTTGGCAGGAGCCTAATAGCTATACATTAAATAAAAATAAGACATTACACATCATGTATTAATTACTACAGTGTTAAGAAATACTGTCTCTGCTCTCAGAGATAGCAAATTTAAATAAATGGAATTTTAAAATATCACTTGCCAATTTTCCTTCATTCAGAATGCAAATTATAAATATATTTCCTTGTTTTCCTAAGAGGGCAACTATTATTTTGGATGGGGGCATTGCTAACCTCCTGCCAGAGAATCAGGATAATTCTGGGACATACAAATTATTTAAAGGTTTCTACCATCACTTTCATCTCTGACTTCGGCAGATACTCTTTTTAGACTCTGGCAGGAAAAGTGAAGCAGTTAAGTGGCTTTTTCAGTTCCCATTGTCATTTTCCCATCTGCCTTGTCTTTCTGCAAATGCTCTCTCCATTCCTTCTGTATTATGTGCTGTAGGCTAGGGGCCCTAATAGCACAGAGGTTAGTTCCCAGAACTTTGAATCAAACTTCTTGAGTATTTTTTCCCTAGCTTTATTAAAGTATAACTGACAAATAAGAACTGTATCTATTTAAGGTATACAGTGTGGATATACTTCACACTGTGAAGTGATTACCACAAGCAAGCTAATTAACACATCCATCACTTCACACAGATACGATTTTTGTATGTGATGAGAACATTTAATATCTACTCTCAGGAAATTTCATACCCATAATACAATATTATTAACTATAGTCACCATGATGTACATTCGACCCATAGAGCTTATTTATCTTACAACTAAAAGTTTGCACCCTTTGACCAACATCTCCTGTTCTCTCCCTTTCCACTCCAACCCCTGGTAATCATCATTCTATTCTGCTTCTGTGAGTTAAACTTTTTTAGATTCCATATAAGTGAAATCATAGAATACTTAACCTTTCTATGTCTGGCTTATTTCA
Organism: Canis aureus; assembly: GCF_053574225.1. Classification (NCBI taxonomy): domain Eukaryota; kingdom Metazoa; phylum Chordata; class Mammalia; order Carnivora; family Canidae; genus Canis; species Canis aureus. The sequence goes on along the minus strand of NC_135639.1, from coordinate 21,563,122 downwards.
TTTGGCATGCTATCCTCCAGGTGCATCCAGTTGTCACAAATGGCAAGATTTCCTTCTTTTTTATGGCGAAATGATACTCTATATCTTATATATACTCCACTTCTTTATCCATCCCTACATGACTTTAAGTCTTAATTCACCTACTTACTCTAGGACCACATGATTCTTCTAACTTCCGTTTGTTTATCTGTAAAAGAGGGTTAAACATAGCTACAAAACCAAAAGTGTTCTGTGCGTACTAAATGCACAATACAGGTAAGTGCTTAAAAATACTATCAAGCATTCTATTATTAATTTATTGCAGAACCATCTTTCTTGAATTAAGCAGAACCCCCTGAAAAAAAAAGCAGAACCCCCTGACCTCATGTATCTAATCTCCTTCCACTTTACCAGAGCATCATATGTAATTTCAAATGCAGTGTGAGAAAGCTTTGATGAAACTGGGGTTGATGCTTTTCTTTGGTGAATCCAGATGTCCCAGGAAGATCTCCCTCATTCTCATGATGCAGAAAAACCTAATTTAATCAACACCAACTGGAGATCTAAAAACTTCTCTAAGGTTTTTATTCTATACCATGGGACTTGTTTTTTTTTTTTTTTTTTTTTTACAGATTTTATTTATTTATTCATGAGAGATAGAGAGGCAGAGATGTAGAGGGAGAAGCACGCTCCTCACAGGGAGCCCAACACAGGACTCGATCCCCAGATCTGGGATCATGCCCTGAGCCAAAGGCAGGCGCTCAACCGCTGAGCCACCCAGGCATCTTTGCAGACTAATGTTTTTAATGAGTGCTCTTAAAATCCTTTCAAGGAGAATGAATAATCAAGACTATATTTATATATAATACTTAAGGGTTACTTGTATTTTCCTTCCCATCCCTAAGTGTTTTCTAATATTAGTTGAGATTTTATATCTGACCAACTGATTATTTAGACATTATTGCTTAATAATATTGGTTAAAATATTTTTATTTTATCTATAAAATATTGATAATTTTTATTTACATGGTATTTTCCTGAATGTATTATTACTAATCTTATCAGAGCCATTCAGAGTAACAATTGCCATCCTTTTAAATATGCTGAAATTTGTTTTATTGCCTACAATTACTGTCTATTCAAATCAAAGTATCTTGCATACTTAAAAAAAAGCATTATACTCTGCAAATGGAAATACTATTTTATAAGTGAAAATTAGATCAAATTGGTTTTTCGAATCCTCCACTGAAGTTTTTGTCTGATGTCTGCCAATTGCTGTGAGAAGGGCTTAAAATTTTCAGATATGACTGGAAATTTTTTTTGTTACTTTAATTTCCTCAATTTTAGATTTATGCATTTTGTAGATTTCTTTTATTTGTTTGTTTTATATTTCTTATAAAGCACGTGTATATGCAGTTAAACTTTTAGGATGAATGTTGTCCTTTTAATTGTGAAATGACCTATATCTTAGGTAATACTATTTATCTTGAAATCTATATATCTGTTGTTAATAAAAACACTTCAGCCTTCAGTTTTTCTTCCTTAACTTTTAAACCTATTTATATTTTATATTTATATGTGTACCTTCTAGATAGCATGTAGTTGAGCTGCATATGTGCTTTAATATAATATCAATATGTGCTTTAATTGGAATGTATAATGTTAAATTTGAACATAACTACTACATAGTTATGTTTTGGTATATGATTTAATTAACTATTTCCTGAATGCCTCTCATTTTTTGGTTACTTTATCTCTTTAATCCATTTCCTGCTATCTTCTGTATTTTTTTAAAGATTTTATTTATTTATTTATTTATTTTTTTTTATTTTATTTTTTTTATTTTTTTTAAATTTATTTTTTATTGGTGTTCAATTTACCAACATACAGAATAACCCCCAGTGCCCGTCACCCATTCACTCCCACTCCTCCCCTTCTACCACCCCTAGTTCGTTTCCCAGAGTTAGCAGTCTTTACGTTCTGTCTCCCTTTCTGATATTTCCCACACATTTCTTCTCCCTTCCCTTATATTCCCTTTCACTATTATTTATATTCCCCAAATGAATGAGAACATATAATGTTTGTCCTTCACCGACTGACTTACTTCACTCAGCATAATACCCTCCAGTTCCATCCACGTTGAAGCAAATGGTGGGTATTTGTCATTTCTAATAGCTGAGTAATATTCCATTGTATACATAAACCACATCTACTTTATCCATTCATCTTTCGTTGGACACCGAGGCTCCTTCCACAGTTTGGCTATCGTGGCCATTGCTGCTATAAACATCGGGGTGCAGGTGTCCCGGCGTTTCATTGCATCTGTATCTTTGGGGTAAATCCCCAACAGTGCAATTGCTGGGTCGTAGGGATTGTATATTTTTAACTCTTTGAGGAACCTCCACACAGTTTTCCAGAGTGGCTGCACAAGTTCACATTCCCACCAACAGGGTAAGGGGGTTCCCCTTTCTCCACATCCTCTCCAACATTTGTGGTTTCCTGCCTTGTTAACTTTCCCCATTCTCACTGGTGTGAGGTGGTATCTCATTGTGGTTTTGATTTGTATTTCCCTGATGGCAAGTGATGCAGAGCATGTTCTCATGTGCATGTTGGCCATGTCTATGTCTTCCTCTGTGAGATTTCTGTTCATGTCTTTTGCCCATTTCATGATTGGATTGTTTGTTTCTTTGGTGTTGAGTTTAAGAAGTTCTTCATAGATCTTGGAAATTAGCCCTTCCTCTGATACGTCATTTGCAAATATCTTCTCCCATTCTGTAGGTTGTCTTTTAGTTTTGTTGACTGTATCCTTTGCTGTGCAAAAGCTTCTTATCTTGATGAAGTCCCAATAGTTCATTTTTGCTTTTGTTTCTTTTGCCTTCGTCTATGTATCTTGCAAGAAGTTACTGTGGCTGAGTTCAAAAAGGGTGTTGCCTGTGTTCTCCTCTAGGATTTTGATGGAATCTTGTCTCACATTTAGAACTTTCATCCATTTTGAGTTTATCTTTGTGTATGGTGAAAGAGAGTGGTCTAGTTTCATTCTTCTGCATGTGGATGTCCAATTTTCCCAGCACCATTTATTGAAGAGACTGTCTTTCTTCCAATGAATAGTCTTTCCTCCTTTATCGAATATTAGTTGCCCATAAAGTTCAGGGTCCACTTCTGGGTTCTCTATTCTGTTCCACTGATCTATGTGTCTGTTTTTGTGCCAGTACCACACTGTCTTGATGACCACAGATTTGTAGTACAACCTGAAATCTGGCATTGTGATGCCCCCAGATATGGTTTTCTTTTTTAAAATTCCCCTGGCTATTCAGGGTCTTTTCTGATTCCACACACATCTTAAAATCTCTAGATCCATCCATGTACTTGCAAATGGCAAGATTTCTTTTTTATGGCCAAGTAATATAAGATAGATAGATAGATAGATAGATAGATAGATAGATAGATATAGATATAGATATAGATATAGATATAGATGATATAGATATAGATCACCTTTTCTTTATCCATGCATCAATCGATGGATACTTGGGCTGCTTCCATATCGTCACTATTGTAGATAATGCTGCTATAAATACAGTGATGTGTGTATCCCTTTGAATTAGTGTTTTTGTATCCTTTTGGTAAATACCCAGTAGTGTGATTACTGGACATTAGGGTAGTTCTATTTTTAACTTTTTGAGGAACCTCCATTTTGTTTTCTATAGTGGCTACAACAGTTTGCATTCCCAACGGTGCATTTTTCCACATCCTTGCCAATACCTTTTGTTTATTCTTTTGTTGATATTCAGCCATTCTGACAGGTGTGAGGTCATATCTCACTGTGGTTTTGGTTTGATGTAAGTTTTCTTGTTTCCTTTGCTGTACAGAGTTTTTATTTTGATGCAGTCCCACTAATTTATCTTTGCTTTTCTTTCCCTTGCCTATGAAGCTATTTCTAGAAAAAAGTTGCTACAGCTGATATCAAAGAAGTTACTGCCTGTGTTCTCTTCTAGGATTTTAATGGTTTTCTATCTCATATTTAGGTCTTTAATCCATTTTGAATCTATTTTTGTGTATAGTGCACAAAAGTGGTCCAGTTTCATTCTTTTTGCATTTTTTTGCATGTTGCAACAAATGCTACACCACTTTTGTTGATGAGGCTGTTCTATTCTCATTGGATGTTCTTTCCTGTTTTGTCAAAGATTAGTTAATAATGCAATTGTGGGTTTATTTTTGGGTTTTCTATTCTGTTCTGTTGATCTATGTGTCCATTTTCGTGCCAGTACTATGCTGTTTTGATTACTGTAGCTTTGCAGTGTATCTTGAAATTTGGGATTGTGATCCAGCTTTGTTCTTCTTTTTCAGGATTGCTTTTGATATTCAGGGTCTTTTGTGATTCCAAATACGGATTTTGGTATTGTTTGTTCTTTGGTGAAGAATGCTTTTTGTATTTTAATAGGGATTACATTCGATTTACATGATCTATTTGATTGCTTTGGATAGAAGCACATTTTAACATTTTTTTCTTTGAATACATGAGCATGTAATATCTTTCCATTTATTTGTGTTGTCCTCAATTTCTTTCATCAGTGTTTTAGTTTTCAGAGAACAAATCTTTCCCCTCTTTGGTTAAATTTATCCCTAAGTATTTTATTGTTCTTGATGTAATTGTAAATGGGAACACTTCTTAAATTCTCTCTTTCTGGTCCTTCATTATTAGTGTAGAGTAATGTAACAGATTTCTGTACATTGATTTTGCATTCTGTGATTTTACTGAATTCATTTATCACTTCTAGTAGCTTTTTGGTGGAGGGTTTTCCACATATAATATCATGTCATCTGCAAATAGTGAAAGTTTTACTTATTCATTGCCTATTTGGATTCCTTTTATTATTTTCTCTTGTCTGATTGCTGTGGCCTAAAACTTCCAATAATATGCTGAATGAAAGTGGTGAAATTGGACATCCTTGTCTTTTTCCTGGCCTTAGTGGAGAATTTCTCAGTTTTTTTACCATTCAATGTGATGTTACCTATGGGTTTTTTCATATGTGGCCTTTATTATGTTGAAGTATGTTCCCTCTAAACCTACTGTGTTGAAGGTTTTGTTTGTGTGTGTGTGTGTGTGTGTGTGTGTGTTGAAGGTTTTTATCAAGAATTTTATTGTGCTGTGTTAAATGCTTTTGCTCCATCTATTGAAATGATCATATGTTCTTTACCTTTTCTCTTCTTGATGGATGTATCACATTAACTGATTTGTGAATAGTGAACCATAACTGCACCCTTGAAATAAATTCCATTTTGGTGAAAAAATTCTTTTAATGTTTTGTAGGATTCAGTTTGCTAGTATTTTGGGGTTTGTTTTGTTTGTTTTGTTTTGTTTGTTTTTTAGTTTGCTAGCATTTTGTTGAGGATTTTTTGCATCTCTGTTCATCAGTTACTGGCCTATAGTTGTCTTTTTTTGTAATGTCTTTATCTGCTTTTGGTATCAGGGTAATGCTGGATTCATAGAATAAATTTGGAAGCTTTCCTTTCTCTTCTATTTTGTGAAATACTTTGAAAAGGATAGGTATTAGCTCTTCTTTAAATGTTTCGTAGAAATTCGCATGTGAAGCTGTCTTGTCTTGTCTTTTGTTTGTTGGGAAGCTTTTTCCTTTTTAAAGATTTTATTTATTTATTTGAGAGAGAGAGCAGAGTGAAAGAAAGTGCATGAGTAAGTGGGAGAGGCAAAAGGAGAGGGAGGAAAAGTAGGCTCTCTGCCATGCAAGTAGCTGGATACAGGGCTCAATCCCAGGACTCTGGGATCATGACTTGAGCTGAAGACAGATGGTTAACCACTGAGACACCCAAGGTGTTCTGTCTCCATGTATTTTTAAATTTCCTCTTTGATTTCTTGGTTGACCCATTTATTGTGTAGTACCATGCTATTTAACATCCATGCATTTGTGCTCTTTTCAGATTTGTTTTGTGACTGATTTCTAGTTTCATACTGTTGTGGTCAGAAAAAATGCATGGTATAACTTGAATCTTTTTGAATTTGTTGAGACTTGTTTTGTGGCCTAATATGTGATCTATTCTGGAGAATGTGCCATGTGTACTTTGAGAGAATGTGCATTCTGCTGTTTTAGAATAGTATGTTTTGAGAATATCTGTTAGATTCATCTGGTCCAACGTGTTATTAAAAACCACTGTTTCCTTGTTGATTTTCTGTTTGGGTAAGCAATCCATTGACGTAAGTGAGTGTTAAAGTCACCTACTATTATTGTATTACTATTATTAATTACTATTGTATTATTATTGTATTGTATTACTTCCTTTATTTGTTATTTACTGCTTTATATATTTGAGTCTTCCTACTTTGGGTACATGAATATTTACAATTGTTAAATCTTCTTGTTTGTTCCATTTTTTATTTTATAATGTCCTTCTTTGTTTCTTGTTACAATCTTCATTTTAAAGTCTATTTATATGATGCAAATATTGCTGTCCCAGATCTTTTCACTCCATTTGCATAATAATGCTTTTCCATTTCTTTACTTTCAATCTGCTTGTCTTTAGTTGAAAAAAGTCTCTTATATGCAGCATAGAGATGGATCTTGCTTTTTTATCCATTCCATCACTCTATGTCTTTTGAGTGAATCATTTTATCAACTTGTATTCAAACTAATTATTGATAAGTATGTATTTATTGCCATGTAGTCACTTGTTTTATTATTTTTTAGTAGTACTTCTCTATTCCTTTCTTCTTTCTCATTTCTTTCAGTTTGCTGCCTTTCTTTAGTGATATATTTGTATTCCTTTCTATTTATTTTTTGCATATATATTACCAATTTTTGATCTTTGATTATTATCCTTGTTTGTACATAACATTTTATGCATAGAGCAGTCTATATTAAGTTGATAGTGACTTAAACATCAGAACTCAATTTTTGCTCCTCTCCCCCCACGTTTTAGGTAATGGTGTCACACTTTACATACATTTATTTTGTGAATCCCTTGACTAATTTTTTAGATGTACTTAATTTTACTGCTTTTGTGCTTTCTACTTTTTTTACTCCTGCTTTCAATCCTTCCTCTTCTCTCAAAGAGTACCCTTTAACATTTCTTGTAGGGCTCTTTTAGTGGCCGTGGATTTTCACTTTGGTTTGTCTGGGAAACTCTTTACCCTTCCTTCTATTCTGAATGATATCCTTGTTGGATAGAGTATTCTTGGCTACAGTATTTTCCTTTCAGCACGTTAAATTTATCATGCCATTTTCTTCTGACATGTAAAGTTTCTGCTGAAAAATCAGCTCATAGCCCTATATGGTTTCCCTTGTATGTAATTGTTTTATTTTTGTCTTGTTGCTTTTAAAATTCTCTCTTTATAACTACTTTTTTTGCCATTTAAATTACTATGTATCTCTATGTAACCCTCTTTAGATTGATTTTGTCAAGGGCTCTCTGTACCTGTTGGATCTGGAATCCTGTTTTCCTTTCCCAGATCAGGAAGTTTTTATCTATTATTTTTTCAAATAAATTTTGTATTTTCTTTTCTGTATCTTCTCTTTTTGTGATTCCTATAATGCAAATGTTATTATGCTTGATGGTGTTTTTGCTGGGTTCCCTACATCTAATTTCATTTTTTATCATTTTTTTCTTTCTTGTTCAGTTTGCTTTCTTTCCACTATCTTGTTCTTCAGCTCACTGATCTGTTCTTCTACTTCCTATTGCTACTATTTGTTCCATGTAGTATATTCCTAATTTCAGTTATCAAGTTCTTCATCTCTGACTGGTTCTTTTTTATGTTTTCAATCTCTTTGTTAAGGTTCACACTGAGGCTCTCCACTCTTCTTAAGTCCCATGAGTATTTTGATTACCCTCAATTTAAATTCTCTATCAGGTATATTACTTTTATTCTCATCTCTTGCTGTGATTTTGTCCTGTTGTTTGAGATACATTCCTCTGTCTCCTCATTTTGTCTAACTCTCTATGTCTATGTCTGTTTCTATTTGTTAAGAAAGTTAGTTACATCTTCTACTCTTGAAATAGTGACCTTATGAAGAAAATTCCTATAGTGCCCTGCAGTGCAATGTCCTCTGCTGATCAGAATCTGGTGCTTCACAAGTGTCTATTATGTGTGCTGAATGCACCTTACTCTTGTGGCTGACCCATGTTTGTCTTCAGTTAAGTCATCTGCAACAGATCTCTTTGCCTGTTATGGTCAGGGCTTGGTCACTATGTTGTTAGTGGGCCAGACTGGGGCCACCTTGGGCTTGAGTTGAGTCAAACCCAGCATTTGACAGAGATGCAATAGAACCAATATGCAGGGTGTATTTTCCCTTGAGAAGCTTTTGTTGGTGGGTGGGGCTTACAGCCAGATCAGATCTCAGCCCCCAGCTCACTACTGGGGCTGCAGTTGGATTGGTGTGTGTGATTATCTTCTTTTTCCAGTGCAAGAGTACTTTGGGGTATCACTGGCCCCAGTCTAGGCTGTAGGCACACTGCCAGGCTATTTTATTAAAGGAAGCAGGACCGTCAGGAATATGCACTGGTGAGGAACTCAGTGCTAGCAAATTTTGCAGGTGTCTGCTGTGAGAGAGGGCTTGCAGCCATCCAAAATTCCTGTGGAGGCCCTCTGGGTTGGAGGTAATAGATCAGTAGAAGCACATGGCATGCAGTGCACTGTTAGCAAGGTAGGTGGACAGTGTGGGCATTGAACTAGTTCCTGTAGTCATCTGTATGTCTAGCCTGGATGTCCAGGGAGAGAAATGTTACTTGCCACATCAGTGTTCTTAGAGAAGTCTCCCAGTGATCCCTCTCCCTCCAGCATACTCTCTGAGACTAGGAAGCAAATTTCCCTCTTGTATACCCCAGGCAATTTTCCAAATGCTACTATCCTGTGTCTCTGAGGGGCTATTTGCCATGCTGTGTCTAAATTTGGGGACTCACTTTCCTCTTGCTCCAAGCTTCCTCAAAGCCAAGCCTACTGATTTATAAAGTTTCAGGTGTCAAGCTCCACTGATTGCAAAAACTCATAAAATTATGCCCTTTCTGGTTTTCAAATCTAAATGTTATGAGGATTGGGCAGCCTGGGTGACTCCGCGGTTTAGCGCCGCCTTCAGCTCAGGGGATGATCCTGGAGACCCAGGATCAAGTCCCACATCAGGCTCCCTGCATGGAGCCTGCTTCTCCCTCTGTCTGTGTCTCTGCCTCTGTGTGTGTGTGTATGTGTGTGTCTCTCATGAATAAATAAATAAAATCTTTAAAAAATAAATAAATTTTATGAGGATTCATCTTCCCCATGCAAGCTCCTAACATCTAGGAAGTCTGGTATGAAAGTCTGTTTCTCTTCCCTCTTGGTGACCATGGCATCGCTCTCTCCTATGGACAGTTCCTCATGTCCATTTAGCTCCAGACTGTGTCTCCAAACCTTCCTACCACCTTGTATGTGGCCTTTTCTTTACATTTGGTTGTGGAGAATCTGTTCTGCCAGTCTTCAGGTCATATTCTCAATTATTTATACAGATGTGGGGGTTATCCTATTGTATCCATGTGATGATATTAGTTCAGGATCCTCCTACTCTGCCATCTTCTCCAGAAGTCTTTTTTTTTCTCCAGAAGTCTTATACTATTTTAATACATCTATTTTTTTTTCTGTATTTCTTTGTATTTTTATTTACAATAGGGAGTAGAATTTACAAACCTAAACTTTAACAGTTAGGTTACATTTAATATTATTTCACAAAATCTAAATTGAAGCCAATGTCGTAACATTTGCTTTAAAAGTGGTCATCTATAGGAGTGCCTGGATGGCTTCATTGTTTATATGTCTGACTCTTGATTTCGGCTCAGGTCATGACCTCAAGGTTTCAGGATCCAGCCCCATAGTGAAATCCATACTCACTGGGGACTTTGCTTAAGGATTTATCTCCCTCTCCTTCTGCCTCTCCCCATCCCCATGCTCTTTATTTCTCTCTCTAATAAATAAATAGATCCCTAAAACTATTTTTTTAAATAAGAGTGGTCATCTGTGTTTTAAATAATTTAAGAGTAAAAAAAGGTCTTTTGTATTTACGCAGATAAGACCATTTCAGATATTATTCCTTTGTTTCTGAAAATTCAAGTTTCCTTCAGGTATTTTCCTCTAGTTTGTAGAAATTCTTTAATTTCTTGTACAAAATATCTGATGGTGACAATTTGTATTAATTACTCTCACTGAAATGTATTTTACCTTCATTCCTCAAGGATGATTTTGCTGAAAATAAACCTCTTCATTGATAGCACTTTACTTTTTTCCTATCAATTCTTTTTTTCTTTTCTTCATTGGCTCTTCTGTCTTTATTATTTTTAAAATTTTATTCATTTTCTTCCACTCCCCAGATTAGATCATTCACATTAATCATTCCTCAAGTTGCCTGATTTTTTCTATTTTTATTTTGCTATGGATCCCATCTAGACATTTTTAAAATTATAATTCTGAAGTTTACATTTTGGTGTTTCTTATCTCTATTTCTCTGCTGAAATTTCCTATCATTTAATTCATTTTATATCTTTCCTCCTTTAGCTCTTAGATAATTATAGTAGCTGTCCAAAAGTCTTAAGCTCATAATTGCAACATTTGGATCATCTCAAGGATGACGGTTGTTTTTGTTTCTTCTCTTGAGATTATGTCACACTTTCCTTTTTCTTAGTAGGTAAATTAAGTTTTGATTATTGCTGGATATTATGAAAGTTTCTATCTGTAGTTTGTGAATTCTTTTATCCCTTTGCTGAATGATGATGTTTTAACAGACCGTCAATGCAATATCAGGCAAACTCTGCCTCATCTTCCATTGTTAAAATCCCAATTCATACTCAGAGGCTTTGCTATATTAGTTTTGTGTCTCTTAGTTTCCTTGTATACAGGTTAAAATTTGAATATGTGTTCTAAATATCAATTCAATTCTGAGAGCCTTTTCTATTTTGATTTGTGTCTGTGCTGTGCAGGTATTATTCAGTGGTTTGCATGATATACATGAGAATTCTTCAAATCTTTCTCTTTTTTGTTGTGGAAAGGACACTCTACATGAGATGTATCCTCTTAAAATTTTAAGTACCTAATACAATATTGTTAGCTAGAAGCACAATGTTGTAAAGCAGATCTCTAGAATTTAGTTTTCAGGGAAGTAAAAATACCCTGTATGATATTTTAATGGTAGATATGTAGATGATACTTTTGTACAATTCCATAAAATTTGCAATAGCAAGAGTGAGCCCTGTGATAAACTGTGGCTTTTAGGTGATCATGATCTCTCAATGTAGGTTCATCCTTAGGAAAAAAAAAAATGATGTCGATAATGGTTGATATTAGGCATATGTAGGGATAGGGATACACGGAAAATCTCTGTATCTTTTTCTTCATTTTGTTATAAACCTATAACTGTTATTTTAAAGAGCCTCAAATAAATAAATAGTCTCACTATCTATCTCTCAAAAGCCTTCAAATTAATAGAGTGAATTTTTTCTTACACTTAAATTCTATCTCACTAGGCATCTTTAAAACTTTTTAAGCAGTTTTTCTGTGAAATCATTCTTTTGGATCCACCTCTATAAATACTGGGTATCAAGAAACTAAGGGATAGCTATTTGTCAGGATATATAGTAAAGATGGGGAATCAAACATCTGTACTATATTGTGACAACTATTTCCATAAAGAGTTTGACAAATATGAGTATGGAGTTTTCTCAAAAACTTAAGGATAGAATTACCATATGATCCAGCAATTTCACTACTCTTTATCCGAAGAATACAAAAACACCAATTTAAAAAGATACACGTGCCCCTATGTTTATTGCAGCATTATTTACGGTAGCCAAATTATGGAAGCAATCCAAGTGTCCATTGATAGATGAATGAGTAAGGAAGAAGTGGTATTTATGTACATAATATATAATGGAATATTATTCAGCCACAAAAAGAATGAGATCTTGCCATTTGCAACAACATGGATGGACCTAAAGGGTATAAGGCTATATGAAATAAGTCAATCAGAGAAAGACAAATACCATATAATTTCACTCAAATGTGAAATTTAAGAAACAAATGAATGAGGGGGAAAAGAGATAAACCAAGAAACAGACTCTTAATTACAGAGAAAAAACTAATAGTTACCAAAGGAGAGGAGGGTGGGTGGTGAAATAGGTGAAGAGGATTAGAGTACATTTATGATGAGCATGGGGTGATGCATAGAATTGGTGAATCAGGGACCCCTGGGCATGATCCTCGAGTCCCAGGATTGAGTCCCACATCAGGCTCCCTGCATGGAGCCTGCTTCTCCCTCTGCCTGTGTCTCTGTCTCTCTCTCTCTGTGTCTCTTGTGAATAAATAAATAAAATCTTAAAAAAAAAAGAATTGGTGAATCACTGTATTGTACTCCTGAAACTAATATAACACTATATGTTAACTATGTTAAACAAAAATAGCTTGACAAATGTTGGCAAATGGACTTTGATTTACGATACTACAAGTATTTATTTTGAAAAGAGAAAATGCCCACTGTTCTCACATATAGTCAAAAAGCCTCTTTAGCTTAAAGAAATGCCTAAAAATGTTTACCAGGGGGGAAAAAGGATTCTTTTTTAATTTTGCTGACCTAAGTGTCAATTACTGATTAAATATATTCCATGGAGGTCTGACTTTACTTTTGGCTTGCTCTTTAAATAATAACTCTACTGGACATTTAAAATTTATAATAAATGAGCTATAGATGGTAAAGAAACATGGTAGATAGGTAGATAATAAGGATTTAGATATAGTTAGTCTTTTTCTGGTTTTAAGAGAAGTCCTCTTGGCTACAAACTCCTAATGCTTGCATTGTAGCAAAAAGAAAATTTGCTTTTTATGCAACTTCAAGAAATTACTTGAGGCCCATATGGAATTCAGAGAAATATGTTAAAATCCATACAAAACTCAAAGATACAACTGCTATAACCAGGCTTTCAAAAGCACTTACCAGGAAAGGAGTTTAAAACCTTTTTCTCTCAACACATATAAGCCAAGTATAGCCTGGATTGACATTTCCATTTGACTATGCACCAATCTCTAATGCATGATTTAGGAGTGAATTACAACTTTTGAAAACAGCAAAAGAGACATGGTCCTGTCTTCAACCCCATCTATAGGTCCAGTTAAAAATAAGAAGTCAAATGATCTTTGAATCACAATTTTTAACTAAATGAAGAGTCACTTTTTCCAACAAATTTTTCCAGCCAATGCTCTAACATGACTTAAAATCATACTGACACAATAAACAATTGCAGCAGCTTTTAAATTGATGATACAATCCTATAAACACTTTCTTCTAAATAGCTTAGACATTAGACATATGGATGCATGAATCATAGATCTATGCAGAAAGTAAATTTTCCTCAATGAGTTATACCTGTTGCAATTATATTACTTCTCAAAATGGCAAAAATTTCAGTTGAAATAAAAATCTGAAACTTTCTCCAGAGCAACACTTAAACCCTGAGAGTGAAACAGCTTTAACTATATTTAGGATTGTCTGCTTTTGACGATTAACATTGTAAAAGTATCCAGTGATATAAGTGGCTTTCATCAATTCTGACAAATTCTATTTCCCTTTGTATTAGTTTTTTAGAGCTGCCATAATAAAGTACAACTAACCTAGTGGTAAAGCAGAAATTTTAAAAATAATAAAAATAAAGGCATTAAAAATACATTCTCTCACAATTTTGGCTAGAAGAGTCCAAAATTAAGGTGTCAGAGGGGTTGGCTCTTTTTGAGGGCTTGAAGAAGAATCTGTTCCATGTGACCCCTCTAGCTTCTGGTCAATTGCCAGCAATATTTAGCATCTCTTGGCTTGTAGAAACATTGCATCTTCATATTCATATGACATTCTCCCTGGGTCTAAATTTTCCCTTTACATAAAAATATTAGGGGGGAGGGGAAGGGGGGGCAAGATGGCAGAGGAGTAGGGTCCTCACCTCACCCGACCCTACCAACATACCAAGATAACTTTCAAACCATCCTCAAAACCTACGGATTTGACCTGAGATTTAAAGAGAGAACAGCCGGAACGCTACAGACAAAAGGGGTTTTGCTTCTAACAAGGTAGGAAGGCAGAAAAAAAATTAAAAAGGCAGAAAAAAAAATAAAAAAGAATCCAGGGGGGAGGGGCCCCACAAGGAGCCAGGCTAAGGTGGGGGGGTGGGCAGGGGGGGATGCTCCGGGACAGGAAGGCCCATCTCCGGAGAAGTGGGAGCTTTAAAACTCTGCATGGGATTCTTCCCGGAGGGAGAGGAGCTCAGCAGGGAACCCGGGCAGGAGCAGGAGGGGCAGCGGGGCCTCCAGGCTCCTGGGGTCACTAACAGGAGGGGCGCCCGGGAAGAGCGCGTCGCACCCCGCGGGCCCATCTGGGTAACGGGCTGGAGCACCCAGTGGGGCCTCGGGGAGAAGCTGGGGGGCAGTCAGGGGCTCCGGGGGAGGGGGTTGCGCCTGCTGCCTGCGGGAGCCACGGCCCGGGAGCGGGATCCCAGCAGCGCAGGCCCCGCAGGCCCCGGAGCCCAGGGCGCGGGGGACACAGCCCAGGACCCTGCGCTCCCCCAGGACAGGCGGAGGCAGGGAGGGCCCAGGACAGCGAGGACTCTCCTGCCCCGGGGGCCCCCGAGCTGTGCAGGTCAGCGGCCCCCGCCCCGGAGCATCCAGGCCCCTGCAGACCAGGAGCTGCAGTAGTTACTGCGGGAGCTGACTCCAGGGCTGGAGGGCTGGCCGCCAGTGGGGTTGTTCCTCCTGGTGTCACCCTGTGCCTGGGACAGAGCGGGGCCACCAGGGAGCAGGGGCCTCACGGGGTAAACAGCTCCCACTGAGCCCTGCATCTGGCAGGGGGCGAGGCAGCTCCCCCAGGTGCACACACCTGAGAATCAGCACAGCAGCCCCTCCCCCAGAAGCCCAGCTGGAAGGACAGGGGAAGAGCAAGTGCTTGACTGAGCAGCGCTGGAAAGCTCCAGGGGAGGTCAAGGGATTTACAGTATGTCCTTGCTTTTTCTTCCTTTTTCCAGTACAACTCTTTTATATCAGACTGTAAATTTCCTTTTTTTTTTCTCTTTTCCCACCTTAACTGCAATATTTTACCACCTCTTCATTTTTAAGATTCTTCCTTTTTGACTTTCATATTTCTACAATTACAGGTCGTAGATATATTTACCACTTCTAAATTCCCTTCAACATACTCAACTTAACTTTGGGAGTATACAAGATATGTTTGTTGTTGTTGTTGTTTTGTGGGTTATTGTTTTGTTTTGTTTTGTTTTCTCGGCCTCTTTTTGTTCCACAATGGTGGAAGATAATACCTTCTGAAACATGACCAGCATGCACCCAGAACCCAGTGGTATACCATGCTGGTTCATTCTGTGAAATTCCTCATTCCCATTCTGCCTCCCTCATTTATCTCATTTATGTTTTGGTGTTCAATGCTAGGGCCATCTACAAGTATTTCTGGTTTATATAAATTTGGGACTGAGCATCTCTAATACTGACAACTTAACATACTCAGAAGCAAGAGGATCACCCTTTAAAACCCCTCAGGTAGACTACATTCTCCCTCCACTACAACTTCTTCACCACCACCATCCCCAGAACCCGTTTTTTTTCTTCTTTTTTTTTCTCTCTCTCTTTTTTTTTTTTTCTCTCCTTCTTTACGATTCCTGGCCTTTTATTTTTTACTACTTAGTTTTAAAATTTGTTTTTCACTTTAGTGGTCCTTTTGTTTTATTTAGTTTTGACTTGGTTTTCAACTTCTGGTCTCTGACCTTGGCAGAATCATCTAGTGTGAAATTTACCTAGGTTGTGCTTGCTATTCTTGATGCAGCGCATTCATACAGCCACTCTGCACTGAGCAAAATGACTAGAAAGAAGAACTCACCATAAACAAAAAATCAGAAACAGTACTCTCTGCCACAGAGGTAGAAAATTTGGATTACAGTTCGATGTCAGAAAGTCAATTCGGAAGCACATTTATAAAGCTATTGGTGGCTCTGGAAAAAAAAGCATAGAGGAATCAAGAGACTTTATGACTGGAGAATTTAGATCTAATCAGGCCAAAATTAAAAATCAATGAAATGAGATGCAATCCAAACTGGAAGTCCTAATGATGAGGGTTAATGAGGTAGAAGATAGGGTGAATAACATAGAAGACAAGCTGATGACAAGGAAGGAAGCTAAGGAAAAAAAGAGAAAAACAAAAGATCATGAGAAAGGTTAAGGGAAATAAATGACAACCTCAGAAGGAAAAATCTACATATAATTGGGGTTTCAGAGAACACCAAGAGGGCCAGAGGGCCAGAAAGCATATGTGAAAAAAATCATAGCTGAGAACGTCCCTAACTTGGGAAGGGAAACAGGCATTCATATCCAGGAGACAGAGGGTCCCACCCCAAAATCAATAAAAACTGTTTAACACCTCAATATTTAATAGTGAAACTTGCAAATTCCAAAGAGAAAATCCTTAAAGCAGAGAGACAAGAGATCTCTAACTTATATGGGGAGAAATATTAGATTAACAGCAGACCTCTCCACAGAAACCTGGCAGGCCAGAAAGGGCTGGCAGGATATATTCAGGGTCCTCAATGAGAAGAACTTGCAGCCAAGAATACTCTATCCAGCAAGGCTCACATTCAGAATAGAAAGAGAGATAAATAGCTTCCAAGCTGGCAGACACTGAAAGAATATGTGACCACCAAACCAACTCTGCAAGAAATATTAAGGGGGACTCTGTAAAAGAAAGATGAAGCCAAAAGAAATAACCCACAAAACAGGTAATGAATAGGTATTATGATGACACTAAATTCATATCTTTTAATACTAACTCTGAACGTGAATGGGCTTAATGACCCCATTAAAAGGCACAGAGTTTCAGACTGGATAAAAAAGCAAGACCCATCTATTTGCTGTCTACAAGAGACTGATTTTATTTTTTTATTTTTTTTTAATTTATTTTTTATTGGTGTTCAATTTACTAACATACAGAATAACCCCCAGTGCCCGTCACCCATTCACTCCCACCCCCCGCCCTCCTCCCCTTCCACCACCCCTAGTTCGTTTCCCAGAGTTAGCAGTCTTTACGTTCTGTCTCCCTTTCTGATATTTCCCACACATTTCTTCCCCCTTCCCTTATATTCCCTTTCACTATTATTTATATTCCCCAAATGAATGAGAACATATAATGTTTGTCCTTCTCCGACTGGCTTACTTCACTCAGCATAATACCCTCCAGTTCCATCCACGTTGAAGCAAATGGTGGGTATTTGTCATTTCTAATAGCTGAGTAATATTCCATTGTATACATAAACCACATCTTCTTTATCCATTCATCTTTCGTTGGACACTGAGGCTGATTTTAGATTTAAGGACACCTACAGCCTGAAAATAAAGATTGGAGAACCATTTACTATTCAAATGATCTTCAAAGATAGCTGGGGTAGCCATCCCTCATATCAGATAAATTAAAGTTTCTCCCAAAGACTGTAGTAAGAGATGAAGAGGGACACTATATCATAATTGAAGGATCTATCCAACAACAGAACTAATAATCATGAACATTTATGCCCCTAATGTGGGAGCTGCAAATTATATCAATTAATAACCAGAGTAAAGTCATACTTAAATAATAATACACTAATAATAGGAGACTTCAACACGGCACTTTCTGCAAATGACAGATTTTCTAAGTACAACATCTCCAAAGAAACAAGAGCTTTAAATGATACACTGGACCAGATGGATTTCACAAATATTTACAGAACTTTACATCCAAATGCAACTGAATACACATTCTTCTCAAGTGCACATGGAATTTTTTCCAGAATAGACACATACTGGGTCACAAACCAGGTCTTAACCCAAACCAAAAGATTGGGATTGTCTCCTGCATATTTTTAGACCATAATACTTTGAAACTTGAGCTCAATCACAAGAAGAAATTTGGAAGAAATTCAAACACGTGAAGGTTAAAGATCATCCTGCTGAAAGAAGAAAGGGTCAACCAGGAAATTAGGGAAGAATGAAAAAGATTCATGGAAACTAATGAGAATGAAGATACAACCATTCAAAATCTTTGGGATACAGCAAAAGCAGTCCTAAAAAGGAAATACATCACAATACAAGCATTCCTCAAAAAACAGGAAAAAACTCAAATACACAAGCTAACCTTGCACCTAAAGGACCTGGAGAAAGATCAGCAAATAAATCCTGCACCAAGTGAAAGAAGAGAGTTAATAAAGATTCGAGATGAACTCAATAAAAAAGAGACCATAAGGACTGTAGCACAGATCAACAAAACCAGGAGTTGGTTCTTTGAAAGAATTAATAAGATAGATAAACCATTACGCAGTCTTATTAAAAAGAAGAGAGACAAGACTCTAATTATTAAAATTATGAATGAAGAAGGAGAGATCACCACCAATACTAAGGAAACACAAACGATTTTAAAAACTATTATGAGCAGCTATAAACCAATAAATTAGGCAATCTAGAAGAAATGGACGCATTTCTGGAAAACCACAAACTACCAAAACTGGAACAGGAAGAAATATAAAACCTGAACAGGCTGATAACCAGGGAGGAAACTGAAGCAGTCATCAAAAACCTTCCAAGACACAAAAGTCCAAGGACAGATGGCTTCCCAGGGGAATTCTATCAAACGTTTAAAGAAGAAACAATACCTATTCTACTAAAGCTGTTCCAAAAGATAGAAAGAGATGGAATACTTCCAAACTCATTCTATGAGGCCAGCATCACCTTAATTCCAAAACCAGACAAAGACCCCACCAAAAAGGAGAATTATTGACCGATTTCCCGATGAACATGGATGCAAAAATTCTCAACAAGATACTAACCAATAGGATCCAACAATACATTAAGAAGATTATTCACCATGACCAAGTGGGATTTATCCCCGGGATGTAAGGCTGGTTCAACACTAGTAAAGCAATCAACGTGATAGATCATATCAACAAAAGAAAAAACAAGAACCATATGATCCTCTCAATAGATGCAGAAAAAGCATTTGACAAAATACAGCATCCATTCCTGATCAAAACTCTTCAGAGTGTAGGGATAGAGGGAACATTCCTCAGCATCTTAAAAGCCATCTATGAAAATCCCACAGCAAATATCATTCTCAGTGGGGAAACACTGGGAGCCTTTCCCCTAAGATCAGGAACAAGACAGGGATGTCCACTCTCACCACTGCTATTCAACATAGTACTAGAAGTCCTAGCCTCAGCAGACAACAAAAAGAAACAAAAGGCATTCAAATTGACAAAGAAGAAGTCAAACTCTCCCTCTTTGCAGATGACATAATACTATACATATAAAAACCCAAAAGACTCCACCCCAAGATTGCTAGAACTCATACAGAAATTCAGCAGTGTGGCAGGATACAAAATCATGCCCAGAAATCAGTGGCTTTTCTATATACTAACAATGAGACTGAAGAAAGGGAAATTAAGGAATCAATCCCATTTACAATTGCACCCAAAAGCATAAGATACCTAGGAATAAACCTAACCAAAGAGGTAAAGGATCTATACCCTAAAAACTACAGAACACTTCTCAAAGAAATGGAGGAAGACACAAAGAGATGGAAAAATATTCCATGCTCATGGATTGGAAGAATTAATATTGTGAAAATGCCAATGCTTCCCAGGGCAATTTACACGTTAATGCAGTCCCTGTCAAAATAACATGGACTTTCTTCAGAGAGTTGGAACAAATCATCTTAAGATTTGTGTGGAATCAGAAAACACCCCGAATAGCCAGGGGAATATTAAAAAAAGAAACCAGAGCCGGGGGCATCGCAATGCCGGATTTCAAGTTGTACTACAAAGCTGTGATAAACAAGACAGTGTGGTACTGGCACAAAAACAGACACATAGATCAGGGGAACAGAATAAAGAACCCAGAAATGGGCCCTCATCGTTTTGGTCAACCAATAGTCGACAAAGCAGGAAAGACTATCCACTGGAAAAAGGGCAGTCTCTTCAATAAATGGTTCTAGGAAAATTGGACTTCCACAGGCAGAAGAATGAAACTAGACCACTCTCTTTCACCATACACAAAGATAAACTCAAAATGGATGAAAGATCTAAATGTGAGAAAAGAATCCATCAAAATCCTAGAGGAGAATATAGGCAACACCTTTTTGAACTTGGCCACAGCAACTTCTTGCAAGATACATCTATGAAGCCAAGGGAAATAAAAGCAAAACTGAATTATTGGGACCTAATCAAGATAAAAAGCTTCCGCACAGCAAAAGAAACAATCAACAAAACTGAAAGGTAACCTACAGATTGGGAGAAGATATTTGCAAATGATATATCAGATAAAGGGCTAGTTCGTATCCAAGATCTATAAAGAACTTATTCAACTCAACAGCAAAGAAACAAACAATCCAATCATGAAATGGGCAAATGACATGAACAGAAATTTCACCAAATAATATATAGACATGGCCAAAAAGCACAAGAGAAAATGCTCCACATCACTTGCCATCAGGAAAATACAAATCAAAACCACAATGAGATACCACCTCACACCAGTGAGAATGGGGAAAATTAACAAGACAGGAAACGACAAATGTCGGAGAGGATGTGGAGGAGGGGAACCCTCTTGCACTATTGGTGGGAATGTGAACTGGTGCAGCCACTCTGGAAAACTGTGTAAAGGTTCCTCAAAGAATTAAAAATAGATCTACCCTACGACCCAGCAATTGTACTACTGGGGATTTACCCCAAAGATACAGATGCAATGAAACACTGGGACACCTGCACCCCGATGTTTGTAGCAGCAATGTCCACAATAGCCAAACTGTGGAAGGAGCCTCGGCGTCCATCGAAAGATGAATGGATAAAGGGATAAAGAAGATGTGGTCTTTGTATACAATGGAATATTACTCAGCCATTAGAAATGACAAATACCCACCATGTGCTTCAACGTGGATGGAACTGGAGGGTTGAGTGAAATGAGTCAATCGGAGAAGGACAAACATTATTTGTTCTCACTGATTCAGGGAGTATAAAAAATAGTGAAAGGCAATATGGGGGAAAGGAGAGAAAATTGAGTGGGAAAAATCAGAAGGTGACAGAACATAGAGACTCCTAACTCTGGGAAATGAACAAGGGGTAGTGGAAAGGGAGGTGGGCAGGGGGAAGGGGTGACTGGGTGACGGGCACTGAGGAGGGCACTTGACAGGATGAGCACTGGGTGTTATGCTATATGTTGGCAAATTGAACTCGAATAAAAAAATCCCCCCCCCCAAAAAAAAAGAGATTTATCTACAATCCAGAAAAAAAAATACTAGCCATATTGGACCCATCCTATTCAATATGACTTTGTGTTAACTAATTATCTGCAAGAACCCAATTGACAAATAAGGTTGTATTCCAAAGTATCAGAGAGAGGACATCAAATGGATGTGCGGCAGCACAATTCAACACATAACACGCTGAATATGTGTTGGCTTTTGTGATGGAGTGTCATCTTGCAAGTGTCTTATAGACATCCTTTTAAAGGTTTATTTTTGGGGCACCTGGGTGGCTCAATCTGTTAAGTGTTTGGCATCAGCTCAGGTCATAATCTCAAGGTCCTGAGATGGAGCCCCACATTGGGCCTCCACTCAGCAGGGATTCTGCTTGTCGCTCTGCCCCTTCCAAGTCTCCCTCAAATAAATAAATAAAAATATTTTTTAAAGTTTTCTTTTCCTCTGCTCTTCAACATTTCACAGATATGTATATGCTCGTTGAAAGAGAAAGACACCTTTAAACCAAACATCAAATTCTGGGATTTTTAACAGAAGATAAATTGTACCTCCTGATATCAAATAGTATTAATTTTTCTATGAGTTTTGACTTAAAAAAATGTGGTTTTTTTTTGGAGGGTAGTTTTTTCTTCTAGAACTTTTATTCCAAATTTTATTTATTTATGTGCTTATATGCCCTATTTATTCATTTGTTTATTTATTTTTATGATGAAGCTACTTTCACCTAAGTTGAGATAAGATATAAGATGGAAAATTCATTCAACTATACTTGCTTGTTTTGTTTTTAAGTCTAAGTAATACTCCAAAGTCTTTTATGAGAAACATAGGGCCCAGGAAGGAAACATTATTTAGTCCATGCAGAGCCAAGTACTAATATACGAGCTAGATTCTTCCAATATTCTTCCTTTTCACAATGGATACAAATTTGTAACTAATCTTAGGCTGCTTACATCATTACTTCCACTCAAAACTTTCATGAGTGTTATGTGTTTCCCTCCAGTGAAACAAGAAAATGCTTATACAAGGGTCTGTACATGACTCATGACTCAGTAGCACTCCCATCCTTCCCCTAACACTGCATTAACCATGCGTGATCCCCTGTAGAGTGGCTTTGCTCAAGACTGGCTCATGGCAGGTGAAAGCAATAACAGTTGATCTTACTACTTTTGATTTGCTGATTCACAGGTTTGAGGGGAGTAGGAATATAGAATAGACCTAATCTGTAATAGTGTAACCAGAATTTACAGTGAAGAATCAGATAATATGGGGATTGATTCATTTTCTGATATTTTACTGGTTATTTAACGTCATTAGCCAAGTGATACTTGTCCTGACTATTCCATTGAGAAGTTGTAAAGATGACAAAGATTAGCAATGTCAATATGTTTAGTGTCATAGAAACTTCTAGTCATCATTCCCTAGAAAAACTATGCTGGTTTCTATATGATGTGGAATAGTGCGGCAGCAGAGCAAACTGAAGTACGTACAAAAGATTGGCATGTATTATTGTGTCTGTTTTTCTTTATGTTTTCTTTATGTTTTTCATAAGCTTTGAAAAAGCCAGTATCCTTCCACAAACACTTTTGACACCTAATGTATGCCAAGTAATTCTCCATATTTTTATATTACTACTACTAGTAGTAATAATTCTGAAAGTTAATAATTTATCTAAAGCTTACTTTGTTGCCAGGTACTACAAACAAAAAAGTGCATTGTATGTGTAACCTTAAGTAATCCTCACTGAACTAAGACTTCACTACTCTAATTTTATAAATGATGAATCTGAGGCTCATAGATGTTATAAAACTATCCTAAGTCAAATAGCTAATGAGGAAAAGAGCAAAGACCATAAAGGAATGGGACCTGGCATCAGAACTGCTTCTTTTATATACTGGCTGTCTTTCTGTTCTGGGGGTTTTATGTTCTATGGGACCAAAAGTCATCTGCACATTAAACTGGTTCTTCACTATCTATGGCTCTGTGAGCACCAGTTCAGTGTATCTGCTGGTGATGTTGAGGATGTGTCAGATCAGGACAGGGTTAGATCTCCAGCTAGTTCCCTGGTAGTTGTATGGGACTTGTGATGGGCTAACCCCTGGCAAAGTTGTCATCTGGGTCCAAGTGGTCTTCAGTAACCCTTCTCTTCCTTTTGTAATATTCTTCTTATGCCCATATGCACAAATAGTAAGTACCTACATCAGAGAGCTGTCATGAGAATTAAATGAGATAATAGTGTACAGAATTGATAGAATCAGGCATATGATGAGTACGCAGTAAATCGTAATATAGACACATGCACGCATATACACACAGTTGTTTACATTTGTATATGGAGGTTTAAGAATGGAACTGCTTAGGAAAAGCAACCATCTCCTATGTGTCAGAATTGAATCTGCTGGGTACTCTACCCCATCACCTTGACCTTCCTAAAGGCTTAGCCATAGTGTAACAAGTCAGGTACACTCAACCATTAGGAGTCTGTGGGGACAAATAGATCCTTTACCTCTGGAGTACCCAGGCTGAAAGTAACTTTGGCCTACAAAGACAGTAGGCATCTCATAGGATCAGTCTGATATCTTCTGACACTGGCCTGAAGTCTCCATCTGTGTTTCTAAGGCCTGAATAAACTTATCCTCTCTCTCTCTCTCATTCTCTCTCTCTCTCTCTCTCATTTCAATCATCTCAATTCATCCTCTCTACTAGGCTGTCTCACCACTCTCACCACTCTCTCCTTTTTTATAGACAAAGGAATTGAAATGTGTTTTCAGAGAGATACAAACTACAAAGGCTGAGAATCTAAACTTCAGGATTTTTGGCTGCCCCATGGAGAAGACTGCAGAATAGGGAGTATTCTAAATATGGTGCTATATTGTAGCTAATCTTTGAATAATCCGGGTTAGAGATGAGATAGCCTTTTTTTAAATGTAAAGTAAAAAATGTAAAGACAGACATGTCTTTGTGTCCCAAGAGGAAGAGTTAGAAAGGCTTGATTTCAATGACATCAGTCAAGGTAACCCATTCTACTCTGTAACTCAACCCATTTCCATTGTCTCATCAATTTGCATTTTATTTAATTTTTTAAGATTTTATTTATTTGACAGAGAGAGAGTATAAGCAGGGGGAATAGGAGAGGGAGAAGCAGACTCCCAACTGAGCAGGGAGCATGACAGGGAACTTCATCCAAGTACCCTTGGATCACACCTGAACTGAAGGCAGAAGCTTAACAAACTGATGCACCCAGACACTCATTAATTTGCATTTTAAAGAAAAGTACCTAGGAATAAAAAAAGACTATTTCTAATCCACAAATTTCAGATTTAAAGGAAGTCAGCAAGTGTTGACATTTTGGCATCTCAAATTATACCAAGGACTTAGATTATTTTACATAGGGCAGCTAGCTAGAGAAAAGTTCCAGTCTCTCATTGTGTAGAGGTGTTGTTTGAGTCTTTTTTTTTAATAATAAATTTATTTTTTTATGGTGTTCAATTTGCCAACATACAGAATAACTCTCAGTGCTCATCCTGTCAAGTGCCCCCCCTCAGTGCCTGTCACCCATTCACCCCCACCCCCCGCCCTCCTCCCCTTCCACCACCCCTAGTTCGTTTCCCAGAGTTAGGAGTCTTTATGTTCTGTCTCCCTTTCTGATATTTCCTACACATTTCTTATCCCTTCCCTTCTATTCCCTTACACTATTATTTATATTCCCCAAATGCATGAGAACATACAATGTTTGTCCTTCTCCGATTGACTTACTTCACTCAGCATAATACCCTTCAGTTCCATCCACATTGAAGCAAGGGTGGGTATTTGTTATTTCTAATGGCTGAGTAATATTCCATTGTATACATAAACCACATCTTCTTTATCCATTCATCTTTCGATGGACACCGAGGCTCCTTCTACAGTTTGACTATTGTGGACATTGCTGCTAGAAACATCGGGGGGCAGGTGTCCTGTCGTTTCATTGCATCTGAATCTTTGTGGTAAATCCCCAACAGTGCAATTGCTGGGTCGTAGGGCAGATCTATTTTTAACTGTTTGAGGAACCTCCACACAGTTTTCCAGAGTGGCTGCACCAGTTCACATTCCCACCAACAGTGTAAGAGGGTTCCCTTTTCTCCACATCCTCTCCAACATTTGTGGTTTTCTGCCTTGTTAATGTTCCTCATTCTCACTGGTGTGAGGTGGTATCTCATTGTGGTTTTGATTTGTATTTCCCTGATGGCAAGTGATGCAGAGCATTTTCTCATGTGCTGTTGGCCACGTCTATGTCTTCCTCTGTGAGATTTCTGTTCATGTCTTTTGCCCATTTCATGATTGGATTGTTTGTTTCTTTGTTGTTGAGCTGAATAAGTTCTTTATAGATCTTGGAAACTAGCCCTTTATCTGATATGTCATTTGCAAATATCTTCTCCCATTCTGTAGGTTGTCTTTGAGTTTTGTTGACTGTATCCTTTGCTGTGCAAAAGCTTCTTATCTTGATGAAGTCCCAATAGTTCATTTTTGCTTTTGTTTCTTTTGCCTTCGTCTATGTATCTTGCAAGAAGTTACTGTGGCCAAGTTCAAAAAGGGTGTTGCCTGTGTTCTCCTCTAGGATTTTGATGGAATCTTGTCTCACATTTAGATCTTTCATCCATTTTGAGTTTATCTTTGTGTATGGTGCAAGAGAGTGGTCTAGTTTCATTCTTCTGCATGTGGATGTCCAATTTTCCCAGCACCATTTATTGAAGAGACTGTCTCTCTTTCAGTGGATAGTCTTTCCTCTTTGTCAAATATTAGTTGACCATAAAGTTGAGGGTCCCCTTCAGGGTTCTCTATTCTGTTCCATTGATCTATGTGTCTGTTTTTGTGCCAGTACCACACTGTTTTGATGACCACAGATTTGTAGTACAACCTGAAATCTGGCATTGTGATGCCTCCAGCTATGGTTTTCTTTTTTAAAATTCCCCTGACTATTCTGGGTGTTTTCTGATCCCACACAAATCTTAAAATAATTTGTTTTAACTCTCTGAAGAAAGTCCATGATATTTTGATAGGGATTGCATTAAACGTGTATATTGCCCTGGGTAACATTGACATTTTCACAATATTAATTCTGCCAATCCATGAGCATGGAATATTTTTCCATCTCTTTGTGTCTTCCTCGATTTCTTTCAGAAGTGTTCTATAGTTTTTAGGGTATAGATCCTTTACCTCTTTGGTTAGGTTTATTCCTAGGTATCTTATGCTTTTGGGTGCAATTGTAAATGGGATTGACTCCTTAATTTCTCTTTCTTCAGTCTCATTGTTAGTATATAGAAAAGCCACTGACTTTTGGGCATTGATTTTGTATCCTGCAACACTGCCAAATTGCTGTATGAGGTCTAGCAATCTTGGGGTGGAGTCTTTTGGGTTTTCTATGTAAAGTATCATGTCATCAGCGACGAGGGAAAGTTTGACTTCTTCTTTGCCAATTTGAATGCCTTTAATGTCTTTTTGTTGTCTGATTGCTGAGGCTAGGACTTCCAGTACTATGTTGAATAGCAGTGGTGAGAGTGGACATCCCTGTCTTGTTCCTGATCTTAGGGGAAAGGCTCCCAGTGCTTCCCCATTGATAATGATATTTGCTGTGGGCTTTTCATAGATGGCTTTTAAGATGTTGAGGAATGTTCCCTCTATCCCTACACCCTGAAGAGTTTTGATCAGGAATGGATGCCGTATTTTGTCAAATGCTTTCTCTGCATCTAATAAGAGGATCATATGGTTCTTGGTTTTTCTCTTGATGATATGATCAATCACATTGATTGCTTTACGAGTGTTGAAACAGCCTTGCATCCCAGGGATAAATCCCACTTGGTCATGGTGAATAATTTTCTTAATGTACTTTTGTATCCTATTAGCTAGTATCTTGTTGAGAATTTTTGCATCCATGTTCATCAGGGATTTTGGTCTATAATTCTCCTTTTTGGTGGGGTCTTTGTCTGGTTTTGGAATTAAGGTGATGCTGGCCTCATAGAACACATTTGGAACTACTCCATCTCTTTCTATCTTTCCAGCTTTAGTAGAATAGGCATGGTTTCTTCTTTAAACGTTTGATAGAATTCCCCTGGGAAGCCATCTGGCCCTGGACTTTTGTGTCTTGGGAGGTTTTTGATGACTGCTTCAATTTCCCCCCTGGTTTTTGGCCTGTTCAGGTTTTCTATTTCTTCCTGTTCCAGTTTTGGTAGTTTGTGGCTTTCCAGAAATGCATCCATTTCTTCTAGATTGCCTAAATTATTGGCGTATAGCTGTTCATAATATGTTTTTAAAATCGTTTGTATTTCCTTGGTGTTGGTAGTGATCTCTCCTTTCTCATTCATGATTTTAGTAATTTGAGTCTTGTCTCTCTTCTTTTTAATAAGGCTGGGTAATGGTTTATCTATCTTATTAATTCTTTCAAAGAACCAACTCCTGGTTTTGTTGATCTGTTCCACAGTTCTTCTGGTCTCAATTTCACTGAGTTCTGCTCGAATCTTTATTAACTCTCTTCTTCTGCTGGGTGTAGGATCTATTTGCTGTTTTTTCTCTAGCTCCTTTATGTGTAAGGTTAGCTTTTGTATTTGAGTTCTTTCCAGTTTTTGAATGGATGCTTGTATTGCGATGTATTTCCTCCTCAGGACTGCTTTTGCTGCATCCCAAAGATTTTGAATGGTTGTATCTTCATTCTCATTAGTTTCCATGAATCTTTTTAATTTTTCCTTAATTTCCTGGTTGACCCTTTCATCTTTTAGCAGGATGGTCCTTAACCTCCATGTGTTCGAAGTCCTTCCAAACTTCTTCTTGTGATTTAGTTCTAATTTCAAGGCATTATGGTATGAGAATATGCAGGGGATGATCCCAATCTTTTGGTATGGGTTCATACCTGATTTGTGACCCAGTATGTGGTCTATTCTGGAGAAAGTTCCATGTGCACTTGAGAAGAATGTGTATTCAGTTGAGTTTGGATGTAAAGTTCTGTAGATATCTGTGAAATCCATCTGGTCCAGTGTATCATTTAAAGCTCTCATTTCTTTGGAGGTGTTGTGTTTAGAAGTCCAAA
Organism: Canis aureus; assembly: GCF_053574225.1. NCBI lineage: Eukaryota > Metazoa > Chordata > Mammalia > Carnivora > Canidae > Canis > Canis aureus. Next base: position 21,534,808 of record NC_135639.1, on the reverse strand, counting down.
TGAGTGTATAAAGCACTAGATTCAAGTCACCAAGTATCAGTGTATTATTATCTAAGGATGTCTTAATTTTGATTATTAATTGATTGATATATTTTGCAGCTCCCACATTCGGGGCATATATATTGAGGATTGTTAAGTCCTCTTGTTGGATAGATCCTTTAAGTATGATATAGTGTCCCTCTTCATCTCTCACTACAGTCTTCGGGATAAATTTTAGTTTATCTGATATAAGGATGGCTACCCCTGCTTTCTTTTGAGAACCATTTGAATGGTAAATGGTTCTTCAACCTTTTATTTTCAGGCTATAGGTGTCCTTCTGTCTAAAATGAGTCTCTTGTAGACAGCAAATAGATGGGTCCTGCTTTTTTATCCAGTCTGACACCCTGCACCTTTTGATGGGGTCATTAAGCCCGTTCATGTTCAGAGTTACTATTGAAAGATATGAGTTTAGTGTCATCATGATATCTATTCAGTCCCTGTTTTTGTGGATTGTTCCACTGGACTTCTTCTTAAAAGGGAATTTTGAGAGTCCCCCTTAAAATTTCTTGCAGAGTTGGTTTGGAGGTCACATATTCTTTCAGTTCCTGCCTGTCTTGGAAGCTCTTTATCTCTCCTTCCATTCTGAATGACAGCCTTGCTGGGTAAAGTATTCTTGGTTGCATGTTCTTTTCATTTAGGACCCTGAATATATCTTACCAGCCCTTTCTGGCCTGCCAGGTCTCTGTGGAGAGGTCTGCTGTTTTCCTAATACTCCTCCCCATAAAAGTCAGGGATTTCTTGTCTCTTGCTACTTTAAGGATCTTCTGTTTATCTTTGGAATTTGCAAACTTCACTATTAAATGTCGAGGTGTTGAACATTTTTTTATTGATTTTAGGGGGGGATCTCTCTATTTTCTGGATCTGAATGCCTGTTTCCCTTCCTAGATTAGGAAAGTTTTCAGCTATGATTTGTTCAAATACATATTCTCGCCCTCTGTCCCTTCGGTGCCCTCGGGAATCCCAATTAAACGTAGGTTTTTCTTCCTCAGGCTGTCGTTTATTTCCCTTAATCTATCCTCATGGTCTTTTAATTGTTTGTCTCTCTTTTCCTCAGTTTCCCTGTTTGCCATCAACTTGTCTTCTATGTCACTCACTTGTTCCTCCACCTCATTAACCCTTGTCGTTAGGACTTCTAGTTTGGATTGCATCTCATTCAATTGATTTTTAACTTCTGCTTGATTGGTTCTAAATTCTGCAGTCATGAAGTCTCTTGAGTCCTTTACACTTTTTTCTAGAGCCATCAGTAGCTGTATGATAGTGCTTCTGAATTGGCTTTCTGACATTGAATTGTAATCCAGATTTTGTAACTCTGTGGGAGAGAGAACTGTTTCTGATTCTTTCTTTCTTTTGAGGTGAGGTTTTCCTTCTAGTCATTTTGCTCAGTGCAGAGTGGCCAAAAACAAGTTGTATTGGGGAAAGGAGAAAAAGAGAGAAGAGAACAAAGGAAAGAAAAGAAAAATAGAAAAAAGGAAGAAAAAAAGAAAAAAAGAGAGAAAAAGAGGAAAATAGAAAAAAGGGAAAAAACGGGTGGGGGAAGCAAACAGAAATCAAAAAGCAAAAACAAAACAACAAAACAAAACAAAACAAAACAAAACAAAAACCACGGGGGAGTATCCTGTGATTCTGTATACTGTAAATCCCTTGACTTCCCCTGGAGCTTTCCAGTGCTGCTTGGTCAATAATTTGTTTTTCCCCTGTCCGTCTAGCTGGTTTTCTGGGGGAGGGGCCTGTTGTGCTGATTTTCAGGTGTTAGCACTTGGGGGAGCTGCTCTGCCCCCTGCCTGGTGTAGGGCTCAGTGGGGGTTGTTTACCCCGTGAGGCCCCAGGAGGAACAACCGCAGTGGCGGGGCCAGCTCTGGAGCCCTGGAGTCAGCCCCCGCAGTAGCTCCGGAGCTCTCGGTCTGCAGGGCCTGGAGGCTCCAGGGCGGGGCAGCTGATCTGCTCAGCTGGGGCAGGAGCGTCCTCGCTGTCCTGGGCCCTCCCGGCCTCTGCCTGTCCCGGGGAGAGGCCGGATCCTGGGCTGTGTCCCGGCGCCCAGTTCTCCGGGGCCTGCGCTATTGGATTTGCGCTCCCGCCCCGCAGCCCCCTCCATGGAGCCGCCCCCGAGCCCCCCCGAGCCGCTCCCGCCCCGCAGCCCCCTCCGCTGAGCCGCCCCCGAGCCCCCCGAACTGCTCCCACCCCGCAGCCCTCTCCGGGGAACCTCTTCCTCTGCCCGAGCCCCCCGAGCCGCCCCCGAGCCCCCCCGAGCTGCTCCCGCCCCACAGCCCCCTCCGCGGAGCCGCCCCCCACACCCAGCTGCTCCGGGTCCCCCGCCCGCGCTGCAGCCCTTAGGGAGCTCGGCGCACTCTCCCGGGGCGCAGGTGTCTGTTAGTGTCCCCAGGAGCCCGAGGGCATCCCCGCCCTCCTGGGTCCTGCTCCACCTCCCTGCGAGCCCCTTTCCGCCCGGGAAGGTCGGTGCAGCTCCTGCTCCTCCGGGACGGGGCTCTCCTGTCCTGGGGACACTTGCCCCGGCCTCAGTCCGGCTCCTCGCGGGGCCCCTCCCCCTTGGAGGCCTTTTGTTTCTTTATTTCTTTTTCCCCGTCTTCCTACCTGATAGAAGTGCAAAATCTTCTCACTGTAGCGTTCCAGCTGTTCTCTCTTTAAATCTCAGGCCGCTTTCGTAGATTTTCAGGATGGTTTGAAGGTTATCTAGGTAATTTGGTGGGGACAGGTGAGTTGGGGACCCTACTCTTCCGCCATCTTCTGTTGTTTGAGTCTTTCCCCCTTCCCCTGTCAAGAAATGTGATTTACCAGCAACTTATCATTCATTTGATGAGGCTGAGATGTTCCCAAAGAACATACCTCAGGGGCATGAGTTGTAATTCTTGATATTGAACAGTTGCTTTTTATTTCAGGTGGCAAGAGAGCTGCTTTTATCATTCTGAGATAAGGACATCCTGTACATCCATGTGGCAGGTATGGCCAAACATAATCAGAGGAATTATGGAGGATCTGAAGAGTCCTCACTCTCTGGTTCAGCCAATAAAATCATGATATTCAGCTTTCAGCTTGGATTTTATTTTTTTTTTATTTTTTTTTTAATTTTTTTTTAATTTTTATTTATTTATGATAGTCACAGAGAGAGAGAGAGAGAGAGAGAGGCAGAGACACAGGCAGAGGGAGAAGCAGGCTCCACGCAGGGAGCCCGACGTGGGATTCGATCCCGGGTCTTCAGGATCGCGCCCTGGGCCAAAGGCAGGCGCCAAACCGCTGCGCCACCCAGGGATCCCTCAGCTTGGATTTTAAATGAAAGCCAAAGTCAGAAGCATGGGTCTCATTTTTTTAGTCACGTAATCAATCATAAAGAAACAGCAAATCTACACTAGTATGTACTGGAAACTGTAAACCATGAAGCCACATCATTTTTCTTCTGTTGTTTTCCTTTGCTGCTTATGATTCTCAGGTATTGCTAGTCTATGCTATGCTTTGAAATCTAAGGATCAAAATAAACTGACAAGGAGTGAAATTCAGACCTAGGCTAGGTAGATTTGGCTTCTGATAAATGATTATAGTTTGGTTTACTTTGGGAAAGGAAAAATCAGTAATAGCAGAGATGCTGTGACTATTTGGACTTGAGATCCTAAGTGGCCCACATATTGCTGAGTCACAATCTCTGACATTGATCTAAGTTAATCAAATATTGCTTATCTTTATCAGAAGATAAAGATAATCTCATCTCTGCTGCTCGTTGGCCAAACTGGTACTTGGTATATTGGTTTTGCCAAGATCAAGTAGTCTTGGTGAAAAGATCTGATATTTTACCAAAAATTCTGGCAGTCATAGAATAGGATTAGCCGTGTGTGGTAAAACAAAGAACTGAAGGTAGCCTAGAGTTTTCCAGTAGACATTGCAAGTCTCCAAACAATAGTTTACAATTCAAAGGATCTCAGTGGTAACTGAGAACAGAGAATAGAGATTAAGGAGAAAGGCGGGACATATCTTGTCTTCTGGGCAGGATGATCCAAAGTCTGAGGGTCAGCACATCAGGAAAAGAAGCATTGACCAGTGAAGTGAGTGTTCAAGGAAAACTCAGGCCCATGGCCACAATATAGTTACCCAACCCTAAGGTTACTACTTGGTTGTAGAGTTAGACAGGCAGTCAGGTGGACCCTATCCAATACTGGGGCAGGCAGAAACACTAAACCCCAAGAAGTTTACAGAGAAGAACCTGGTATTAGATATGCAGGTGTAAATTTTTGTAATGACACCAAGCCTGCCTAGTGACAAACAACAAACAGAAAAAGAATAATGTTTCTTCTTCTTCCCATTATGTATGTCAAGGAAAGTTAAACTTTTTTTTTTTTTTTTTGGTCTGAAAGATGATTCTATTTCTTGCATTCACTGGTCTTATTTATGCTTTTTAACACAGATGAAATTTATAGACAAGAAAGAAGGCCTATTTTTCTCCTTAAAAGGGGTGTGCATCTCTAAATAAAGCAGATATTTCTAAACAAAGGAATACATGGCAAGTGAATCTGGACATGCATCATGCAGCTATTCCCCTCACCCTCTTCAGAAGGGAAAGCATGCATTTACTTTGTTTTCCCTGAGCAGAAGAATTGTTCACCCAGGAATGGCATGATATTATTTTATAATTGTTCTCTATGCTATAAACCTGAATGGAAGTTCAAATAAGAATGGAATGGGGTATGCCACGAACCATTTCCAGAAAGTTTGACATGGTTATACATGCTTATGGAATGCAGGCTCTTGGGCCATAGCTGCCAAAGTCAGGTGTTTGCCTTTGCTAGTTCATCCATCTGGGCCTCAGTTTACTCAAAATGAGGGGATTAGCCTAACTGATATAAAAACCCTGTTCCCCTTAATTACATAGATCTATCCATGGGCCTATGAAGCGTGTATTAACAAACACATTGTTCATTATTACTATCAGAGCATTTATGTATGTGAGAATGATGTTAATCTCTTGTAGGTATTCCAGATGTCTAATAGATATTTAATGTATGAGTTGAAATTATGTGCCTTCTGAATGTTGTTTAATGATGATGAATGTTTTTAGAAGTGTGAAATATACATGCATTACATAATTCCCTATTTAGTTTTCTGGAGGATATATTTGTTTTAATAGCATTATATGGGCTGTAAAATAGCATCTAATTATATTCACTCTTTTTTTTTTTTGGAGGGGGGGAATGATAGTCCGTGATCTCTCCCCAACTCTCTAGCTTAATTTCCCTTATCAAACTATTTTTGAATAATCATTTCACCTTTCTACATGTTGGTTTCCTCTTTTGTTAAGATATTAAGGTTGGATTAGAGCAACATTTCCCAAAGGAGTTTTATAAAATTTGCCATAAAAGAAACCGTTCTGTAGTCAAATGTTTGGAAATGCTGCATTCCATGCCTCTTCTCAGAAATCTGACTTTCTCATCACACATTAGAGTCTCTGAGAAGTATGGCAGAGAAGAAAGCTATTTAACTTTAGATCTCCCAGCTTATATCATATTTATTTAACTATGGAATTCTTTGTTTCTGAGTCATAGCATTTAATAAAAGGCCATCCGATACAATGACATGCATGCACATTGAGGACAGTTGATAGTATATAAATTTCCAAGGTACCTTGGATTGTTTATATGGATTCAAACTATAGTGTTGTTAGGGGATTTAGAGGGTAGTGAAAATATTCTGTATGATGCTCTAATGAGTGGTACATATCATTATACTTTGGAGCAAACCTACAACACCAAAGTGAACCCTAATGTAAACTGTGAACTTTGGGGGATAACATGTCAATGCAAGTTCATCAGTTATCACAAATGTACCACTCTGGTGGAAGATGTTGACAGTAAGGCAGACTATACACATGTAGATCAGGGATATGCAGGATATCTGTACCTTCTCAACTTTGTTGTGAACCTAAAACTGCTCTAAACAATGTAAAGTCTAAAATTTTTTAAAACTTTGATGTTGTTGCTGTATTAGACTGCCTAATTATGCAACAGGATTTATAAATCCTTATTATGAGATACCACTTCCCTACTAACTCTATTTTAGGAAAAAAAAACAGGTTTAATAATTTGTATATAGCATCTTTCCCTCTACCTACTCTCAGAGAAGTACGTTTGTTTGCGTGCACATGCATGCAGTTGTGAACACATTCGTTGTATGGGCGTGCATGAATATTTGTACAGAACTTTCCTACATTTTAAGATGAGGTAGCAGAGAAGAGCATGAGGTTGGGAACCAACCACCTCAGATTGTGTCTGCTCATCACAATAATTGAGGCAAATCAATCCATGTGTTAGTTTTCTTACTTGGAAGATGGATTCAATAATAGTGGCCCTGCCTTTACTTATGAGAATGTCAAGAATAAAATATGTAAAATTGGGCTCAAAAGTAAATAGGTTCTCATTCTAGAAAAATGAAGGCAGAATGAGGAGCTGAGCTTTAAAATATAAAAATTATAGAAAACTCAAGCAAGAACTCAATCCTTTTTATTAACTTCTGAAATACAAGATCTATGGAATCCCTTTGAATTTCAAAATCAAGAATTTCAGAACAGATATAATTGAAGCAGCTGCATCTAGCTTGTTATTTTTGAGATATCCTAAGCTATAATTAAAATAAGTTTAACGATGGTAGTATAGCTTAACCAAGGGATTTCAGACTCTACAGGATGATACCCCCATGGTAGACTCTTAAAGATACATGGCAATGTTTAAAGACAATGCTTATATACACGTTTGAAAGCAGAAGCTAGAGAGTCTTAGATCTGGAAAAGGTCCTTCCAGGTGATTGAATCTAGCATATCCCTGTAAGTCTCTTATAATCCAGCATACATGTTGTCAAGAATGACATTGGATCTTTCCTATAATACACGCTTGTTTTCTCAAGGTGGGGAATCTGCTTTAGTCTGTTCCATTGTGTTCTTTTATAAAGGACTTCGTAAAAACCATTGTGTGTATTCTCCAAATACAAAAGGACTAATTTATATGACACCTATAACTAATCTGAATTCATAAGGAGAGTCATTACACTTACATTTAAAAAAAATATATATATATACATACACCACAAAGCAAAAAAGCATCCTTTTGCCGAACTTTAGGCTGTTACAAGGTATTTGAAGTAACAATGCTTGAACAGAATCATTTGTCAAATCAATGGATTTCACTGCATCTTGGAAAGAAGAATGAAGAGCTCAATGGAAGGATTTATACTCTGTGCTTGCAGAGTTGGTTTTGCCTCACACACATTATTCCCTCTATCCTTAAACATATACTGGAACTTAGGCCTTGTGTATACTTTCACTTCAAAATGTATCTTCATTTCAGACCATTTCTTCACTATTAAATGCTGACACTACAGTCTAAAGTCCCCCATGTGCCTTCCAATAAGACTATAGATCTTTTGAGGACAAGGATTATATCATATTCTTCTTCTGTTCATTTTTTTGCCCTCAGAAGATGGCGTAGGTCAAGGAAAAGCTCAGTAAATATTTTTTGCATATATAAAAAAGTAGGCATGGTGGATTAGTAGATGGGTTACAGTTTTAATTATTTGCAAACTTTTCCAGAGGTGACCATGTAATGAACTTCACACTATTGTTCATGTGCAACTCATATTTACTTATATATTGATTCCTAATAATATATACAGTGTTTTTTCAAATTTTCAAAATTATCTTAATTTTTCTGTCTGCAGCTTACATTTATTCACTTTAGAGATTCTAATACACTTCTTTTAATTGCTCAATAGTATCATTGTATTTATACATGTATAGCATTTAATTAGTCATTTTTATATTGATAAAAATCTGGGGATTGTTCCCACTTTTTTTTTACTTTTAATAAAATGCTGCTTTAGACATTCTTATACATGTCTTAGGTTGCACAAATAAACAGATTTCTCTAGATAATATCCCTGGGAGTGTAACAGTTATACCATAAGGTCTACGTATATTCAGTGTTACTAGGGATTACCAGATGGTTATTCAAATAATACTCCTATGAATTCTCATTTATAAAACTTCAGTTTTCTAACACTAGCCTTAGCTTTTGGGCAATAACTTCTACAAGAGGAAAGTCTTTGCTCCCAGACTTGCTTAAGGAGCCGTGTCTCAAAACTCCTAAGAGACTTTGTGTGTGTTCAAGAGCAGAAATTATACCTGCCGTGGTCCAATGGGTTCCAGTTTCAATTCACAACTTGATGTCACAGTGGTGCCCCATATCTGAAGTCTAAGATTTCTTTAAAAAAATTTTTTAATATCTTATTTATTTACTCATGAGAGACACAGGCAGATGGATAAGCAGGCTCCATGCAGGAAGCCCAATGTGGGACTCGATCCAGAGACTCCTGGATCATGTCCTGGGCCAAAGGCAGACGCTTAACCACTGAGCCACCCAGGCACCCCTGAAGTCTATGATTTCTTTCCTTCTTATCCTCAGTGGTTGGCAGCCCACTTATAAACAGAGGTTCCAGCATGGTTGTAGATTACCATTAATGGCAAAGAAAGGCTTGAATTTGTCTAAATTAATTTGTGTTAACAAAACTGATTGTGTTCTTACTTACTTTCTCCTGTGTTCTAACACCTTCAATATTTTGTGACACTGCACTGTAGCTTAATAATACCACGGGGTGACAGTATGGTTGCTGAGGTTCTAAGGTCTGGGAAACTGCACATTTAAATTTTCTTTAAGATTTTGTTTATATACTCATGAGAGACATGGAGAGAGAGAGAGGCAGAGACACAGGCAGGGGAAGGAGCAGGCTCCATGCAGGGATCCAGATGTGGGACTTGATCCTGGGTCTCCAGGACCACGCCCTGGCTGAAGGCGGCGCTAAATCGCTCAGCCACCCGGGCTTCTCTAAATTTTCAATGGACTATCTCTGTGTTTCATTTATTAAATATCATAGTACTTCAGAATAAAGTTTAATTTAAAAACTCAGGTTGTGCAGCATTCAGCCATGTTTCAAAAGGCAGCTTACATTAGATGATCTTTTAATTAAGCATTTGCTAACAAGCAAAACCCATTCCATTAGAGATATGGTCACTACTAGCATATTTTAATCTTCAAACAGTTACTTTTGCCCTCAGTGTCCTCTGAGAGTAGTAATCTCTCAAAAGAAATTGAGATTCATGTGCCCTTTTATTTTTTTTGTTGTCTATTTGCTTAGTTTCTATGCGTTTATACCTGTCTTCTTTTAGAGAGAATATTTTATTGTTTATTTACCTTTAAGAAAAAAATTATTGAATAAAACATGAATATAGAGAAGTGAAAAATTCATAAATGCACATTTCAATAAATTTTCACTAAGTGAATACAGCTTGTAACCAGAACATAGATCAATAAATAGAACATTCCCCACACCTGCAGAGTTCCCCTGGTTCTCTCTTCCAGGCACTCTCCAATGTCCAAAACAACTATTTATCTGGGTTTTAAAGTCACACAATACATCAAATAAACATTTTACATATGATACCAGTAAAGCCCAGAAAGAGGAAATAATTCACTCAGGGTTACACAGGAGTAGAAGAACCAGCATTAGAACTGCATTGCTACATGTACTTTCAAACAGCCAAAGAGAAATGACAACAAAAGTCAGGTACACATAAGTTATGTAATTCAAGGCTCGACAATTTTCAACAAAAGTCAGGTACACATAAGTTATATAATTCAAGGCTCGACAATTTTCAGAACATGTGCTGAAATATGGATTCATTCAATTCAACCAGAATTCTTGCCTTTAAGCTGAAAATCCTTTCCCATAACATCATATGTCAGTTATTAAATATTCCTATGAGTTGTGATTTCATTATTTTGTGATGTAACAAAAAAAATAAAATATTGGATACCAACATCTCAATGTGTTTCCTCATGTATATTTTAATCTAGTTACTTCAGTTCCTAAAGCTTTGAATTATAGCATTTTGCATTCTGTATCTCATCTCATCTGTAGAATAAGAATAAAAATCATCTTAGAGCATTGCTCATAGAGGTCTTAATAATGTAATATCAGAGCTTGACTCCTTAAAACCATTCAATGAATGATAACGTGATCTAAAACCTGTAATGAGACTACTCACCTCCTTTGTGATCATTTCAAACCCGTGCCCTAAGATTACTACTGAGCTAACATTCTCTATTATTTGGGTTTGGACAAACAATAATACTTCCTATAGGTGTATAGCAAGGAAGACGTCCCATCTTCAGATGAGGGATCAAGCCAATGGCAGGGCAGGAGATGTTCACATAAAGGATAAACCATGAATGGGCAGTTCCTCTGGGAACACCTTCATTGGATTTTCCATAAAAGACATGCTTGGCTGGAGAGTTAACAGAGGCTCTGTCCAAATGCTTTGAGTAGTTTAGGAACCACTTACTTGAATCAAAGTGTCAGCCTGATCTGCTAGGGCAACCTTCTCCTCAGGACCTCACAACAAAGTCTGACTTCCTAAGATGGTTCCCTACCATTTGTCCATATAAACACCTGAGTCACTTCATCAGCCACAGATACTTTGGAGACAGCCTCTTTCCTTTCTTTCTTCCTCTGACATTACCTCATTTCCTCCCTACCTTTGCACTCTGTGGCCTACAGGCCAGTTAGAGACCCAGCAGAAAATCAAGCAACCCCAAAATTGACAAAGGCTTAGTCAAGGAAGTCATTAGTGACTGACTAGAGTTGCAAAGTGGATCTGCTCAGAGTCTGAAGATGGAATATTCATTTCCCACCATGGCTATCCCTGCTGTGATTTCTCTGGGACACAACTCAGAGCCCAGAGCCCAAAGATATTCCAACAGCTCCAAAGGACCCTGAAAGATTCTTCTCTTCTGAGTATTTTAACCATCTCCAGGCTCAGTTAGTTCAGAGCAGACTGAGAGTCTGAGCTATTTTTCAGTATTTGCTCTGTGGAGTCTTCACCTACTAAGAGTTTCTTCTCTTGCCCTCTAACAATGTTTCATTCCACCCTTCAGGCCCTTCAGGCCACCTCAGTATCCCACCATTCCTATCTCTTCTTAATCTGTCTGTAATCTTTTCTGTAATCAGAAAGATGGAATATAAAGAGCCTCAAATTTGAAATTTAAGGATCAGGAATGGACCTAATCTCTGTAGCTTGCTGTGTGTTCTTTGGGGAATTTAATCAGGCTCTTTGGGTCTCAGACTTTTATCTATAATATATTAACATGTCTCAACCCACTGGGTAGTTAAAAGGTGTAAAGTGATGACTATGAGTCTGACATATGAGGTATCTGACATAAACATCAATCAAGTCACTCTTCTGCTCAAAATCCTACAATGGCTTCTCATTACTTACATATATGGAGTCTGAATGTTTCTACTTGGCTTTCCAAGCATAAACTATTATGTAATCTGAGATTTACTTCTCCCTAATCTATATATTCCTCCACCCAGGCTGAATTCTATCTGTTAAGAATACCTTCCAAGCTCACTTCAATCTCACTATCCTGACTCCTTATCCACTCCCTCATGTGGGAGAACATTCCACCCCACTCCCACCTGCAGTGCAAATCTTACCCATTCTTTAAGACCCAGGTAAGGCTCCCCCATATAAAAGGTTCTTTTTAAAAGATTTTATTTATTTATTAGAGAGAGAGAGAGAGAGAGGCAAGACACAGGCAGAGGGAGAAGCAGGCTCCACGCAGGGAGCCTGACATGGGACTCAATCCCCGGTCTCCAGGATCATGCCCTGGGCTGAAGGCAGCACTAAACCACTGAGCCACCGGGGCTGCCCCCATATAAAAGTTTTTTCAAATATTCCAGCCAGCACTGACCATATCCTTATCTGAAAATTTTATTCACTTTTAATAATGGAAATTACCCTTACCATAAGTTGTATCCACTCTTTAAATGTTTAAATGCACAGTATAATATTATTGCCTAGAGGCCCTATGTTGTACAGCACACCTCTAGAACATTTTGTCTTACATAACTGAAACTTTATATCTGTTGAAGAGCAACCCCTATTTTCTCCCCCTCCCCACCAGCCCCTGGAAACCTCCATTCTACTCTTTATATCTATAAATTTATTTCATCATATGGATAATTCCAAACAGATTTTTACTTCCTAATTGGCTTATTATTTCAGATGTATTAGTTTTGTCTTTGTCATTGTATATTTTGTTAGGGCAAGAACATAATCAATTTATATGCTCCCCCAAAATATGCATATTTTACTAAAGCATCAAGGAGTGACTCAATAAAGCTTAACTGAATTGTTTCTTAGGGATCCCTGGGTGGATCAGCGGTTTAGCACCACCTTGGGCCTGGGGCGTGATCCTGGAGACCCGGATCAAGTCCCATGATGGGCTCCCTGCATGGAGCCTGCTTCTCTCTCTCTCTCTCTCATGAATAAACAAATAAGAATGGTTTCTTGACTGAAAGCCTGGAATGTCAAGATTTCAGGCGTTTCCATATTTTTAGTAGGTAGATGGTGTCTCTCCCATTCATTTATTCCCTGGAACAAATTCTTGCTAGTCACTTTCATATGCCAGGCATTCTGCAGGGAATACAGATCTGAATAGGATGAATATAATCCCTTCTCTCATGTAACCTATAATCTAATGAAGGAAATAAGCAAGTGTAATGAGCTGGAGAAAATTGTATTATTTTAACACAAATGGCAGGATTTCTCTTGGAAAGAGAAATTTGATGGATAGAATATGGATAAGGACTTGGGAAAGAAGTCCCATCTACCCTAAGTGTCCAAGTGCTGGCTGATGTCCAGGTTCTGCAGGGAAAAGGTGCTCTGAATAAAAAAGAGATGTGTTTTGGTTCCCTAGAACAGCTGGAGACACAGGATATGAGGGACAGAGATACAATTGGCATACAAGCACATTCCTGGAAGCTCTCCCTCAAAAACTCTTCAATAAAGTACAATATGTACATAAATCCTTTTAATTATCATTGTTTTACTGTTGTTAAATGTGAGCACTGGCATGAATTTCAACTTAAGCCCAGGTAGTGTAGGGCGCTTATGTCCCAGTCTTCTCACCAATTCTAAACCAGAATACATGTCCACTCAAAATCCTTTTTCATTACCCGTCAGCCTGAGCTTTCTTAGGCCATGGTATTGAGAGGTTCAATTCAATTTTACCCAGATTTCAAGAAGCAAGAAGGCCCCCAGCTGACATTGGTGTATACAAGCAAATTAGCAATCAAGTGCAGAATAAATATCAGCATTAAATTAGATGATATAAAAAGCAGGGCCTAATGTAACTCTGAATAGAGGATGGTGGGGGGTATGGAGTTTGAGAGGGGGAGAGGACTTTCCAGAGGAAATGATATTTATGCAGAGGTCTGAAGGATGAGCAAAGGGTAATATTTTGATGCATTTAGGTTCTCAAGTATAAGAGCCAGGAATGGAATTGCAGGGGGTGGGCAGGCAGGGCAGGGGTGTCAAGAGTTGAGAAGGAAGAGGGAAAATAGAAACAAAGGGGAGAACTGAAAGAACAAAATCCATACCCCAGACCCCTTCAGTATAGCCCAATCCATCTGTCATGGGTAGTGTAGTTTCTCCAGAAAAGTCCAGTAAACCTAAGGGGGATATTTGGACTTTTTTGGGGAGATTTTCTATAGCATCCTAATTATGCTACTATATAGTGTACTATCTTGCCCCATGCATGAGCTAACAAAATGCCATATTCCTGTGAAGTGAGGTGAACTAGGCTAAGCCTTGAGAAAACTCCACATAAGCAAAAGTCATATCTAAGTTCAATGTATGATTTATTTGAGAGACAACCAGTTCCCCAGAAATTTGTGGAATTAAATAATTGCTGAAGTCAGCTGTGGGTTACCTATTTTCCAACCCCATTCCTGGTAGTTTCCAGGGCTCTGCATTTATTCATTGGGTGCTCAGAAGTGCTAAGGTCCCAATTTATGATTCCCACCTCCCCTCCACCAAAGTTCCTATTAACCTTGGTATTTACTCTCACTTGTGGGAAAATAGAGATAATTTGATAATTACATTCCTTGTGGGTCATTAATAGCTGCCTAAAATATTTTATGTTACTTGTCTAAGAAGTATAAGCTTTTAAACATACATGTCAGGTGCTGTAACAGAAGTAGGGAGAAGAAGCTTTCAGTGATACAGGTGGAAAGGGTCTCACCACATAGACACTCATATCAACTTTCAATCATTAAGACTGAAAATGAGCTTCTTGTTAGTCAAGGACCCAACCCTAACCCTATTCATGATAAACCGCAACCATACACACACTTGCATGCCCACATGATATACACAGAAATCTATGCCTTTTCGCACTTTACAGGAAACCAGGACCCCTCTCATAACACAGCAATCCATGGTGCCTGCCTTAAAGTATACACTGGAGCTTCTCAGCCCAACCTCATTTCTCCATAACCCCTAAGTAATTATTTGAGAGAAAATTACAATACACATTAAATAAAGTAATTTATTTCCTAGATAAATCTCACTTTAAGCATTTTTAAGCTGATAATTTTTAATATAGTAATTGTGGAATTAGGAATACATTTTTCACTAGTCAGTACTTATTTTACTTTGAACATATAAAAATGGCTTTTAAAAGAGGGAAATAAAGAAGGGTTATTAAGAGTTTTACTGGATCAAATGAAAGTTTCAAATTTTATTAGCAAAGAATAAAAAGACTAATTAGATTTGGTTTATGAGTTTACATGCTAATTCTCAATAGAGGTGCATGATGAACTGCTAGGGGAAGTTAATGTGGCTGGACTCTCACTAGCATCTTCGTGCAGCACAGTGTTGTGATTGGACTGAGGCAAAGCTTGTTTTCATTCTCCTGCTTCCCCTCTTTCCCCAACCTCATCCAGTTTGTCAGTAAAAGTTTGCCTCTTCTCAATCCTACCATCACCTTTGTCAGTAAAAGTTTCCTCTCCTCAATTCCACCACCATCCTTGTCAAAACTCCTGCTCATTTCTTGCTGGAACTTTTCTGCCAGCCTGTCTCCTCCTTCCTCTCCTGTGCCTGCTTGCAATTCTTCTTAGTACAAGAATGACTATCTTCCCAAATCCATATCTGACCAAGGCAGAGTCAGCTCTCTTCTCATGCAAACCCACTAATGAGCCCCCTTCTCTTCTTCAGTTGTTCAGATACAAGTAAAGATACAGATCTTCAAACCAGCCTGGGGTCTCACCTGCCACATGCCTCAGTTGATGTCACAGGACACTCCATATGCTCCAACAACACTGTCTTTCCTTTTTCTTTTTCTTTTTTAAAGTTCCTAAAAGTGCTCTTATTTCTGTCTTTCTGGGATATTTGCCTCTACCCTAGTTGGTTGGTTATTTTCTATTAGTTATTTTAAACTAATAACATCCTTCAGTTATTACTTCTTCAAAAAAAGCCTCTTTTTTGAGCCTTTTGTTTAGGTTATAACTTTCGTATAAGCTCTTTGCACTGGGTACTCTCTTTGAGAGCCTGGAAAATGGCAAGAATTGCTTATTTCTTTTTTTAAGGATTACTGCCTTTATCTAGGCTTAACTATACACTGCATCTGGGTAAGTACAATGTCTCTTTATGCTTATCATTTTAATTAAGGAGGTTATAAAGAAGAATATGAAGTATGCATTAAAGTCAGAACATGAATCAATGATTGAATGAATGAATGGACAGATGGATGGTCAGCTCTCTTAGTCGCCTTTAATTAAAATGTGGATGTTGCTATCCTACTATTAATTGATGGCTCTGAAGCCTTCAAGGTATATATTTTCAGAAGACTATAATTAACCTTATTTCAACATTAAAGGTTAAGTATGTATTTGCCTCTTCTTAGTCTGAAAATAGTCAGTTATAATGATAATGCTCCTTTATTTCTTGGGGTGCATATTGAACAATTGGAATAAAGTAAGTATTGATATTTCTATCTTTCATTCCCTCATCGTGTATTTTTTGAGAGTCATTTATTCACCAGATACTGTGCTAGGTGCTGAACTGGGAATAAAAGTGTGTGAAAGGCTCAGTTCTCAGCTATGTTAGAATTTACCATCCTTTTTTTTACTACCCAATATCTTTTTCCTGTATTTGGTGAATTCCAAAGAGGTTGCCTCCCTCTCTAGAGATGAGGATTCAAGACATTGACGCTCTTAGAGTCCTTTTCAGGTAAGTCACAGATATGTAACCTGGCCTCTGTTAATCTGAGAATGCCACATTGGACTTTGATTCTGATGTCAGAGAGTCAAGGAAGCAGAGATTTTGCACAATTTATTTTGATGAGGGCTACAAAGGTCAGAAAAATTCACTCCAATTCCTTTAGAGGTAAAACAATCTACCTTATTTTTCCTACAAGTCATGTAAGGCTTGGCAACAATATTTTAACTTCCTGTGCTGCAACTAAGATGGAGAGTTACATGGCGAGGGATGAAAAGTGCTGATATTTTGCTTTAAAAATGTGAATAGCCATATGAATAAATATCTATTAAATTTAGTCCTCCTTAATTATTTTAACTAGTCAATAATGTGCTTTTAATGTAAAGTACTCAATAGGGTATCTGGCCCAAATTAAGAACTTTATAAAAATGTTGGCTAGTTTCTCTCCATATTTTAGTTATATAGCGTCTCATTCTTTTTAAAGTTTCCAAGTTCATTATCACTTTTATTATTTTACTTTTCATTTTCTTCTCAAAATCCTTTGTGAGAAGGGAAAAGATATGTTAGATCTTGGTGTTTAATGAGAAAACTAAAACCCAGGAGAGGTATATCACTGCTCTGCTCAGATTATTGGAGATTGCTGAAGCAGAAATTAGAAATCTTTCTGGTTTTCTGACTGCTGAGGCAAAGCAATATCTTCACCCAAGAGGTTGGAAGGATGGGGAGATGGGTGGAGCCAGTAACTGACTTTCTTACTTTGCTGAAGTTATTTACCTTCTTCAATTCATGTCTAGATCCATGGCACATCAGGACAAAACCTCTTGGTCATAGGCAGATTCCTGGACTGGGTCCTATCATTCTTGCTCCTGTGCATACAATCTGTATAATCCTTTCCCTTTGGTATGATGGGACCAGTGACTGTAGTTGCACAGCCCTCTCCCTTGATTGGGTCACGTTATAGATTGGAGAGATATTTTTGTGCTGGTTCTGGAGAGGGACACTCATATTACAAGATGGCCATATGACCAGAACCTAGGAACTGAGAATGACCCTTGGCCAATGGCGAGCAAACAAAACAAACAAGCAGCAATTACAGAAATGGTCCCTAGTCTTTCAGTGACAAGTAACTGAATGCTGTCACCAACCCGAATGAGCTTGGAAGAGGACCCTGGTCCCCAGGTGAAAATGCACCTCTACCAAAATAGTGATTTAAGCTTTTGAGACCTTAGTGAAAGATGTAGCTCAACTGTGCCTGTATTCCTGATCTACCATGAGACAATAAATAAATGTTTAATATTTTAATCTGTTAAATTAATGGTAATTTAATAGAAAGCAATAGAAAACTAATATGTCCCTAGAGACACCAATCTCCGTCTCAATAATGTTGATGATGATAACCATAATAGAAATACCTAATGCATTAAAGAGTAATAGACCTAAATGTGGAAAGTCTGCATATAGCTGAGTTGTGTTCAGTTAAGTCCTCTTCCCGCACACCCCTTTCACTGGTCATATCAATGATGAAAGTGGGGTGGTTGGACTCTACTGCTATACTGCTGATTTTTTGACAATCATCATTTGTATTTTATATGTAAGCCTTTATACAAAATTTTCCTAGACTATTTCAGAATCTTCCAAAGATACAACTTAGTTTTAAATAACATATTTTTATAAACATCAGGAACAAAGTTTGGACACAGATTTGGGGTGTGAAGAGAGAAATCCTGGTTGGCTTGAAGGCAGTTTTTGATGATTTTCTATGGCTGTTCCTTTTATTGCCATTCCCAATAACAATCACTATTGCTTTTTGTGGACATAGCACTGTGCAGTGAGAACATGCCTTACCTGACAACTGACCTGCATTTTGTTTGCACAACAGCATTATGTATCAGACATTTCTCCTTCTATAGCTATTGGCATTGAGGCCGTGCAACATGATAATTTATATACATTATGAAATAATCACCATAATCAAGCTAATTAACACAAGTGAGATTGCATCAACATCATCTGTGCAGTCTTAATCAAGTCACTTCACCCTCTGGGCTTAGATTATCCCCCTGAAAAGTAAGGAATTTAGATAATGAAACCCTGTGTCTCCTCTATCTTTAAAATCCTAAGTTAGTATTAGAGGAAAGATGCAGCTTAATCTATATTAGGTGATAATTTCCTAAAATATTGCTAAATGTATTTATACAAAGCCATATGAATCAACTACAAATATTAATTGAGCCTATTATGCCAGAAGTTCTGCATTAGATGTTATAACAGATGGAAAAAGCACTTAACACAGAACCTCTAAGAACCAATAGTCAAGTTAAGGATATAAGACAGCATTTGAAGAAAAGGAGAAAGTTACCAGTTCAGTTAATGTTCAGCAGAGAAGGAAAGTTTTATTATATTTTGTGGAATGGGAAATAAGGCCAGTGGGAAGGTAAAAAATCTGCATAGGAAGTGCCAGAGGTTGATCTGAGTTTAGAGGATACATTGGATTTGAAACGCAGTAGTGAAGACATTACACAGTTATCTGGGGGAAGAAATAAGGACAGAAGTGGCCATTGAGGCAAAGCCCAAGAATAGGTTTGGTCAGATTAGGTAGTCGTGCTGGGAAATGGTAGAGACTCACGCTGATCTCGATCGTAAACTCCCCAGAGGAGAATCAGGCATCTCCTCCTGCCCCTGTGTGGGCAGATGCCAGGACTTCATTAGTGTCATTCCTTCAGACCCAGACTAAGAAAGGGGGTGGGGTAGTATTTTTAGCCCCTCATAACTCTCTTGTTTTCAGACTGGAAAGGCAAGTTGGAAGGGGATATTTGCTATTATGCTTATAGGTCAAGTACCTTCAGTAATTGAAGAACTGTCTTGGAACTTGGCTTGAAATTGAGGATTTCTTGGTTTCTACCCTAAGCTTCAAATGTCAATAGATTGTGTCATCAAATTTCTCTGTAGAGATACATTACTGAAGTACTCTACTATGAGTATCCTTAAAAGAGAAAGGGGTTGGGGATCTCTGAGAGTGGGAAGATTCGGCCATGGACACATCCACAAAGTCTACTTTAGCACTGCCCACCTCCTGTGGCACAGGAATTGGTGAGAGCAGAGAGGATATGTAGAAGTAAGGAAGAGGAAGGAAAGCATGTTCATGGGCCTAGGGATTTCCATTTTTAAATGGGTGTGGGATGCTGAGACCTGCTCAGTCAATTCTTCTTTAAAAAAAAAAAATTATTCATGAGAGACCTGGAGACAGAGACAGAGACATAGGCAGAGGGAAAAGCAGGCCCCTCTAGGGAAGCCTGATGTGGGACTAAATCCCGGATCCTTGGATGATGCCCTGGGCTGAAGGCAGACTCAACCACAGAACCACCCAATGTCCCTGCCCTGTCAATTCTTGAGGAATCTGATGAATATCATTAATATAAAAGTGATGGCTGCAATTTATGAGCCCTATATTCATATTGCTCCAGAGGACGCTACAATCACTTGAGTATTAATAGCTTAGACATGTCAGGTTTGGACTCCTGAGAAGCAGACACCAACATGGAGTGAGATGTCTAAGAGATTCATTGGAGGAACACCTGTGAAAAGTAGTACAGGGAGAGAACAGGAGTAAGTGGGGATAACCCTCAGACCACACTGCAATTCTGAAAACTGAGGGGAAAACCTTTGAAAACCTAAAAGGTGGATTGGAAAGAACAGCTCCAACTACAGCATGGTTTTGAAGAAGTCTCAAACAGGATCAGTTTCTCTGATGACAAAGAAGGAGTGATGTCCCCATGATGGCAACATAGGTCATTCCAGCCTTTACTCACCGTCACAGGAAGACCAACTAACAATTACTCACGGACAGGACACTGTTGTGAAAATCCTATGATAGCAAAGAATATGGTGAGTCTAACTAAAGGTACAAAAGCCTGCTTGGCAAAGCTTGGAGATTTGACTGAAATTTTTAAGGATCATGCAGAAGTTATAAGATATGAAAACAATAACATATCAAACATTATCACAAATAGACTTGGAAAACCAACCAAATCCTCTCTTTTTACATCTCTCCTAGATAGAGGATGCTTCTAATTCTTTTTTTCTTTTAAGATTTTATTTATTTGAGAGAGAAAGAGAGAAAGAGAGCACACAAGCCGAGGGAGGGGCAAAGGGAGAGGGAGAAGCAAGCTCCCTGTTGAGCACTGAGTGCAGAGCCCAGCACAGGGCTCCATCCCAGGATCTGAAATCATGACCTAAGCTGAAGTGAGAGCTGGGGGTGGGGGGGGGGACTTATAGAGCTGACTGAGCCACCCAGGAGTCCCAGATGCTTCTAAATCTATAGTTATCACCAAAAAAGACATTAAGATCAGCTAGCATTATTATTTTTAATGTTCATCTTTGAAAAATAATGTAGCCTCTTGAATGATAATTTAATATCATTCCTGTTACAGGAAAGTAGTGAGGTATGGTAGTTCAAATGATTGGCTCTGGCTCAGATCGCCTGGGTACAAATTCATGCTAACTGTGTGACCTTGGCGAAGTTCTTTAGTATTGCTGAACTTTCATTTCCATTTCTGAAAAATGGGGTAATGATATAATCTATCTTACACTGTTATGGAAGTTAAACAAGGTAGTATGTTTAAAGGACCCAGAAAAATGCCAGCCATATATTAATTGCTTAGTAAACGTCAATTAAAATTCTCATTATTGCTATAATTGCTGCCACCAGAATACAAATGGATTTTACTCACCGGTGAACATTAACTTGGAGACTATCTACTACAGAAATGAGATCCTTGCTTTAAGTTAAACTGTCCTAAAATAAAAGAAACTATTGCTTAAGAAGAAAGGTCTCTCTTCTAAAAAAAAAGTCACAGTATTCTCTTAAACTATTTCCAACTGTTGTCAACGATAGTTGACACTTAGACCTCTACATCTCCTAAGAAGGATCCCCTTAATGTGCAATCCCCTTGTTCTTTCCAAAGACCTACTGTGAGGCTAAAGCAATGACATAAAGCTTGCAGGGTGGGAGGGATATCCAGCTATGGTATCTCATGCATCTGATGGACTTGCCATTTTTAAATATAAAAGTTCCTAAATTATTAACTTTTCTCAAAGTGAGATTTGATGGCGAAAGTAATATCTGCATGAAGTATTAAGTGATTTTTTTGAACAAAAGCCAAGTAATTTGACAGAGCGTAATAATTACACTGTCAAAGAATACAAGTTTCCACTTTCTCAGAGAAATCTATATTGCCTGGTTTCAGTTTCACAGGCTGTCATCAAGATAGTAAGATTTATTTCTCCTTTAATTGCACCATGGCAAGCATTTTATGGAAAATGTATATGCAGTGCCTGCTTTTCAGAAGGGTGCCAGATCCATGGCATTGCTTTTATATTCACTTATGTGCATAATTAAGAGGCTGGCCTGCATCCCAGAGGAACTGGAGAAGAACAGGCATTAAAGTCCTGTTGTGCCAGTCAGATGTGGTAACATATATCACAGTGAAGATTTATTAATAGTGGGAAGACCAAAAGTACACCTTTCCAAAAGAGCTTTTCCCTGAATTGAAGCTGGAAGCACCCCCTACCACAGAATGTTAACTTTATGGCTAGTTCAAGGTTTGTGAGCAGTCTCTCCTTTTAACCCCTATAAATTTCACGTATAAATCATAAAGAGTCAGGCAACAATCTAGAGCTGAGGATACAGGGAATGGAGTCAGAATTGGTGTACCTCCTTGGATTAGCAATTTATGTCATTATATGTTAATCTCGTTTGTCTGCATTTATTCCAACTCCTCAAAATCCTTTTTTTGTTTAATATCATGCGTTGAAAGAGATTTGGAAGGTACAAAGTTGATGTCTCATTTTGTGCTACACTTTGACATCAGTAAACAGTCAGCATATAATACATCCCATTCCTCAGAATCCTTACAACCATACTGGAAAATTAAAATTTGTGTTTGTGAAAAACTTTTTACATTTTTAAAATTAGATATTTAAAATTTGTGTTTACATCCTAGAAATCAGAGCATGGTATAAAGATAGGTTTCTCAGCAAAGCAAGGAAATAGCCAGCATAGAAAGTGCTACAGGAACATCCTACATTAGTTGGGAGATGTGGAGAAGACTTGCTATTCTCTCTCACAGTGATATTCCATGGTTCTATCATGCTTGCAGTGAGGACCAGTGAGATGTTAAGTGATAGAATGAATGAGGTATTTCCGGACCTAGCCTTATTTCTAGACCCTTCACCTGTGACCAAAAACATGTCCTTCTCTTGTTCTGTCATCCTAATTCCCATTCTGTCATCTTTAGATGAGTATCCAATGATACTGACCAGTCCAGCATAGAAATGCCTTATACATTGTTTCAGACACTGGAGATGCAGGTTTTTTTTTTTTTTAAGGTACCTTTGATATCTATAGCACAGAATCTGTCTGGGTACAAAGTAGGAAAAAGATTCAAATTTCCCCTTTCATTGTCCATCTTTTCCACAACCACTTCCCCTCCTATATATGACTTCACTTCTTCTCCCTCTCAATCTTCCTTCTTTTTTAAAAGTTTTTATTTAAGTTCCAGTAAGTTAATATACAGTGTAATATTATTTTCAGGTGTACAATTTAGTGATTCAACACTTACATAAACTATCCAGCACTCATCACAACAAGGACCCTCCTTAATCACACTTCTTGCTTCAAGATATGAACCCAACTTAATCCTTTTCTGTAAATATTGCTCAACCTTACCCAACATTCAGGCAAAAAATGATCCTTACTTCACCATACATGTCATAACCTTTTCTGACCCTTTCAGTGATGTCCTCCGTGCCACTGAGTGTCCTTTCTCTTTCCTCCTTGTATGTATATGAAATCTACCATCGCCCTAATTGCATTGCCCTTAGGTGTATATTTGAGCTTCCTTTTTCCAGGTTAGAATAAGAGCCATGTCTAACTCCTGTCCTAGCACAGAATTTGGCATGTCGTAGATGCTCAATTAATGATAGATACATGGGTGAATGACCAAATGAACAAATGTCCCAAGGTTGTAAGTTTTATTTATTTTTATTCCTTAAAGATTTTTTATTTATTCATGAGAGACACAGAGAGAGAAGCAGAGACACAGGCAGGCGGAGAAGCAGGCTCCCTTCTGGGAGCCTGATGTGGAACCTAATCCCAGGACCCTGGGATCATGACCTGAGCGAAAGGCAGATGCACAAACTGAGCCACCCAGGTGCCCACCAAAGTTGTAAATTTTAACAATCTATGAGGTTAACAGCAATTATTTCCTAGAAGGAGCTCACCATGAAAAATGATTCTCCCTCCAACATCATGGTTCTTGAGAAAGGCTAATGTTTTGGGGACCTGGGTGGCTCAGTCAGTTAAGCATCTGACATGATCTCAGGGTCATGAGATTGAGCTCTGCATGGGGCTCTGCTCTCAGTGCAGACTCTATTTGAGATCTTTGCTCCTCTCCCTGCTCCTGTTCATGCAGTCTCTTTCTCTCTAAAATAAATAAAAAGTTTTTTTTTTCTAAAAAAAAGAAAGGCTAATGTCTTTCAGAAACTCCAAATTATTTTTCACTAAGGAGGAAAACACACTGGGCACTAATTTGTGATTGTTTTTACCTACTCAAGCATCCTAGTTTTTGTTCCTTTGATTGTGTGTGTGTGTGTGTATTTGTTGTTGTTCTGTTATTGTGTATTTTTTCAATAAAACAGATTTCAGTGTAAGAATATCTCTTCTGTGGTAGACGGGTTTATAGACCTGCCTTTGAGATTCCTGGCCCTTGGTGTACATATTCTGTGCCAACCTTCTCCGTTGAGTTTAGGATGGATTTGTGAATATGATGGGATTTGATTTGGACTATCAATTTCAATTTAAAGTAAGTTTTGACTTTTATGGGGGTGAGAGGAATCAAAGTGTAGTATAATTCAGATATCCACATGAAGCAAACTCTTGTCTACCCAAGGCTATCGTGGTATTATTTACAAGATGCATGTTATAAATCCTATTACTAAAATATATTTTATATATAAATCCTATTACTAAAATATATTTTAAAATATAAAATATAGTGTTTTCTGTGTAATACGCTCTGGATTCTATGAAAATAATTGTATTTTCTTTTGCTTAATAATGTCCTTCTCTTCCTATTCCTACACAACTTTCTTCTTTCATCTGGGACCACATTTCTAGATTTTACTTAAATGCATGGCCTGTTATTTAAAAAGCAAAATTTCAGGAGATCTCAGAAACTGCTTTGGATAAAATAACAGAATTCCAATTCCAACTAATATGTGGAGTAGTAAAATAGGTAAAAAGTTTTAAAAGGATGATCTTCCAAGGGAAAAAAAAAGTTACAAATCAAATCCTAAGTAATTTATAGAAAAGGATCCAGGGGTGCCTGAGTGGCTCAGTAAATTGAACATCTAACTCATGACTTTGGTTGAAGTTGTAATCTCATGGATTGTGAGACTGAGCCTTGCTATGGGCTTCTCGTTCAGCAGGGAGTCTGCTTGAGATTCTCTCCCTCTGCCCCTTGCTCCACTCTTGCCCTTGCATTCTCACCCTCTCTCAAATAAATAAATAAATCTTAAAAAAAGAAAAAAGGAAAGGACCCAGACAATTTTACATTTATGCTAGTAGACAGTGTTTATAAAATAATTGTACATATACAATTATCAACTCTTGGTTTAAGCAACTTACTAGAGCCCCCTCCTTCTCATGTCCTCACTCAGAAGCCATGTGAAAATCATGGCCAAGCACAATAGTCCAAGAATCCATGTTGCTGAGAAAACTAGTTCTCTGGAGCAGTGATAATGCAATCAATATGTCCAGGCTATCCCACAGGCCTCATGGGGGAGGGCTGCTTTCCCCACCCTGGATTTGGTGACAGCCAGTGCATTGAAATCTCTAAGGGATGTTGCAGTCAAAGACTTGGAACCCCCTGGCCAGTCACACCCTTATATATATATATATATATATATATATATATATATATATATATATATATATATATATATATTTGCATTACTAGGCCAAGGACCTCTGAAGTCCCTTTATCTAAGGCCTTGGCTGAGGACTTCCTCAGGCACCTTTGCCAAGGCCTCCCTGGGAAGTGTCTTAGACACTTTATATATTATTACTCAGTGTTTGGTGCTTTTCTGTTCTTCATCCTCCCCATCTCACTCCTCCTGGCCCCTGGGTTCACAAACTACCAGTTTTTTTTTTTTTTTTTTTTTGAAAGTCAGTAGGCAATGACACTTCTCAGCAGGTGTGGATAGCAAAATTAAAAAGGGAGTCTGTTCCTTCTCCAGTTTGGCCCCTTCCTTATATAAGTGATTAAGTACAACAATTAGTTTCATTTTTTTTACTTTAATTGGTTACTCAGACACCTGGCAATTGAGCTGAGCTGCCGACAACCAGCATTTTTACTTTGAGGTGGTTATAGGTCAGATCCTTAACACCATCATCATCACCTTGTGATGAGAGTCTGAAGAGACAATGGAAGGTCTCACCATGTTGTAGTGTAAGCTCCTTTTATTAAAACACCCAAACGTTGCTTCTCTAAGCTTGTCGCTGTTTTCATGGCTCCTTCCATCTCTCCAGAAGTTGGTCCCACTCTGGGATACTGGATACTATGTCCTTCCATCTTTTGGACCTTGGTTCTTCTCACATTCCATTCAATTTCCCATTTGGGTCTCTGCTCTGCCTTGGAAAGTTCCCATATCACATTACATGAATCTGACTTCTGACTTATTCTCCTCTTTTCCAGTAGCTAAATCCGGGAGATATGTTCCAGTCTGACCAGTGCAGCATAGAAGCAACACCTCATGCCCCTTCTCAACATTACCCTTGTCCTACACTACTCAGCCTGACTCAGGCACTATATGGAACTCCAGGATACACCAGGGAATAATACTGGACCATCACTACCCTCATAGGACTTACATTCTAGTAGGGAGCACAGCTAATGAACAAGAAAATAGATGTGTGCTAAGCAGGCTAGAAGGATCACCGTTCCATCTCTGTGACTCATTTGTTCTGTTTTCCTCACCCAGATGTACGGCAGGCACATCAAAGAGTTACTACCATGAGTACAGATAATTTGTGTTAAAGCTGGACTTCTCTATTTTTTTAAGATGTTATTTATTTATTCATGAGACACACACACACACACACAGAGAGAGAGAGAGAGAGAGAGAGAGAGAGAGAGAGGCAGAGACACAGGCAGAGGGAGAAGCAGGCTCCACGCAGGAAGCCTGACGTGGGACTCGATCTCGGGTCTCCAGGATCACGCCCTGGGCTGCAGGCGGCGCTAAATCACTGAGCCACCAAGGCTGCCCTGGACTTCTCTATTACCTTAGGAGTTATATCTCTGGCAAAGGGATCTTTCCAAAGCTCTGACAAACTTCCAGGCAGGGTGGCACTTACTTATCTGCATCACTCAGCAGGCTTTGGAGCAGCATTGCCTCTCCTCATTGACAATCTCTAATCCAGGAACTCAGATCTTCAAAAAGGTCAGGTTTTTCTGGTGCTGGTCATTTCTTCTGGTAGTTATGACCAAAAGCTCTACCAAAGCTGCACTTTTGGCCATTCTCTTTGCCCTATGGCCATCTGCAGGATCATCTTCCCTCCTTTCTTGGAACAACCTCAGACAAGAATGCTCAGTATTCTCAGGCTCAGTTGTGAGCCAGCTATGACCTGAGATCCCATTCAAATCACAGCATGCAAACCACATCCCCAGGGTCTACTAATATTTTATCCTAATATCTATAAAATTAAGGCTCTGTCATTTTCCTTCAGTTTTTCCCAATCCCTGAATCCTGTGTTGAGTTTCATTTTAGGGCTAAGACTCACCTCCCAACTCATAGACTTCTTTGATGCCAATGTGTATCTGCCTACACTTGTACATAATCCCACCCCTGGATTCCTGTCTATGGTCATTCCTTAGAATTTTTGATCGGGTGACCAGGACTTCTGGTGCTATAGCCCTTTATTCCAAGCCTGAATGTTGAGGATGAACTTTCTCTCTGCATCTATACCTGGATCTGTACAGAAGACCCAATTAGTGCCCCTAGGTCCAGATCCCAGTGCAGCCAGCCCTTTTTGCTGGAGTCCGAGGCAAGATCCAGGCCTTTCTATGTCCAGTCATCACTATTATAGGAGGGGGCCAGACTAAGAACATTCTCCTTCCAATATGGGTGCCCTTACCTCTTATAGTATGTGAGCTCCGCTTCTAGGCTAATTGTTGATTCCTTTTTTCATGTTAAATGTGGACAAATTATGAGACATGGCCCTAGAGAGGAAGTTTGTGGTTTAGGACAGGGATAGCCTTAATAGCTCAGATTCTCTGCAAGGTGAGTTACCCTGAAGCTACTCTAGATAAATGACAATATTATTTTAGATTCTTAAATTAACTGAGTGGGATGAGCTGGGTCATGACTCACAGAAAGGTTTCTACATTATTCACTTTGAAATAAGGGACAAAAGCAGAAATAGGATTGTCACTTGACTGGCCCACAGTGGCCTGAGACCAGACAGTTTCCTCCCTGATAAGATTTTTCTCCAGCGAGATAAGCTACTCAGGTGCATTATTTTTCCCCATGTGATTAGGTTAAATTTCACAATGCAGTAGACTTACAGTAGAACCATCTCCACAATTACAATAGCACCTCATGAGCACACAAGGCTTTGCTCACAGTTAGAAGAGAGGCTTGAAGACTGGAATGAGGAAGAGGAACGTACTTGCTCCCCTCAAGAGCATGCTCCATCTTTCTCTCTCCACTGTGGTCATGTCCCTATCAAGGAAGGACTATTGGCAAATATATGAATTCTCTACTAATCACACACTTTATTCTGAAAGTTGTTATTAACTTGCCTAATTGCTTCTCAGTGGTAAAATAAAAAATTGTGAAATACCTAGTATTTCACATATTCTATGAATATATGTATATTCATATAATTTTTGAAAATTATAACCACTTATTCAAGCAAAACTCAAGTCAAGAAAGAAACTAGAGTTTTCATAAGGATACAATCAACCCTTATGAAGGCATAAGACATTTTTCTGTATGCATTAATTATAATAAAATCTTAATATAAATATCAATATAAAGAAAAAATAGAAATAATTCCTAAACACTCTTCCTAAAAATAACCTCTAAACATTTTTGTGATTATGATTCAACACACTTTCCATACCTGTTTTTTTCCTCAAAAAGAAGTTTATGCTGTAATATTTATTAACTTATTTTTTCTGATACATCGTGTCATTTATTTTTTAGAATAGGTAAGCTAGCTAGTATTATTTTTTTTTGCGATATAATTGACAAAACATTATATTAGTTCCAGGTGTACGATGTAATGATTCAAGATTTGCATATATTACAAAATGATCCTCACACAAGTCAGTTAACACCCATTATCATACATAGTTACACATCTTTTTCCTTGTGATGAGAAGTTAGAAGATCCATTCTCCTAGCTACAAATACACAATGTAGTATTATTAGCTATAATCACTATGCTGTACCTTAAATCTCTGTGGCTTAATTTATATTTTAATGTAACAGTTTAATATTGACATACCTTCACATCAGTACATTCATTTGGCAATGACATGTTTAAAGCTAGATTGTATTCAATTAAATTCATGGGTTCTTTTTGTTTTTGTTTTTGTTTTCACCATTGTCTAATCTACATAATGTTTTCAGTTTTTCAATATTATCGACAATACTCTGGTGAACATTCATATAATTGTATTTTTACAGTTGATTTTTTTCTTTTCTTTTTTCTTTTTTCTTTTCCTTTCTTTTAAAGAGGGAGAGAGTTGGAGGAGGGTTAAAGAATCTTAAGCAGACTCCCCACTGAGCTTAGTCATAGCAGGGTTTGATCTCACAACCCTGAGATCATGACCTGAGCCAAAATTAAGAGTCAGACACTTAACCAACTTAGCCACTCATGCACTCCTATTTCTAGAGTTTTAAAAAGTATTTTTTCTTGGTTAAAGTCTTAGGTAGAATTCTTGAGAGAAATGGTATATGACATGTTTTCACTGAAATAACAGCTAGATAAATGAAGGGCAAACAGAGGCTAGTTTAGTAATTTTCAACCTTTACCATTACCTGTTTCTATAACTATAATTTATGCCATGAACATGCTGAAATATACATTCACACACACCATTAGAAGCAGGGCTAATTAATTCTCAACTTAATTCCCATTTCAAGTAATTTGTCAGTTAACTTTTATTATTCTGTTTCCCAAATTGAGATTCCTTTTGAGAAAAATAAAGTTTTCTACATAATATATGTTCTTAAAATGCCTTGTATGTTAGAAGAAAATGATTATACACACAACAAAAAGAGCTTTCAATAGTATTTCTGCATACCATCCCCCCAAATAACACATATTTATGTGTATGTGTGTGTGTGTGTATATATATATATATATATATCTTTACATATGTATATAAAAAGGTAGGTACACATGTACACACACAAACTAGTAGACATAGGTAGGACAGGGTAAAATAATCTTAAAGAATTCCCTTTCTTGTGACTAAACATCAATTCCAGGCCATTCTAAAATAAACTAATGAGCAATTTGGAAATGTTACTTGATGGTAAGTGATTTGAATTCACATTTGAGAGGGGTTTTGTTTTAGCAGCAAGAAATCTTAAATCTCTGTGTAGAGATTTAAGAGCTGTGTAGCCCTGCAGCAGCTGGCAAAAGGCTGAGCTCAGCATGGAGGAAGTTTCACGAAGGACCACCTTGAACATTGACCAGTCCTGGGTGTCTCAGCACCACAGGGCAGCAAAGATAGATCGCCCCTGCTCAGTCACAGGCATGGGCTTTAGAAATTGTCCCTCAGAGGTGGATGGAGCACTCATTCACACGCATATGCATGTGGTTTCATACATGCTCCACTCACTGTTTAAAAATAGTTTTTAGCTGTACTCTTGGGGTAAAAAGCCTGGGAAAATAATGTGGTGGATTAGTTAACCTCTTGTCTCCAGGGTCAAAGTGCCTGATTTAAACCTTAGGCCCAGCATCTAGCCACAGTTGATCTTGGATAGTAGATTATTTTAACTTCCCAAAGCCTCAAATCTTGGGTGATTCTAGCTCTTTAAGCCTCAGCTTCTTTTCACAGTTCATTATGTAGAAAGACCTCATGGCAGAGAGGTTAAAGAGATTCAAACGCCATCCTGGCAGAGTCTATTAGTCTCTGAAAAAGAACAGATGGGGAGGAATTATTCAACCCACAGTAGACTTTTCAGAAATCCTAAAATCTTGGACTGTAGTGAGGACCTTGCTTAGGAAATAGGGATTAAAATGTGGGCAGGCTCTGGAGTGGGAGGGTCTGGAGGGTGAGGGGCAGAGCTCAAAAGGTTCTATAAGAATGAGCCTGTTGACACAGCTGTGATAAGTGTGTCAGTATGAGACCTAGTCAAAACCCTACAAGTGTTTCAGTTTAACAAACTGAACAAACAACTGCTTCTAAGAGGAAGGGAAAAGCAGGAAATGGGGACAAATAAAACAACCTGAAGTTGTGGGAGGTTTTCTGCTCCAGCTCTGCCCAGGACAACCACACAGCTGCTGCTCCCAGAGTGAGTTATTACCAGGCACAGTCTAGAAAAAGGCAGTTGATGAGGAGGGCCATGTAGAGCTGTGAACTTCTCTGTGGCCTGCCCCAGGGCCCTGGTGCTAAGGGAAAAGGGGTAGTTTTACACTTTCACGAAATTGATGAATTAAGCCAAAATGGGCAGCTGAGAACTTGGCTCACTATTGTCCAAATCCTAGTCTCTCTCTAGCAACCATGGAGCTACTTCTTAGATGTGAAAAGCAAAAACAAAACCCAATCTGGATATTTGCATATAGTCTTTAACAATCTATTGAAATAGAAGGAAAAGGCAAAGGTTGCTTGGGCTGGCTTAATTATTTGTGAGTTATTTGCAGAAGGGACTCTATTTTAAAATATTTAACATACTGTAAAAGGCTTGCGGGGAGATAGATGTTGTTTTGGCTACAAAGGAGAATTTAATATTCTATGTATCCAGGGCCTTCCTTTTACCTTCACCCACAAGAAACACACTGCCTATCTGAACATTTTTTACCGGAAGTGAAATAAAAATCAAAGCTTTTCAAAATAAATTTATGGAATTAGCTAACTTTATAAATAAAAAAAAAAGAGGCCTGCCCAAAAAAAAAGGAAAGCAGTCAAAAATAATAAAATATCAAAACCAAGACAGCAAAGACAATGAGGAAGCGTTCTGAATTTAAGAACAAGTAATGACTTAAAAGGAAAAATGAATGTGTTTATCTGTATCTCAAAAGTAAGTTTGAAAAAAAAAAAAAAACAAAAAACAAAAGTAAGTTTGATTTGTTCACATTTGAAAGAAAACCAAGCAGCATTAGGGTTATAGTCACAGAAGGACAGGGATCACCTAAGATTCCAAACCACTTTTACATTTTAATAACATAGTGATATAAGGAGTTGGATAGACAGACCTAAACTATTGGAAGAAAAAACAAAGTATAAGCATCTAGAAGGAACAAGCAGATGGTGGTGCAGATTGACTTCAGAGGGGAGCGGAGTGGAACATTCAAAGGAGTGTAAGGTTTTATGAAAGTATATAAATCCAAGTGTGTGTGTTTGGGAATCTCTTGGGTATTTCCTCCCCCTGGCCTGGTTGCAGGCTACCGTAAATAAATCAGCACTAGCAGGTTCTCTCTGTTAAACCAACTCAGTATTCCTGCAAGAAACATTTGCCTGGGAGAGTTCACCTGTCGGCTAGTGGTGTGAGTTGAAAATGGATTGCAGAGCCCATCAGTGTCCACTGCTGAAACCAGCTGGCCTGCCCCCCACCCCCCACCCCGAGAGGCTATGACCATATAGAGGAGGGGCAGAGAGTGCCTGCTAACACCTTCTTTTTCCACTTCAGTTGGTTGATTGTCTCTGAGCACAAGGTGGTGAGTTTTCTGAACTCCAGAGTTATTAGATGTTGGAAAATCAAGATGAAAGGGAAAAAAATGAACAGGTTGTTGCAGCAAGAGCATTTGGAGCCTGATTCTCTCTGATATCCATGGATTTCTTCCAGCCTTAGTGTTCTCTGCGTGGACTGACACCTCAGAGTCCAGGGACATCAGAAGGTTGGTTCTCACTCTATACCTTGCATATACCTTTATTCCTCTGGTATCTGAAACAGCACTGTGAGCTATGATCCTGAGTCATTCTTTCTTTCATGTATTCATTCCTGTATACAACTGAGAAGGACTATTTAGAATTTACTTTGTCTGGTGGAAGCTGAAGGAAATCAAGTAGTCTCTCTACAAAGGGTTGCAGCAAGGAGAATAGTAAAATGTTAACTTAAGAGAGGACCAGAGCAATCACCTAGGCCAATCCCTTCGTTTTATAGACAGAGAAACTTGCAGAAAGTTGCATGAGAGGAAATACTGCTTTACCTTTCTGATTCTGAGTCATAGGAAGAGTTCACATATACCCTTATTATCAATCCAAATCCTACAGGACAGCAAAAATTTACTTTCAAAAGTCTGTTGTATATAAGTTTAAAATGTTATATTTGAATATTATATATATATTAAATATATAATCTTATATATTCTATATTATAATATATATAATATATTATATTTTAATCTTATATATTAAAATCTGTATTTGCCAATTTAAGTCAGCTTTGTGAACTTAGTCACATTTTACAGATTTATCAACTAAATAATTTTGCTTTGCACTCCATATGCTGAATGTGAACTTTATATGCACAGATGAGATCACCTTTCAAAGCCTTTGACACAATGCATGGCATCACAGCACATGGCATTTAGTAAAAAAAGGATGATATTAACATTATGGTCCTTAGTATTATTACTGTAGTATTACAAAAGATCCGCTGTCTTCAGTGTAGCCAACATCCACCAATAACCTGCCTTTAACTTTCTTTCTTGTATTTCCTTCTCATGTACTCTTGGAGCATGTTTCTTCAGCTTGATTCCCATTTCACATTGTGTTGGGGAAGAAAAAAATTTCCTCTCCCACCTCTCCCAGCTCCAGAGTCCTTCTAGCTGGTTTAGGAATTAAGTTGAGATGAGGCAGATTAACAAGAGGAGAAAAAAAAAAAGAAAAACACAGAGTTTTATTACATGCACACGGAGGCTCAATAATGAAATTGAGAACAAATGAATGACGGAGGCAAGCAGTTTTTATTCTAGCAGACACAATAAATTGTGAAAAATTGACAGGATAAAGAAAACAAGTGTTTGGGAGCTTTAATTAGTGAGGGGTTCTAAGCAACACTTAGGTTGAGATAATAAAAAAAAATAGCAAGGTTTGTTCCTACAGCTTTTTTGACTTTAAAGTTCCTATCTCTGTGATGAGGATGTCATTTTACTTCTTGGTGTAGGGATGGTATTTTTCATACAGGAGAAGTGTTTCCTGTTTTCCGGGGGACAGAGGAGGGTCAGAGTGTCCTTGCACCAGACATTTCCCGGACGTTTCCTGAGTAGGTTCAATAAAAAATAATCAATATGCTATTAGGAACATGTTGGGGCAGCGTGCCCTGGGCCCCTGTAGCCACAATTTGCTCCCTTTTTAAAGTCATTTCCGTTTGTGTCCTATCATCATCTGCCTAGCTTCTGCATTTTCCCATACTTGTGAGTTATGGCTATTAGATGCTCAATTACTGCTGCAAGCAAGTGGCAAGTGAGGGTTTGCAACCTTTCATCATCATGAAACTTCCTCTATAAAAAAGAAGCATAACAAACAGGATTTCAAGATCACATGGAAACTGTTATATTTATCAGTTTGTATTTATTCAAGTTGCAGGATCAAGGGAGTTGATGGGAGGTAAATAGTTTCAATTAAGGAGACAGATTATTTTGGAAAACAGGATGTCACTGTGGCTTGCCACATAAAATAGTGGGTTTGTTATTGTCGAATCCTGGCTACATGAACAGAAATAGCATTTGTTCCTACGGAGATGTTCCTCAGAGCTGCATTTTTGTTAGTAGAGATAAAAATTAGTGGGACCATCAGATGAGAACTTCCTATTCTTGGGACCATTCCAACAGTTTCCAGGCTTTAGGATAAGGTATTGCTGGACACTTAGACCCTGTGGAGATTTGCTTTCTTGGCATTTCAGAAGCCCAGTGGATATCCTGAGTTGTGTCCAGGGCTGCCTCAGTAACCTCTTCAGATCTGATCTAGGGAAATTCCACAGAATAAGGAATCTAGAGGTAGGAATCCGAATTGAAGAGCTAATGGTAAAGCTGCATAAAGTAGCTGGACAAGCTTGTAACTTCTCACTTTTTCTTCCCTCTTTGGACAGAAAAACTGATTTTCAGAATTTTCTTTAGGTTCTCCCTAGAGTCTGTTCTTGCCTCCTTCTCTATTGCAAGAGCTTTCCTTAAGATTGGAGGGAAGGAAAAACTCTTCCATCCTTAAGGTCTTCCAGCTGGACTAAGTTAAATTTCAATGACATCAATTAACAGGAGAAATAACTGAGATTTTATTACATGCACATGGAGGCCTAGTAATGAAATTGAGATGTAAAAAAATGACCACGGCAGGCATTTTTTAATGCTTTTTGGACAAAGAGACAATCAATAGGTGGGGAATTGTCAGGAGAAAGAAAACTTAACTTTGAGAGTTTCAATTAGTAAGGAATTCTAAATAGAATTTGGACTGGGGTAGTAAATTCATAAAGGTAACAAGAGTTGTTTATACAGCCCTCATGGCTATAAATTTCCTGTTTCTGGTAATCACAATTTACATCCTGGTAATGGGAGGGTACCTTTCACTTGGGAGATTTATTTCCTGTTTTCAGGGGAAAAGAAGAGGGTTTAAGTGTTCTTGCACAACCTCTTAAGTAACTTTTATTTAAAATTATCAATATACCCATGTGGCTCAGTTGACTAAGCATCTACCTTTGGCTCGGGTCATGATCCCAGGTCCTGGGATCAAGCCCTGCATCCGGCTCTCTGCTCAGCAGGGAAGTCTGCTTTTCCCCCTGTCCCTGCTCCTGTTCTCTCTCTAGGTCACTCTCTGTCTCTCAAATAAAATCTTTAAAAAATAAATAAAACAAAATAATCAATACGCCAGTGATACCTTCCGGGGCCACCTGCCCTTGGTTCCTACAAATAATCTCCCTATAGCTAAATAAAACAATATTTGTAGACTTTCTTTTACTTAGCCTATCAGCACTACTTTTTTTTTTTTTAGCCTAGGGCTAAGATTAGATCTGATTGGAGAAGACAGAAGAACTTGGCTTACTGTGGCTTACTGTGTAGAAGAACAGTTTTTGAGATGCTGCACCCCAGAAACTTGCTGGGATCTGTCTTCTGGGGTGTCAGAGGAAAAGGCTTAGGGAGGTATCCTCATTAAAACTCATTGAAAACCTGTCTGAAAGGCAGCCTGGAGAAGCCGCTGGGGATGTATTGCCTGCCTGTGCTGCAGAATGGCACTGCAAGGGTTGTTCGGTTCAGGAACCTGTTGGAAGAGAAATACCAGCACTGTGAAGAGAGACTCCTTCCTGCCCCAGGTCCTTCCGGTCCCTCTATTTTCATATTTGACATTGATCCAGCTGGCAAACCAATAGTTACAGGGTCCACCTTTATGACAAATAGGGAATAAAAGGTGCATTGGGGTGGGAGAAGCAATATATTAATAAGTACCACATTGACCCAGACAACTCTATTGAGTTTGAGATTCTTTTGAATGGTTATCACATGGAAATTGGTATTTAGAGATTTACATAAATAAATAAGAAAGAAAGAAAGA
Source organism: Canis aureus (assembly GCF_053574225.1). NCBI lineage: Eukaryota > Metazoa > Chordata > Mammalia > Carnivora > Canidae > Canis > Canis aureus. The sequence goes on along the minus strand of NC_135639.1, from coordinate 21,498,880 downwards.
AAGAAAGAAAGAGAAAGAAGAAAGAAGGAAAGAAAGAAAGAAAGAGAAAGAAAGAAAGAAAGAAAGAAAGAAAGAAAGAAAGAAAGAAAGAAAGAAAGAAAGAAAGAAAGAAAGAAACTGCAAACTTAACATGTCTAGGACCAAATGTATAATTTTCCCCTTGCAAACCTAGTTACCCCTCAGCTCCACTACCCTCATTCCATTTTTTGATGCCAGAAACATAGGAGTAAACATTATCACTTCCTTCACCTTTATATTTCATATCCAATTCACTATCAACTCATAGACTTTATTTCTTAACTCCTATTCAGATCCCTTCACCTGTGTGGAGATAATGTAGTTATAATGTGCATCAACTAAAATTCTGATACATAAATATCCATGTAGTAGACTAAATAATCCCTCCCAGACCTTTCTTTCACCAAAACAAAACAGAACCCAAACAAACAAAAAAGAAACTATTCCCTAATACCTGGAAACTGTGAATATTTCTACATAATAAAGAATTTTATTTTGCCCAAAGACAGGTCTGTCCTTTGTCCTTGGCTTTTGGGAGGTAATCTATTTTACATCTCATAGGAGTCTCTTTGTTTAGCACTGGCCTGGCCATACTACATCTTTGAGAAGAAGCTGGCCATGCCAAAAAGATCAATTACATGATTTAGAGTGGGCATTTTAAATTATCTAGTCTCACTCAACCCAAAGACTGTGTTCAGCCTCATGGATAATTAATCAATCATGTGGACACTAAAACTTGAATGTCACTGGACACCAAAAAATAATAGACAACAACATTCTCAACACTAAAACTTGAATGAGTTTCCCTGGTTAGCAATACTCCAAGTGTGCTCTCACACATTGGTGCTTGGAGCATAATGCATCCTGAGGACAAAAGAAGCTTTATAGTTTGAAGCTTCCAGACTTGGTTGATTTTAACCTATACCTTTCCTTGAAATAGCCACAACTGTGGGTGTAATATATTTTAATGAGTTCTATGAGTCATTCTGGTAAATTATTGAAAATGAGGCTAATTTTTGTAACTCTCTAAACTTGTAGTTGATGTTAGTCTAGGAAGATTTTGCCTTTCAGACTCTGCAATTTGGCTAGTTCTTTGTATTATATGGCGAAATAGACTTTTCAAATGTGTTAAATTAAGGATCTTAATTTGCGGAGTTTATCCTGAAATATCCAGATGGGTCCTAAATACTATTAGATGTATCCTTATAAGAGGGAAGCAGAGGGATATTTGGTGCACTGAAGAGGAGAATATAATGGGACAATAAGAAAGATTGGAGTGATGTAGACACAAGCCAAGGAATGCCAGTAGCCACCGGGAGCTGGAAGAGGAAAGAAATAGATTCTCCCCTACAGCCTCCAGAAGGACCTGTTGATAGATATATTGGTTTTGGTCCAGTGAAACTAATTTTGGACTTCTGGCCCATAGAACTGAATAGAATACATTTTTTGTTGTTGTTTTTAGTTTTATTTATTTATTCATGAAAGACACAGAGAAAGAGACAGAGACAGGGGCAAAAGGAGAAGCAGGCTTCCTGTGAGGAGCCTGATGTAGGACTGGATCCCAGGACCCCAGGATCATGACCTGAGCCAAAGTCAGATGCTCAACCACTGAGCCACCAAGTGCCCCCAATTTTTGTTGTTTTAAACCACCAAATTTGTTAGAGTAGCCATAGGAAAATAATACAATTACCAACAATCTACTTCATGCTACCATGGTCTCTGTCTTGAAAAGGCTTCATGAGTCTCCTAACTTGTCTCCTTAATCCATGTTACCCCCAAAATAATTTCCATATTGTATCCAAAATGCACTTACTAAAAAAAAAAATCCTGTCTCTGATTATGCTATCCTCTTTATTTAGTTTATACCACTTCTTCAAAGGTTTTTCCTTGTTCTTAAAAACAGATAAAAATTTTTAAGGCAATTACATAACATACAAGAACCTGCATGGCCTAGCCACTGCCTACCTGTCTTTCCAGCCTTCTCTCCTACTTTATACTCTTTCTCTGTTTACCCAACCACATTCACCATACACACCTGCTTTATGCCCTTTATACTTGGTACAGTTCCTGCTTATTTTCTCTTTTCCCACCTATCCAACCAGACTTAGAATCTCCAACTCTACCTCTATGTTCCAGCTCATTTTTTCACTTCCTCTGGTATCTTCATACCTCCCAAAGTCAACCTGCCCTACTTTATAGTCTTCTAACACGGTACACACCAGAAGGTATAATTCTAATTTGCATGTTTGTTATATGTTTGCTTGTGTGTACATGTCCGTCTACCTGTCTGCTCTCAAAGTGCTAGCTTTGAGAGTGTAAGATCCATGATGACAAAAATAATATATGCTTATCTGCTCCCTTGCATCTCCTACCTATTCTAATGGAAGCTCAATCAATTGGATAAGTTGCATACTTCTAAACTAGAAGGCTAATGTTCAGTTATGGCTCTGCCATTGACTATGATGCTCACAACAAAGAGATTTCTTTTGTTATTGAAATTTATATACACACAGTACAAATGCAATCCGTGGAGGGCCAATACATTTGGGAATAAGTCTTTTAAGGAGTGTTCTCAGTCTCTTGAAGTTAGTTTTTTTTTCTTTTTTTTTTTTAAAGATTTTATTTATTTATTCATGAGAGACACACAGAGAGAGATGGGCAGAGACACAGGCAGAGGGAGAAGCAGACTGCATGCAGGGAACCCAACGTGGGACTCGATCCTGGGTCTCCAGGACCAGGCCCTGGACTGAAGGCAACGCCAAACCACTGAGCCACCTGGTCTGCCCAGTCTCTTGAAGTTTGAATGGAGGAAATTAGAATACAAGCATTGTCTCTGTTCCCATTTTTCAGATTAAGAAATTGAGGATTATAGAAGCCAGTGGTCTATTTGGTATCACCCCTCTAGTGGGCCTGGTTTAAAACTCAGCTTTTTATATAATAAAATCACTATGTTTCTTTAGAAATGGTTTTCTTCCACTAACTCTATCATGTGTGTGTGTATATATACACATATATATACACACACACCCTCTTTTTCTATGTATGTAGATGGATAGAAGATAGGCAACAGTCTATGTTGGAAGAATATATACACATATAAACACAGAGGTATAGATACATATATATTTCTGTGTGTATATATATATATATATAGAGAGAGAGAGAGAGAGAAGAAATATATACCTATTCTCTGAGCATAGACTATAACCTCTTTGGGTGAGGTGGCAGTGTTTTATGACTTTATATCAAATCTAAAAGGAACATTAGATGCAGGTAGACTGATATTTGAAGAGTGGGTCGAGTATAAATCTAACGACCAAGACAGTCAGACCCCAAACCGTTGATATCAGAGAAGAAACAATGGAATGTGGCACTCCTAGATATATACAACATTAAATAAAAATTAGAAAGCTTTATAATAAGCAGGAACAACAACAACAAAAATAAAGATCTGCTTTTTAATCCCAGTAAAGCCAAAGTTTACTTGGGAACCTGAAGGATCAGTTATCCTTCACTTGCTTCTATTCTCATAGAAATAAAAAGATGGATCCTTAGGTGCATAGGTTGAAAGCAAAGTTTAACCCACTGTAAGCCACAGCAGGTTGGGCTGTGAAAGGACATATTTACTCTGATTTTCTTCTTTAGTTTGGCTTCCTGATTATAGTAATGCTGTGTTTTTCCTTGGTAATAATGAGCTGGTAAAAGAGTTCAATATTTAATAAGTAATGACCTCTATTATTTTCAATAAATGGCAGACAAGCAAAGAAAATAAGTCATGGATAGTTTCAGAAGACACATTCCTTGGGAGAGGAAATAGAAGAAAAAAATGCACTTTCCTTGTGCCACTTTTTTTTAAGATATATTTATTTATTTGAGAGAGAGAGCATGTGTGCAGGTTGCGGGGAGGGGCAGAGGGAGAGGCAGAAACTTAAGCAGACTCTGTGTCAAGCAGAGAGCCTGATATGGGGCTTGATTTCAAGACCCTGAGATTAGGACCTGAGTAAAAACAAAAGTCAAACACTTAACAATTATGCCACCCAGGCACCCTGCACTTGCTCTGTGCAGCTTTTGATTGTACTTGCAATGTTCACTAATCCTGCCTTGTTCCAAAGCCATTACAGGTAGATGTCTTATCAGATGTAAAAAAGTTGACTTCGAGGAAAATAATTGCAGGGAACCTTTCTTGGCCTAGACAAAACTTTATACCTGAATAGTGAATGATTCTGAAAATACTTAAGATTTATGGCCTTTTTCTCTTGAAGAAGAGACCCCATTGGGCCAGAAAAGGTACTACAATCAGCCCTTCCAATTCTGCATATCCTCCCTTTATAACAAGAGTAACAACTCATTCCTGCATCATGAAGTTAGAATTTACAGACAATTCCACTTATAGGCATTAGAGTAACTCAATGTTGAAGTTACTTTGCAATGAATTCTCAAGAAATTCAAACATTCCCTTTACTGTGTGAGAAAATATGGCTCTCAAAATTCTGCTGATTGGTTGTGTAAGTTTAGTTTGTCATAATTGTGTAGGATTACCTACAGCTTGCTTTTAGTTCATCTTACTTACAATTATTTATGAGGACATTTTGTTTTAAATGGTGAGTGCTATTTTCATTTTGTATCTATGTGTCTTTTTTCTCCTAAAATCAATCCTTTGGTTTATCATCTCTAATATTGCAGTTCTAAATATAGGATATGAAAAAACACAGCTCCAAATCATGTAGCCAATTAGCACTGGATTTGTGACAGTCAACAAGGAAGAAGAAAAAAAAAAGAATCAAAACTGTCCTAACCACATCATTAGTCATACCCCAGTCCCAGCCCTGAGAGGAAGAGAGGTTGCTCATGTCTAGGGGAAAACAAATACCATAGTGAAGAATCCTAACTAACTCTGCAAAATGAACCCCAAAATTTATTTTTCTTAATAAATTTTCTTTCCCATTACTTATTTCTGGTGGAAAGGAGATAAACATAAAACTTTCAGCAGAACTGTCACTTCTGAATTGTTATACGTAAGTCTAGTATCATAATATTTGTAGAGCAAACTTCTGAGTGAGACCAAATATATTGGTTTCTTTATTTTTATTTTGGAGCTTAGCTGCCAGACATCTAGGAATTCAACCAAAATAAGAAAAAATTTCTGCAAGCTAACTTGAGGGAAATGAAAGATCCAAAATTAAAACAAAAAACAAAATTAAAAAAAACCAAAACACTTTAGTCTTTATAACAGAAGATTCTAATAATGCCTGCTCACATTTCCACATTAACTTATGTAATACTGAATCTTTCTAGATCTTTACTTTGAGGGACAGTAAGATTCATATCTGTTAATTAAGGCTTAGCAAAACAGAAAACACTGTCTATTTTAAAACAAAATAAAATAAAGCAAACACACAAGACGGTAATAGATAGACCAGAAAAATCTTTGCTATGAAATGCAATAAATTTCTGCCACTTTACAACAACTGCATATAAGAAGAGGTTAGACAGTTGACGTTAGGGCTGGTTACAGATGAGGTCTTGATTACATGAATTCTTCTCTTCTTGCATGGTTTGTAACTTCTTTTTTTTTTTTTTTTGGTTTGTAACTTCTGCTGCAAGGGAAGGGTGAGGTCTTAAAGTGAGGGGCTTTTTTATTGTTAAATCTGGGTCACAAGCTATTAGCCAGCTGGTTTAATTGAAGTTACTCCTGCTGCTTGCGTTGACAGTAATTCTGACTCCCTAGCCTAGGTGAAATCAATTTTTATAAAATCTTATACCATATACTTCTCTTTTTCTATATATATAACAGTTATGAATGGAATTCCACGAGCATTTGATCATTTCTATCTTCTCTACTAGGCTATGAGCATCATCAGTACAAGGACTATATTTTTTTTTCGTTTTTCTGTGTCCTAACAGCTATTCCTTTTCATTATGTATTGCTATGTACCAAATTACTACATACCCTGGTAACTTAACACACATTTAGTAAAATGGAGTGGACAGTGGAAAGCAGTATGGCAATTACTAAGATAAAATAAGTATACACATAGAATTACTACTTCTGGTTATATATCTAAAATCATTGAAAGCAACAACCTGAATACATATCGTGCATGCATGTTTGTAGTGATATTATTCACAATAGCCAGAAGTGGAAGCGATCCAAACATCCATCAATGGATAAATGAATAAACAAAATGTGTCATACACATACAATGGAATATTACTCAGCCTTAAACAGGAAGAAAATTTGGACACATGCTATAACATTTGTGGATTTTGAAAAAAATAATGCTAAGTGAAATAACCCAGTCACAAAAGGACAAGTAATGTTATGAATCAACTTATATGAGATACCTAGAATAATCAAAACCATAGAGACAGAAAGTAGAATAGCAGATAATCAGGGGCTGGAGGAGAGGGAAACAGGAAATTAACACTGAATGAGAGAGTTTCAGTTGGGAAAGATGAAAAAGTTCTGAAGATGGATGGTGATGATGGTTATACCACGATGTGAATGAACTTAATACCATAGAATTTTACACTTAGAAGTGGTTAAAATGTTAACTTTCATGTTATGTGTACTTTAACACAACACACACATATCCCTATTGCAATGGGCCAGAAAGGTATACACAGCTAACTGGATCTTCTGTTTCTTGTCTCTCACAAAACTACAATCAAGGCGGCAGCCAGAGCCAGGGTTTCACCTGAAGATTAGACTGGAGAAGCATCCACATCAAGCTCCTCTGATTGTTTGTAGAATCTATAACTCAAGGGCTGTTGGATTGGGGGTCTCAGTTCCTAACTGGCTGTCAACCACAGGCTGCCTTCAGTTTCTTGATGTGCAATCTTCTTCAAAATGACAGCTGATTTCATTAAAGCCTATCAGTCAAGGGGGAAACAGAGTATGCTAGCAAGACAGATGTCCCCATATTTTAGTTTTGTTTTTTAAAAAAGATTTCATTTATTTGAGAGAGAGAGAGAGAGAGAGAGAGCATGAGCAGGGGGAGGGGCAAAGGAGAGGGAGAAGCAAGCTCCATGCTGAGAAAGGACCCCAATGCAGGGCTCTATCTCAGGACCCAAGATCATGACCTGAGCCAAAGGCCGATCGATGGTCAACCAACTGAACACCCAGGCACCCCTGGTCCCCATATTTTGTAATCTAATTATGGAAGTGATCTTTCTCAATGTTATCATATTCCTTTGGTTACAAAAGGTCATAAATATCAAGAGATAGGAAATATCAGGGCCTTTATCTGGGCAAGTAAATACTGGAAATGCACATTAACTCCAAAAAGAGCTGAGATTCTGGGAGCCCAACCAATGATGGGAGGTCAGAGCAAAATGGAACGTTAACCCTAAGTCTTATGAGGAAAGCTAAAATTATAGACTGGGATTTTGTTAGATCCAGCCTCCAGAGAGAAGACAATTTTGTTATTTCAGAAAATAACGCTCTGCTTTCTGGGCCAGGGGATGCCTGTAGCCTAAGAGCAGGGCCAGGATGGCAGTGACATTTAAGGTCCAATCCAACTCAAATGCTCTACATCTTCCCTGATGTGTTCTCATTCATCTCTTTGAGGTAAAGCCTGGGTTTTAGAATTCCTAATTTCTTTCTCGAATTTCTCCGCACAAGAATAGGGATGTGCTCCAGATTTATTGTCTGATATACTCCTCTGAGTTTGAAAAGTTTGACAGCAAAACATCCACCAAGGCAATTAACTTCTCATCTTTTCTGTCAGTAAGATTTAGAAAATACAGTTCTGAATGAAGCCCATGGAAGCTGCTGCTAAGGAGCTACAATCTAAGGATGTTTTACTGCTTCTTGGGCAAATACATTTCTGGGTGATCCATGAAGACTATTTGATTAGGAATCTTATTTTGGGGAATGGGATGAGATGGTGAATTGAAGTAGAGAAACAAACGAATTTTTGTCTGTTTTCATGGAGAGTCATTGTTTTCTGTTGTGCTTTTCATAGTAAGATGCTCATGAATTGAAAAGCAATGAGAAAAAACAAAACAAAACAAAACACAAAAAACATGTCACTTGGGAAAGGAGAAAAGGGCACCCAGGAAAAGAATGGAGTGCAAAAAGCCTTTCCCTAACTGGAAGCTGTTCCCTCCAATGTTCTGCATGGTTATTATTTGTTCTAAATGACAACTCCGGATTCCAGAAAACCACTTGCTTTTAGTTCAGCACTTTGTGAAGCCAAGAATGGCATTATTCATCTCAGTTGAACCCCTTAACTATGTGAATATGGAATATATAAATATTTATTGGCATGATATTGCTCAAAAATTTCATGTACCTACTTGCAAATTGAACATGCATTTAAAATATTGAATTTTCGTAGCTTCATTTGTTTGTTTGTTTTTGGTTTTTTTGCATCTGAATACAAAATCGATGTCTAGAGTAGCCATGGTTCACTTTCTCTAACAGTTATGTGTACTGCCATTATTGTTAGGTAAGATAACACTTGGTTATATCAACTTAGTTTTAACTTTTTTAGGGCTAAGGTTGGGTAGACTTAGAAGGAGATGTTCCTAATGGATTGGCTTCCTTGACTCAATGGATCTTTTTCACTTAACATAAAAATAGGTAATTGGATGTATAATCCTGCCAGTGAAGTTCTTTTCTCCCTCCCTCTTTCTCTCCCCCCCCCATCCTCCCTTCCTTTTGTGAAATTTTGACTACCATGAAGATTGGTACCTCAGACATCCCCTGAGGATCATGAATACAAACAATTATGATCAGCAGCCTTATCTTTCATCAAAAATAAGTAAGTTTGTTTCTAGCTTATTTTGTTGCTTCCAAATGTGTTAAAGCTCAAGTAATCCTGTATGAGCAAAAAAAAAAAAAAAAAAAAAAGCCAAATACTAATGAATTTTGAAGATTTTTATTGTAAAGAATCCAATATGTTTGGCAAACATGAAGCTTTTCTGATCAAAATGATATAAAAATCTTACTTTTTGGCTCTGCCATTTTTACTGTTCTAAAAGCTACAGATATAAAAGCAAGAACTATTGTTCATCTTTCCATCTAGTAACTCACACTGTACTGGTTTGAACACATTGTTTTTTCTAGAAAGGTCACTATTTTCAGTGTTACAAAAATGTTCTTTTAACTTGAAGTGTTATCTGTAGTTTTAAAACTCATCAACTATTATAAAGGACATTATTTTCCTTCATTTCTTTTTGAAATGCCCTCAACTGCTTATCAATTTTAGCATGAACTTGAGAGACAAAAACTTCAAAACTATATTTGGCTTTCAAGCATTCCAGGAGAGTTTCTCAGCATACCAAGATTCACTTTCTGAAATCCTTGCTCTAGCAATCAGACAACACCAGAAGCCTTCCCTCTTGTTGCTCAGATTTACCTGACAATTACTAGGGAAATTCTTTGTAGAAACAAATATTTAAACGTAACCTAGAATTTTGTGCCCGCTAGTATATGATTTGGTTTTCAAAATCTACCTCTTCCTAACTCTGCTTCCTTTCTTATTCATTCATTTTTAAACACTTCCTCTAAAGATCTCTTTTTACATTTTGTCTAGACTCTGGAAGGCACAAGCTATGCATATTCCTTGAGTTTGGCAAAGACCTATCTGATTCCATTCACTTGCTCTGGAGGAAGGATGAAACTACTGTTTATGCAAAAATACATTATGCCCAATAGTCTATTTTTGATGGCCCCAAACAAGAAATTCAATGAAACACCCAAGTGAAAGTCCAAAATACCTTATTCTTTTATTTATAGGCATTCAAATGGAATAGCTTATTGCATATGAGTTCCATTATACTATTTTGTTGTAAATAATGTGCTCTTTTAGAAAAAGGTGTTATAAATTTAAATAAACTCCAATATCCTCAGTTTTATTTTCTTACATCTGATATTTTTGGTAATGATTTGCTATATTGTAGTGTACTGTAGCTAACTCCATAAATTTTTTTTTTCCAAAAGCACTAATAGAATGAGTTTAGAGTAAAAATGTATGCAAATTTGATTTTACATTGAAGGTAAAAGACCACCTGGAAAGGCAAGAACTTGGAAACACACATAATCAGGTTTTCTTTAATATCTTCATAGAAAACTAAAAGTTTGTGACTTTTATATATATTTAATATGTATAATTATATAAAATTACATATTTATATTATATAAAATTATGTAATTGTATAATATATACTATTTATGTATATAGATACATAAATATCTTTGAGTTTGAACTTAGAGATTCATTCCCTATGTTATATAAAAATATAGTATGGGCCTGAAGAAAAGCTTACTTTGAAGAATTTATTCATTGCTGCAAAAAAAGTTCTACCAATTATTACGTTATTCTTTCCCTCACATTTGTCCTTTTGTTCTCTGCTTTATGATATTGAAACTGAGACTACAAACTACATCTCTCCTTCATTAGATGGCTTCCTCTTAGGTCTCATAAAAAATAAAAAAAGACACAGGAGAAAGGGAATAGGAATTACTCCTTCCTATTTTGTTTCCTGTTTCTGTCAGCAATAGTCTTTCACCCAAGGATTAGTTGGCAGTGTTACAGGCTCCCATTTCTTTTGTTATTATCCAATCTATTCTTCTTGTGTCTCTTCAAAGTCAGCAGAACCATCTGAGTATGCATTCTGGAAATGATATGGTGGTTACTTGGTACTAAACCTAATGCTGGCTCTTTTCTAAAAGGAAATTGGCAATCCATGGCATACAGTTTCATCACAATTTTTTTTAATTTATTTTTTATTGGTGTTCAATTTACTAACATACAGAATAACACCCAGTGCCCGTCACCCATTCACTCCCACCCCCCGCCCTCCTCCCGTTCTACCACCCCTAGTTCGTTTCCCAGAGTTAGCAGTCTTTACGTTCTGTCTGCCTTTCTGATATTTCCCACACATTTCTTCTCCCTTCCCTTATATTCCCTTTCACTATTATTTATATTCCCCAAATGAATGAGAACATATAATGTTTGTCCTTCTCCGACTGACTTACTTCATTCAGCAGTTTCATCACAATTAAGCAAGATTATCACCTGTTGATTGTGGCAAAGAACCTACAGAGTTGTTAAAATTGGGTACTACGTAGTAACTGCTTTTGACTGTTACAGTAGTGATGAAGGCTATGAGGGCTGTAAGATGGTCGATATTCATTGCAATGGAACTTTGTGAAAGAAATAATAACCTAGAATCTTTAAGCTTTGAGATCAGCTTAATGTCAAAGTAACAGCTTTGAGCTTCATTGGTGGCTGGAAGCTAGTATCATATTTCCTACAAACATAGAAAAATGTCTGTGAAAAATAAATCCACACTTTATTGTATGGGTTATATAATTACGAGATAATGTGATTTGCAGATATAAAACCTCTTATGTGAATGTATTTATCTCTCTGGGTATGTTATATATAATTGGCTTTTTCCTCAGAAATATATAGTTCTGTAACATAATATATGCATCACTGATCCCTTCTGAAAACATTTCCAAGCTTTTCTGTTTTGTAAAAGAGCTGATCATAGTTCTATGTTGATTTACTGATAATAAAAAAAAAAAGCCAGGCTGACCTACACTTATCCAGAGTCCATTTTTAACATAGCAAAATTTGGTATCCCTAACATAAAAAAAAAAAAAAATGACTCTCACATTTCTAACTTTTTATCTTGGAAAATAAATAAACTAAATGGATGAATAGAGCTAAGTTGTCTGATGCTCCAGTCTCTGGGAAACTGAAATGTGCCATACCACAGACCTTGTTTAATTTAGGAGACTTATTGTCCTCAAGCATTTAGGGGAATGTTTGTTAAATCATTAGCTGACCACTAAAGCTAACCTAGCAGAGGATTCAGTGGCCACATACAACAAAGAATACAGACTTTTCTTATTTATTTATGTATGTACATATGTATTTATTTATTTATTTTAAAGATTTTATTTATTTATTCACGAGACACACACACACAGAGAGAGAGGCAGAGACACAGGCAGAGGGAGAAGCAGGCTCCATGCAGGGAGTCCGACATGGGACTCAATCCCAGGTATCCAGGATCAAGCTCTGGGCCAAAGGTGGCGCTAAACCACTGAGCCATCCGGGCTGCCCCAGACTTCATATTTGATCACAAAATCACTAAATAAACAAAACAACAACAAACTATGGAAATGAGAGATAATCTAATTTCTGGGGTTGCCATATTGTATTAGGTAAAATGTCCAATTTTCAAAAATGACAGCAACAAAATAAAGCATGCAAAGAAACTAGAAAATATGGCCCATAAATAAAGAAAAGCAAAAGTGGTCAGTAGAAACTATCACTGAAGAAATCCAGACATTGGACTTACTAGACAAATCGGCTATTCTCAATGAGTTCAGACAACTAAAGGAAATCATATCTGAAGAACTAAAATTCTTTTAGTTTAGTATGAGTTTAGTGTAAGAATGAGGTCTTGGCAAATAAAGAAATTACTAAATGAGTAGAATTTTCTTTAAAAAATGAGCCAGGGGGCAGCCCCGGTGGCGCAGCAGTTTAGCGCCGCCTGCAGCCCAGGGTGTGATCCTGGAGATCCGGGATCGAGTCCCACGTCCGACTCCCTGCATGGAGCCTGCTTCTCCCTCTGCCTGTGTCTCTGCCTCTCTCTCTCTCTCTCTCTCCCCTCTCTCTTTCTCTCTCTCTCCCCCTCTCTCTGTGGTCTCTCATGAATAAATAAATAAAATCTTAAAAAAGTAAACGAATAAAATAAAAAATGAGCCAGGTAAAAATTCTTAAGTTGAAAAGTCAATAGTGAAATGAAAAATTCAATGGAGGGCTCAAAGGCAGATTTGAACATGCAAGAAAACAAAAATTAGTGAACTTGTATATAGCTCAATTGAGATTATCCTGTTTAAGGAAGAAGAAGAAGAAAAAAAAAACAATGGAGGAAAATGGAAAGTCTCAGAGACCTGTAGGACATCATCAAGCATACTGACATCATTATAAGGGAATCCCAGGAGGAGAAGAAAGAAAGGAGCAGAGAGAGCTTTTAGAAGACCTAATGCAGTTTCCCAAATTTGATGAAAAATATTAATATACACAAGCAAGAAGTTCAGCAAACTCCAAGTGGAATAAAGCCAATAAATCCTGATCTAGATACATCATAAACTGCCATCATCAAAATCCATCACAGAATGACATAGTCAACATGATGAAAGGAAAAGGCTCTCAACCAAGAATTCCATACCTAGTAAATCACTACTAAAAAAGAAAGTAAATTTAGACATTCTCAGATATACAAAAACTTAGAGAATCCATTACTAGTAGATGAGTCCTAAAATCAACACTAAAAAGAGTCCTTAAGGCTGAACTCACTCCCTTTTAGAACAACATTCCCATATATAACATCTTCAGTCTACCCAACCAACTTGTCTTGCTCTCAGCAAAGTTCCTTGGGCCACAAGCAACAAATTTAACTCCTATTCCCTTTTGACAAACTTGCAATTATTTGAAAACACTTACTACTTCCCTTTGAATATTCTCTTTATAGAATGATTTGTCCCACATTAAAGTACCAACCTTGCACTTACCAAATGCTTGTCAAATATATTTCCCATTAGAATAGTAGTTGTTCACATTTTCTCTTCTCTGATATCTGGTCTGTCTTTTGAATTTTTTGCATTGCTTTATTATAATCACTCCTTCCCTTGAGTGCTGAGCACAAAAGATGATCTTGTCTTTAAGTTGCCATAAAATGTTCCTCACGTTATTTTTATCTAGGAGTTTTCTATCTCCTCAGTCATAATGCAAGGTACTCAGGTAAAGACCATGGATTTTATTATGAGAATCTAAAATTTAGATTTGGAGAACAGGCAAAAGCAACTAGAGCAATCAACTGCTAGACTTAAATTGTGCATAGGCAACTGAGATCCTGGGAGATATTTCCCACATCTGTATAAATATCATTTTCCTGCGTTCTACTATAAGGTCTCCTTTTAATAATGAGACTTTGCACTTTGGTATTCCAAAGTGCATCTCAAGCCAGTAACTTGCAGACTTTCTGTTGACCAGAATTTTCTTTGTTTTTCTAACACAATATTTCAAAATCAGAAGACTTCACATAAAATTATGTAGAAATAATTGAGAAATCCTACAAATCTCAAGCCTATATTCCATATACAATAAGATGTTGTTTTGGTTTCTGAACAAGAGCTCAGTGATACTGACATTTTACGTAAAACAAAACAAACCCCTTCTATATACATTGTCTGATTTCTGTAGACTGTTATATTTGCAAGCCCAGCCTTGCTATAGTATCACATACTTTGATGAACATTTTAGTATTTGCTATAGGACAACTAGGAAAATGCTGAATTAGAATACACATACACAAAAACATATTTACAAAAAAAAAACATATTTACATAGACATATACATGTATACATATATACAGCTTAAGGTATCTGAAGTTTCTCCATGAATCAAATAGTGGAAGAAAAATACAGTAGTTTAGAGGTCTTTGGAGTTAAATAACCTACTTCAGATCCCAGTTTTACCACTTAAACACTTACATGTTTACCATGTAACATTGGTAAAGCTACTTACTCAGACATGGTTTTATTTGTAAAGTGAATATGACTTTGGGAAAAAAAGAAAAGGTATAGAGACTACTAGCAAAGTGCTTGATAAATGTTAATTTTGGAGATTTATTCCAGGCTGAGAGCTGAGACCAAGGTCTCTTAATTTCTAGTGCAGAAATTTTCCTACTGTGTCTCCCTTTCACACCTTTTGTTTCTGAGGTGCCCCCCTCATTCCCAGCCTCTGCTACTTTGCAAACTAAAAGCTTCATGGTATGGGGAGACTCGGAAATGTCTTTTATCCAAGAATTTAATGAGCAACTGAACATTTTCAACAGTCTGTGCTAACCAAATCTACCCCTAAAAATTTGTGTATAGGGAATCTCATGATCACCTTGAGTGGGCAGGGTTCACTGAGTCATATATTTAGTTTGATCCCAAATAGGACTAGATGGTTTTATGTCCAATTAGCCATGACTGTTAAAGAATAAAAAAAAGAGGATAATCAAATTTCATGCTTTACTAGGTAAATCAATGGCTGTAGAAGTGCAGATGATGTCCTTTTCAAGTGTTGCTAAGAGACTTATATAATTCATTGGCCACCTAAGTGGGCAATTTTACCTCTGTTAAATCAGTAATGCACAAAATTTACCTGTACCCCAAATCCAGACTCAATCTCGTATCTAGGGATAGTCACATATCACATTTTCAATGTTCTTTCTTGTTTCTCCAGGAGTAAGAATTTAATATTGAATATTGCAATATATTATTAACAGTTGTATGACCAAATATTTTGTATTTTGTAAGAAAATCCAGACTCAGTGAGCAGAGATTTTTTTTTTTCTTTAGACAGGACTTCCTAATGCCTCTGGAGCCTCATGAATAAAAACATGTGAAGCAAGCATGGCAGTACTTTTTTTAGACTTTGTTCTTTGGCTCCCCTGCCTCAGAATTACATGATATAATTATAGAAACAAATAACAAAAAAATAACACCACAACAAACAGAAGGAAAGTTTATGAGAGAGAGAGAGAGAGAAAAAGAGAGAGAGGGAGAGAGAGATGGAGACTGAGAATAGAAGAAATATTTAAAACTCATAGTTAAATAAACTTCACAGTCTCTATAGGGAAGAGTCCAAAAATCTGCCTTTGTAATAACAACCTCTTGTGAGCTGTTTGAGATTTGAGAAAACACACAGAGGAAGCACACTAGTGAAATAATTTTAGCAATAGATCTTACAGTGTAGGAGCTGTCCTAGGGACTTCGAAGTTATGGAACCAACCCGTTAGGAGTGTGCACTTTAATTATTAAACTCTTTATGTGTAATAAAAGCAGATGCTAATGATTAAGTATTAAAATGAGCAATGCAGATGGTAAGTGCTATATAAATTCAGTGATAAAGATCTAATAGTAAACCAAAATACTCTGGAAGAGGAGGTAACATGATTTGAAACATGTCTTAAAATCTCACAAAGTATTAAAGGATGAACAGAGGATAGGATTTTTCCATGTAAAGATGGAGAGTATAAAAAAATAAAAATAATAAAAAAATAAAGATGGAGAATATAGATAAATGGAGGGACATGTTAATGTAATGAGATGTACTACATTGTGGGTGATGAAGAAAGATATGAATTATGAATAAATGAGAATAAAGAGAATACTTAGGAGTATTCTCCTAAGTACTATTAAAGTACTCCTGGCAGAAATAGTTTCTGTATTGCATTATAGTGTCCTATATTAATGGAAGTCTCTGGATCCAGCTTATGGTATGCCCGGTGTGAAATTGGCTGAGATATGTGGCCTACAATATCTCTTCCTTCATAGTGAACCAGTTCTACTTTGGATAGAAAATGGTAGATAAAGTGATAGAAAACAGAATGAAGCCCTAGAAACAGCAACCAAAATCTCTACTAAGACAAAGTGACAAAACCAGAAAAACGACGAAAGCAGATTCAAAAATCCCTTTGTATCTCCAGCTGGAAATCAGAAGAGCCCTTCTGTGAAAATGTATATATGAAAGAAGATCTACCCATAAGACTTAGCATAATAAACTGTTGAAATGGGAGCTGAAAACCTGTCATCTTAAGAGTCTAAAATGCAGAATCAGAATCTTTCTCAGGATTTTGGGTTACATTTGATAATTATCTTGCTATATAATTTGGAAGATACAGCCTGCAAAATGAACACATATCTTGGAAAATTAGTGCTCCCCCATTTTGTAAAATCAGGGCTAGTTTTTTCCCTTTCTTTTTCCATCTACTGATTCAGTCAGTACCACACATTCACATGGTTCTGGAACTATTGTCAGTGGTGAGATGCCATTTGAGGCACTGATGTGTGGAGATGCATATATTTATCTGTTGAAGAAATTCCTTGGGTCCTTAGTGGCAAGTGGGAGCATTTGTTATTGGGAGAGGCTTCTGGTAGCCATTATACCCTGCCTACTTCTTATAATGAGGCTTCATTTTTGGTACCATTAAAAAGGTACTGTCAATCTTTATCCAAAATGTTGGTCTAAATAGCTGAAGGAAGTCTGCACATTGGGATGGGAGGCCTAAGTATAATAAACAAATAAGTCGAATTGAGTAGACTCAAGAGAGAAGTAGGAGACAGGAAGGTTAGAGGGCCAATAGAGCAAAAGTCATGGCAATAACTGAGATAGGGTAGCCCTCAAAAGATTTGAAGAGATGAAATTCCTTGAACCTTCTCCAACCTTCAGCATCTACCACCTCTAGGCATGATGCTCCTCAATCCACAGCAGTTCCATAAATGTCCATGTTGTGGTTGGGATTTTCTTTACTGATACATTTCCTTTTTTTTCACCTTTTCAGATGATATAGTTTGTTATTCAGTGAAGCCTCCTCACCTCAGCGTTTCTAAGGATACAGTGTATGAGAAGGAATATGTACTTTTTGTTTATAGATTGAATTAGAACTCCTAGATGAATTTTTCAAGTGAATATCTCCCTCAAATGATTTTACTTTTTGGGGATGTAATTTCACTCTCCAATTAGAATTTACCCCTGATTATACTTGAGTGTCTCATAAAGTGTTCAGTTAATGTTACCTCAGCCTTTCTACCTATTATTAGAAGACTTCCCCCTCTTTTTGTTATGAACCAGTGCTTCAACTAACCAGATTCTTCAGAATGATTTTGCTAAAGGTTATATTTTCTAATGGATATACATATGATATATTTAGGGTTAATGCTTAATTATTATTGTATTCTATTAACTAATCATCTAGGATTTATTGCCAGCCTCCTCAAATATATACTCAATACTGTTCTCCACATCCCCCAAACAGTTCTCAGAGCTTCCACTTACTCAAAAGTATTCATGACTGTATTACTGCTGTTGGAGGGCAAATTTATTGATACTTGTTCTTTCACTTTTTACTGACTCCTCACTTGTTGCCTAGAATTGGGCTCATACGTAGGATAAAATGATTAGCCACATAAGATTCTGCCCTTAACAAATAGGCAAGCTAGTAGGAAGGAAAGGAACTGATATTTTCTAATCATTGACTACTTAGCCTGTAAAGTCATTGGTACACAATATTTAAAATCTACCAGAATTAAAAATCTCATCATAACTGGGATGATGAGAAGAAGGTTCAGAGAAGTTACTTTATTTTTCAGGATCATAGATGTATCACCCATACAGCAGATTCTTACTCAGATCCACCTGATTCCCAACTCCATGTTCTTTCGCATATATTTTTAAATGAATATAGCACCAGGCAGTAAAATAATCACTTATATAAGATAGAAAAAGATCAGAAGAGAAATAATCCAAACGTTGTCATTCACATTTTTTTTGTATATATATTTTTATTGGAGTTCAATTTGCCAACATATAGCATAACATCCAGTGCTCATCCCATCAAGTGCCCCCCTCAGTGCCCATCACCCAGTCACCCCAACCCCCCACCCACCTCCCTTTCCACCACCCCTTGTTTGCTTCCCAGAGCTGGGTGTCTCTCATGTTCTGTCACCCTCACCGATATTTCCCACTCATTTTCTCTCCTTTCCCCTTTATTACCTTTCACTATCTTTTATATTCCCCAAATGAATGAGACGATAAAATGTTTTTCCTTCTCCAATTGACTTACTTCACTCAGCATGATACCTTCCAGTTCCATCCCCGTTGAAGCAAATGGTGGGTATGTTGTTCACATTTGTATACCCAATGTTTGACATGGTACCAGGCATGAAGCTGGGAATTGATAGGTATTTGTTGAGTGAATGTTCTTGCTTAATGTGACAAAAGGAGAAAGGAGGGTTTACAAAAGGCTTCTGAGAGAAGTGAAATTTGAGCTTGGTTTTAAAGAATTGTCAGACACAAATTGGGAACAGAAACAATAGAAGAGATTTCATGGAATGTGGACCAAAATGAATAAAGGCATTGAGATGCGAAATTGTAAATTGAGTTTGAAGAAAGGTGATGAATAATCAAGTCTGAATGAATGAATAGAAGGCATGTGAAGGGGTAGAGTAAATAAAATCCTTGTATTAAAGGGACTCAAAGCTGATAGTGTGATATTAGACATTTGCCTATATGTGCATAAGTAGAGAAATAAATATTTTGTGGACAAAAGATATTACTCCAAATGAAATTACCCCATGAAATCCCTCTACAAAAGCCTTGGGGATCTTTTGGTGGAAGTAGCAGTGTCATTTGAATGTGTCTACTGTAATATTGCTCTGAAGCCTTGTACTTTTTCTTCAAAAATACAAGGGAATTTTGAATTGTATTTTGTCATATAAGATATGAATATATGAGCATTTTACTCATATATTCATGTAGGCTTTACCATAATAACAGGTTCCCAGGATACTAATATATTTATCCAACAAGATAGATCATACTTATCCTGTGGCATAATGTATTCTGTGGCAAAGTGCTATGGAATACAGGTGTACCATTTTGAGTGCAATCTTACTAAGTATGCAGTTATTGCTATATCATACCCATAAGGGGAAAAGGCTAATAAAAATAATATAAATAGTAAAACAACATAAGACATAAGTTTAGGAAAATTTAAATTCATATTGGGAATGTACAGAGCTATTTGAAATGATTTTGTGGATTCACAAAATCAGGACTGAAAATGTCAGGCTTCTTAAGAAAACCTTTTGAGTTGTATTCCCCCTTCAGGAGATTCAGTTTTAAGGATCAAACTCAGGGCAGCTGTCCAGGCTACAAAGCAAAAATGTTATTGTTGGGCATCAGGGCAGAGAGGAATATTATCTGCCAGGATGACTCCTTTTCTGGATATTTATTCTCTCCTACACACTTGAGTTTCTGTTAGATTCCTTACTGTATTAGTTGCCATTGCTGCTGTAACAAATTACCACAAAGTTAGTATAATAACATAAATGTGTAATCTTACAGTTCTGAAGGTAAGGGTCTTATGACTCTTACAGGCTAAAATGAAAATGTCAACAGAGATGTGTTCTGTTTAGAGGTTCTAGGGAGTCTTGTACTTTGTAGATCATAGAGGCTGCCCACAGTCCCCAACTCTTGGCCTCATCATCAGGCATTCCATTGTCAATATCTCCTCAGACCCTACTGATTACTTCTTATAAGGACCCTTGTGATTACATTGGAGCTACCTGGATAATCCTGGCTAATCAAAATCCTTAATTTAAACACATCTAAAGTCCCTTCTGCCATGTAAGGTCACATGTTAAAAAATTCCAGGGATTACGAAATGCACATTTTTGGCAGGATGGTGAGGGGGATTATTCTGCCCACAGCATTCTTAATGTTGCTTACAGAAATAAAATGCCCAGAGAGCCTTTGTGTAAAAGACTTATTACCGCCAACCCTGTTTTCTTTCCTTTTGGAGTATAGGTTGGCTTTAATAAGCCTTTGATTCATTGTTTAGAAGCTATTCATGGAGGCTGCTTACCTAAGGGCAAAATCAGAGGTTCAATCATGAAACTGCAATGCTTACTATGGGAAGGATGAAATCCAAATAATGTTAATTTAGTACCTGAAAATCATAAGGATATCTGGCTGTTACATGACACATAAGCACATTTATTAACTACCAACTTTTTGATGAGCACTGCTGAAAGTACAGCAGAAAAGACTCTGCCCTCAGGAAACATGCAGTTTTATAGAGAGAAAAAGATAAAATGATAGACTGTCTGTGGAAAAAAAAAAGAAAGAAAGAAAGAAAGAAAGAAAGAAAGAAAGAAAGAAAGAAAGAAAGAAAGAAAAAATATGATTTGTGTGAGTTGTTTAGGGAGCAAACACTTCATCTCATTATCTCACAAAATGCTGATAGGTCCTCTCTCTCTCTCTCTCCCCACTCCCTTTCTTCCCCTCCTCTCCTCCACACCTGTCGAAGATGTATTTTATTTTATTCATGTAATATTTATGAATATTTATTTTTCTTTATAGTATGTATATCTCTCTTACGTATAGACAGAACTAGTATTTTATCTCTAGTCTTTGTTGTTGAGACAGAGGAGCTAAATATTCATCCCAGGTCATAAAACTAAAGATGATGAAGCAGAATTAAAAACTGATCACATGATTAGTAATTTATTATTCCATCTTCTCTTAAAAAAGAGAAAATATAAAAATAAAAAAGAATACTATAAACAGAAAAATGCTAATGCTTATTCTAGTCTCTTAGAATATAGCAATGAGCAAATTATGCTGGCCCATAGCCAATTACAAATTCAAAGCTGGCTGAGTTTAATATTTGAATTATGAATCAGACAACTCTATTAATGCAGAAACAATTTAAATCTTAAAATTAAATATTAATGCACCTTAAGCAATCCTTTTCCTTTCTTTTCTCTACAGTATCCCACATTGCAGCCAGAAAGGAGCAATGAAACATTCCACAAATATATCAGCATTTTCCTACACGGAAAAATGTGATTCAGGCCTGGTGCCACCACCTGAGTGCAGCTATTGGCATTTCCCTAGTACCAAAGAGGAGGGAGACCCCTTGTGCAGCTTTTTGATATTTTCAGGGTTTTCCCATTGTTTGATCATCTCATCCTTTAAAATAAATAACAAGTAACTTACAAAAGAGAAAATAGGTACATAATGTTTTGTAAACACAAATGAGTTAAATATAGTGAAGGGGAGCATGCTGCTATCTGGCCATAAGGGAAGATAAATGTAGCTCTACAATATGCATCCACATTCTCTGTACCTAGACCTCCCTTTTTCTTTCATTTTTACCAAAATTTTCTATCATTGCCAATGATAATGACCTTGCCTACTATCTTTATTGCTTTCTTGTCAAGAGCTAATCTAATCTTTAAATGGATTGGTAAAAAATATTTTATGCTATAGTATTCCACTGATATTTAGGGTTTCCGAGTTTTTAATATTTCCTAGAGACCCTAAAAGTGAACATTTAGGAAAAATCACAGCTGTGGTATAAGGTTGTTGTGGAGATTAAGTAGGAATGTGTACATACAGTGCCTAGCCAAGGCTGAATAGAGGTACTCCCCAGACTGCTATGAAGGAGCAAGTTAAGCAGCTAAGGAGAAAGGCTGCTCAGTGACCTCACTCTCTTGACTTCCTGTCACAATTAATGTCAATTCCCCAACACACTGGAGATCTAACAGCACAGGGGTTAAGACCTGTGAGGTCAGACTGCTGGGGCTTGAAACCCAGCTCAACTATTTACTAGCAGTTAGTCATCAACACACTGTTAAACTTCTCTCAGCCTCAATTTTCTTATAGGTTAGCTGTATCATAATAATTACCCCTATTCATAAGACTGCTGTGAAGATTAAAAAAAAAAGAGTATTCTGAATAGTGAATGGTATGTAAAAAATGCTTAGGAAATTTTGGGTGATGTGACCAACTAATGATTTGCCAAGGTGTCTGAATATATCTCTTTAGAATGCCAAGGAACAACTATTCATGTGGTAAATGCCAGTACAATGACAACAGGCTCCAGATTACATAACATCTAATCTCTGCAATTGGTTTTCTTTTCTTTTTTTTTTTTTTGCAATTGGTTTTAAATTGATGTTTGTCCTGTAGTATCTTTCAAAATATGCAGAAATTAAACATAAACAGCACAAATGCCATTATGCCTCTTTTTAACTCATGACAAGCAAGACTAATGAATCCCAACCCTATTCTGAGTCTGGAAAGTCCTTAGGATCCTTCTCAATATAAATCTGGACCACCATTGTATTAGTTCACTGTTGCTGCCATAACAAACTGCCACAAAATCTGGGGCTTGAAATAACATAAATCTCTTACTGATCTGAAGAAAAGAAACTCAATTTAATGTGGCTAAAATCAAAATAACAGCATATACCTATCCCCCTATATAAGGATACTTATGATTATATGTACTCTCTATTTAGATAATCTTAGATAATCTCTTCATCTCAAAATCCTTAATTTAATCCCATCTACACAATCTCTTTTTTCCATATAAGGTAACACTGGAACAGGTTCCAGAGAGTAGAATCTGGATATTTATTGGGCTATTATTCAGCCTACCACAACCATGATTAATTGATAGGAGGCAGTATATGAGACTCAGAAGTAATGGACTTGATGGAGTCAAGATGACAGATTAGAGTAGGAAACAAACAAAGAATGACTGATGTCTCTTGTAGCATCTGCTCTGGCTATTTCTTGTTGTGAACACTCATCTTCATTATCTCAGCAAGATGATTTGTAAGAACATAAAGTTAGTTCATTTTCAAAATTTGTCAGTGTAAAAGCTCAAATAATAAAATATTTAGATTCATACAGGTGCTGAAATAAAACTGACAGGAGAATTTATCTTTACAACTGAATGTTGGAGAAAAGAATGTAGAGAATGGAGTGGTATTTTCCTTTAATATGTGGAGGAATGCTACCCATTTCTTCAACCAGTAATGGGGAGATTAATAAACCATCCAAATTAAAATTTGGAGGTGTAAAACTAAAATCTGGTACAAGTGATGGAAGGGTCTATGATACTCATGGAGAATAGAATACAGAGTGGTTTCTTGATGATGACTCTCTTCAGTTTAGCCTTCACTACTTCCAGCATTTCCACATTAACCCAGTTAATTTGAACCAAGCTAATAAGGTAGAAAACCTGTCAGATACTAATAGTTATTGGAATAAGTATAAAGTGTTGGCTTCTTACAGCTTACATTCCTATAGCCAATTTTCTTTATTAATGTTTCACAGTATCTGCCCATCTCAGATTGGTCCCCTGATCCAAAGGATCAAAGACATGGAAGTCATTGCTTTGATGCTGAACCTACCACAGTTAACTAGACCACATGTAGGCACTGAATTTAAATTAAGATAGTTACTTTCTCTCATACAGGAATTTGGAAATTCCTAGGAGATTTTGATAGAGCATATCTTTGAGTCTGGACATGTCTAGACTGGTAAAATGTACATTTCAGAATTGAAGGTACAGTGAGAGTTATTCTGAAAAGAATGGAAGAGGAGGTGGTATGCACAGATGAGGACAAAGGTTATATCCAAGACACTGGAAAAAATGAGTGTTCCTCCATGATCTAGTCCCTTTTTAATACTTGGCTGTATTCTTCTTCAGTAACACTGGCCACAAGAAAGCTGGTCAGAAGGAATCACAGCTTGTTAAGGTCATTATTTGACTATTGTTTTTTGAACCACTCCTTGCCTGTTTTCAAGACTGCTTTGTTGGCAAATCTTCAAATGGCTAGATAACAAGATAACTTGTTATCTTGTCAAGTTATCAAGACAGTCTATCCCTTTACTAGCTCTATATTTTAGATATGAATCCAACCTGGTCTATATTTTAGATATGAACCCAACTGCCTAACGAGAGATTTTTTTTTTGTTTTTTTTGTTTTTTTGTTTTTAACTAAAAGGCAGGTTCACATAATTTTTGTTTTCAGGTTACGATATGACATCAGTTTTTTTTCTACTGGACGAACATGCTGTTACCCTAATCTTTGCAAAGGCAATGAGAGACATACATTTAACATAGACTTTTACCATAACTGGCTTTCTTGAACTTTTCCACTTCTTCATTATGCCTATTCTTTAAAAAGCATCTATCACACAAATGGATATTAAAAAAAGTCAAAATAACAATAATTTTATCAGACAAATGAGACCTTTTTGCTCTTGTATTGTTTTTATCCTGCTTTGGTATCAGGGTAGTACTGGCCTCATGGAATGAGTTTGAATGTATTACTTCTTTTCCATTATTTATAAGATTTTGATAAATATTATCATTCATTATTTTTTTAATGTTTGGTAGAATTCACCAGTGAAACCATGTGGCCTTGGGCTTTTCTGTGGTAGAAGATTTTTTATTCCATATCAACTTTCATTCTTGTTATTGACCTAAGAAGAGTTCTTATTTCTTAGATTCAATATTCATGATTCAGTCATGGTAACTTGTGCATTTTTAGGAATTACCTGTTTTTTTTTTCCCCCTAAGTTATCTGATTTGTTAGTATATAATTGTTTGTAATAATCTGTTATCGCACTGTGTATTTCTATGGTTCTCTGTTCTACTGTTTTCTCTTCCATTGTTCATTTTGGTTTTTGGATATTCTCTCTTTTTTGTCTTAGTTAATATAATTGAAACACTGCCAATTTTTTAAAACTGATCATTACTTTCAATATTATGGTATTGTTTATTCTGGTCTCTATTTTATTTATTCCTGATTTTTCTTTGTCATTTCCTTCCTCTACTACATTTCAGATAAGTTTCTTCTTTTTCTAGTTCCCTGTGGTATAATGTTTATTTGAACTTTTTTTCTTAATGCAAGCATTTATACTATAAATTTTACTCTACCATCTGCTTTTGCTGCATCTCATAGATTTTGGAATATTGTGTTTTCTTTTTCTTTCGAGACATATTTTGATTTGCCATTTGATTTCTTATTTGGCCCGTTGCTTTTGCAGTAGTGTTTTTTTTATATTTATATTTTAAATATTTAATATTTAAGTTGTAGATTTTCTACCTTTTGTTTTATTGTCAACCTTTAGTTTTGTACCATTGTGGTTGAAAAATATACTTGGTATGATTTCAGTCTTCTAAAATTTGTAATATTTGTTATGTCTTTTTAATGATTTAACCAGGGAATTCTGTGTATACTTGAAGAAAATGCATATTCTATTTTTATTAGATAAAATATTTATATATATCTTTTAGAACTGTGTATTCTGAAGTATGCTTCAAGTAAAAAATATTTTCATGCTGAAAAAAATGACTTTAGATGAGAGTACTTATTTAAAATCATACCCTTGAAGATTTTCTTGTTATTGTTCTTTTTACTAAAATAACACGTTGAAAATTGAACAAATCCATACTAAAAAAATGGTATGCACTATTTAACTTAATCCTCATTATAATTCTTAGTAGACTGTATTTGTCTTGCCAAATTTTAGACTCAATAGTAAGATTAAGAGATTGTCAGAAGTCACTGACTTCTTTTTGTTTTTTAAAAGATTTTATTTATTTATTCATGAGACACACACACACACACACACACACACACACACAGAGGGAGAGAGGTAGAGACACAGGCAGAAGGAGAAGCAGGCTCCATGCAGGGAGCCCATTGCGAGACTCAATCCTAGGACTTCAGGATCATGCCCTGGGCAGAAGGCAGGTGCTAAACTGCTGAGCCACCCAGGGATCCCAGAAGTCACTGACTTTATAATAGTTGGACATCACACCCAAGTTTATATGACTGATGCAGTTAACCATTGTGCTATACTTATTTAAAACTGGTAAAAAATAGATTCTCCAACTGCTCCAACTCCACTCTCTCTTACCTTTTAAATAATAGAGCATAGTCAATTCATTTGCTTCTCCTTGTGCTGCTCTTAAGAACAGATGACTAGAAGCAATAATAAAATTGACAGTAAAAATGGAAAAGCAGAAAGAACAAAAAAGTTTTATATCCAAGCAGGACAGAATGATACTAGAGATGTGCTCAATCAGCCCCCAGCTCTTTAGTCATATCCCCAACTTTGAGGAAGTCTATGGTAGGTAACTTTATAGTAACATTTCTCTCCCAGGCTCTACACTCTCCCATCCTCAGGACATGAGTGGCCTTTTTGGGGTAACTCCCTTTCTTTTTTATCCTTCAAGCCAGTTAATATTTGTTTCAACCTGATTTCTCCTTGATCATTGACACAAATGATCTTATGCCTTCTTATTGCTCAGGATATTCTTGCCTATCCTCTCTTGGTTCTTCCATTTTTCCCCTAATTTATTCTCTCATTTATTTCTGTCTTATTTATTTTTCTGTTTTCTTATTTATTTCCACCACCATCCCCCTTCCTCCATCTCTAGGCAGTAAGGTCAAGAGAATACAATAGGTTGAGAAATGGACTATTTCTTTTTATGACTTCCTCTCAAAAACACACCTCATATCCTGGCTTCTGTGATAAAACATTTGTGAGGATGTTATAGATCCTTTAATTTCAGTTGAGAATCACTTCTGACAAGATCTGGAGAGATAGGAGCTTCAATAACTATCCTTTGTTATCCATGCTACAGCTTTTGATTCACCTTCTCAAGGAATTTCTCTGCAGCCTAATCTAAACCAAGGTGCATGGTGAACTCATTACCTATTGTTCAGACCTCAGAAAATATTGAGTGCTGGTCACCATGTTCTCTTGCAAAAAAAGCCCTATACATGGGGTCATTTCTCATTTCTACTCTAGGTTCTTGAATTGATCTGAATATTTCTATGTCTATTACCATTGTTGGAGTTCCATTTTGACAATTGTTTAATAATTTCAAAGGCTCTCTGCAGTCTTTCTCTACAATTCCAATACTTGAGAATGGAGTTGCCCACCTTCCTTCATTTAACCTATACATTATTGACATGATTTCTAGAATACTTGCTGAACAAGGTATTTTCTGCCTGAGCACTCTGGTCATTGCCTCAATTCAGGAATAAAGATTGATTGCTAGGAATCTTATTTATTTATGAAACTAAAACCCTTATTTCATTACTGCCTACACAGTACTGGAGATCTCTTGAGAATACTAAATGATCATTCTCAAGTTTACCTCCTTTCCACCCATTATGTTACTTTGTTAATATATTGCATGACCATCAGAAACTAGAACTAAAGAAGAAAGGTTTAATATTGTTTAAGATATGAAAATAAGTAAGCCTTTGTTTTAGCCTGAGTATGAAATGATAAATGGAGAATGTGTTATTAAATAAATATTTTAAGAATCATTATATTTCTTTAAGAAGTTAATTGGCTAGGATATCTAATCACTGGATTATATGTTCACTCAGGGTTAAAGAGTTCTCTCTTTCAGGTGAACAAATGAGGATATAGGGAAAGCAAGAGAGAAACTGAGAGGTTGACTCATTGGTTAACTGAGGACAGGTGAGAAGGAGGGAGGAGGGCACATGAGTGTGAGAGTGTGAGAGAGAAAGAGAAGAGAGCATGCGCACACAAGCGCGAGCGAGAGTTGCTGTCTTGAAAGCAGCAATATGTGAAATGATGTCTATAAAAGTAATTATAAAGCAGCTATTGTAAGTTAAATAAATGATGTTTAGTTATCAAAAAAATGCATTTCTCTGCATCTTTTCCCAGCTTCCACCACACTTTAATATCTCTAAGAAAAACAAAAGGGAAAACATTGCCTTTGCAGGTTTCATTATAAATATTAGTATGTGCTTACTTTAACTTTTTCCCAGAGATCTTATATTCCTTTGCTTAGCTTAGAACTTTGCAAGGTCCCATTTATAGAGATAAAAACCCAGATTCTTTGTTTTATTAATCATATAATTAAAGCCAAAGGAGTTGTTTCTTTGTAAATGAGAAGTGAATAAAGGACACACCTTATTGGTTATCCCCCAAATGTCTCTACTAATAGGCCCCTACCCCTCAATTCAACCACATTATGATCATTCTTCAAGATTATGTTATTCATGACAATATCTATCTACATGTGATAAAAAATAATTGAATACAGCTTAAGCAAAACGTTTTAAAAAAAGGAAACATCAAATAAGTGTAATATTTGATTACACATATTCGTGTGTGTGTGTGTGTGTGTCTATCACACTTCAGGATGACATTTTCTTCAGGAGAAAACTTGTATCTATCCTTTCATTATTGTCACTAACTGTGAGGTTTTTAAAGCCAAAGCTGGTGCAGAGATAGCACTACATGTGTATATCTGACAGTCTAGCTGATTTTGACATTCAAGTTATATTCCTTTTGCCACTTCTATTTTGTTCCACGATAATTAAAACAACAACCCTACTATTATGAAAGCACCTTTTTAGTAGTTTCCAAATAAAAAATAGTCTTATCTACCTTTAAAAATTTATTTGTTTTCAAATTATGGATATCAGCTTGTTCGTTTGTATTGTGTTTGTGCTTTTTATGTATGGCTTACTAGGGCTAAGTATTTTAGCAGTCTTATGAGTCAATATAATGTTCAGACTACTAGAAGATTCATGATTACATAGCAATGAAAAAGAGGAGTGAGTTAGTAGTTTCTTAATAAGAAAAGTTTAAAGCTCTTGAGCATCTATGGGAAACATTTTGAGGTTTTAAATCCTGGATATGGGAAATTTAACAGTAATAGGTTCCTAGGCCTATTTTCATTCGATGAGTAAGATATGAAGGATTAATTTTAATGAGCACTGTGTGTGCCTATGGGAGGATGGGGGAGAGAGAGAACTGAAAAAAACCAAAACTATCTTTAAAGTAAGTTTACATTTTCATAAAGGGCTATAAAATGGCCCAGTTATTACAGCCATTATTTTGTCCATATGGGAGCAAGTATGGCATACTGTTAAGGTGTCTGGACTTTGAAATCAGAAAAATCTAACACAGAAAACATGTTCAATTACTTCCTACCTTTGTAAATTGGTAAACCTCTCTGTGCTTCACTTTTTTAAAACTGGAAAACATAGAATATTCAGGAAGGCTATTTTAGTAAATTATTGGAAAATAACGTGAGAAAATGGATATAAAACAACAACATTTTGGTACATAATAAGCCATAAATAAGTTTGATGATCATGATTGTGACAATGTCAGATATGGCACTCTCAACATGATTTCTCCCCCAAATAATTATTTTTGGGGAAAATATAGATTTCAAAGAAATCTAAAAGATTATAAAATGATTAGATCTCTAAAAGGCCTTCTGAACTCCATCAGGAAATCTCACAACAAATTGAGTAGAGGCATAAAATTCTAGGAGTAACCCATATTAGAATAGAGAGAAATGAAAGGTGCATATTAGAGATGTTGAAATGAGGGTCACAGAACTGGTTATCAGCAATTTTGACTCTAGAGTCCTAGATCATTTTTTCTAGACCATTGGAAACAACCACAACTTTTCTGTTTCCTTTATCCCTAAGATCAGAAAAATCAGTTTAGTAAGGTTAATCCCAAGTGAACACAGAGGAGTCCAGTGTGAGAAAGACAGCAAGGACAAGAGAACAAGTATCCTGTGAATGGTATAAAGCAGTGGAGTTGCTTTCTATTCTGACCAGAGTGAAGAGTGACCAAGACAGCCTTCCCCGTTCCCTTAGTTTAACTAATGTTAGGTTTCTTCCTGACTATAGGCTCCTGGTCTCTCTTTTCTCAAAGCAGTATTTACTTCAGAAAACTTGGCAGTTGTAAAATTTTCTCTCCTCCTACACAGAAATGTCTTTTTATACTACACAGAAATGTCTTTCTCAAAAACCTGGGGGCCATCTTTTGAAATGTAATCACTGGGAAACATAGAAACTTTATCCCTCAGTCTTTGAGGAAGAGTAGGATTAGCATTTGGGTAAGCACAATTAGCAAACCATGCTGGCCTTCATCACATTGACTCACCTACTCCCAACTTCCTCTAGTACTTTTCCAGTAGTTCATTACTGGGCCTACACAATCTGCCTTTAAAAAAAAACAAACAAAAAAAAAAAAAACGGTTGAGTTCAATCTCTCTGTTGCTGCAAGACACTTGAACAGTCTTTCTTGCCTGTTTAACTGATCTGGTGCATTTTTTCTTTCATGGGGTACTTCTTTGAATTTCTTATATGATGGCTCCAAAAGTCTGCATCTTATCTTCTGGCAATCAAAAAGATAGAGTGATACTAAAATGGTAGGATATGATTATGATTAAATGCAATCGTAGTGTGTATGATGGGCTGGAATGAAAAAAGACAGTAGTAGGAAAGATCAATAAAGCTCTACTGCTACAATCCAGGTGAGTAGGGAATTAAGAATAAGGAGCTGAGTTAAAAAAGCAGCAGTGAAAACCTTTCCAAAAATGATTTGTGGGTAGAAATGACAATATTTTTTGGATATGTGAGCAGAGTAAATAGAATGTTCACAAAGCAGTGAATTCTTCACCTACTAATTCAAAAATATTTCAGTGCCTAACAGTCATTATGCTCAATATCCTAAAGCCTGCCCTTATGGAGTTGCAATCTAGTGATCTCTGTCAACTTTTAGGATCCCAGAAAGGAGTGTCATAGGTAGAAGTCTGGCACCAATATCTGTATATGAAAGGTCCACAGATATTTTTGTATTATTAATTCTTTGAAGGACATATATAGATTTCACAGCACAAATTGTACCTGCTTCTCCTCATAGTTGAAGAAATTAATTTTAGATAATAAATTGCCCAATATTAACATACAATATATGTCATTTAGAGACTTATACTAAGATTTATATCTCTGGTATGATATGTAAAAATATGTTGATGCACAGATTAAGAGAGGACTTTCTAGAAAGTAGACACAGAAAATAATCTATCAAATCCCTTAGGATTTCATCTTCTTGCTGAGTAACATAAAATGATAGGGTATTTTGGCCAATTGCTATGATTTGGTCAAAGCTGACCACTTCACATATGAATCCCAATCCATTATATTTCTTTACATTTGCAGATATCTCTCCAAACTTACCTTCAATAAAACATACTTTCTGCATAGTTCCTCCACAATGGGAGATCTTATTGTACTGAGCCCAGTGTGTCCTACCCTATACTAGAAACACTTATTGAATACCTTTTACCTTGAACTTGTCAAGAATAGCTACAGTGTGCCAATTCTTCACTCCCAGATTGTATTGCTAGATTGGACATGTATCAATGTTGAATAGTTTCCTGAAAGCATCTTTTATCCTGGCATTGGAGTAGTTTCAAGATGAGAAGTAAGAGTTCGTTACATGGTGCAAGGCATGAGGCAAGGTGCTACCAGATTGCATGAGCAGAAAGCTGGCCACAATAGTGGTTACCATAGCTGTGGAGATGATATAAAGTCATAGACAAAATTCTATAAATTTTGTCTATCTAATTTGTCTATCTATAAATTTTAAATATCTATAAAGATATTCTTCCATCCACTTTTTATGGTATTATATTGTGTAATTCCATGTTCTAATGAATCAACAAATTCCATAGGATTTTACCAATATGAGGGGGTGCCATTTCTGCTATGAAAATTCACGAATAAAAAAAAAAAAAAAAAGAAAATTCACGAATATATCTAACCATCTATGACAAATCTGGTTACAAACTTTGAGTAAATCATGTCATTCAAGCTCAGGGCACAGCTGCTATCTATACAACAGTGTCAATGGAATAAAAATTAACAATGTGACATGCTAATAAAATAGAGAAATCCCAGCTTTCCTCTTAAACATAATAGCCTGACCCATATTTATTTTTCTTCTCTGCAAAAATTGGTGTTTTCCCTAAGCTTTTAAGAATTAAACCAACATATATGAAGCAGAAAAATGATAGATGTTAAGAAATTAAGGTGCCTCATAATGGGTTATAAAATTGTACCTCTTTGTTGCCCATGCAATATTGATGAGCTCGCAACGTTTAAACCTCTTTAATTTATGATAAAAGTTTTATTTCTTTCAGCAACAGCAGATATAATTTCCTTATCTATCATTAGAATGGTTTAATACCTTAATTAATTCACACATCATAAAGCAAAGAGTGTTTTTTATGCCTATTCCAATCACTCATGGCTCATGTTCCAGAAAAGAAGGTACTGTTTTCTGCTGATTCAAAAGATAGACCAAAGGAATATCGTCAGGACCTATCACAATTAGAATGGGAAGATAAAAAAAATTGGATTTCTATTGCCACTATTTCTATAGACCCATGAAAAACTAGGGATATTGTTAGGCTTTAGAACAAATCAGAAACCCACATTGCAATGCTGGATGTGTAACAGTTGAAGTCAGCAATGGTGACTCTTGGGAACACAGAGCTAGTTGCCTTACCAAACCCACGGGAGACTTAATACACTCCTTTCCTACCTCACCCTTTTTCTTATGGCAAAACCTCTCAAGAGCAAAGCACATGGCTAGGTTTATAAGTAGCAGTTCAAGATAACTAAAGATGTCTAAGTCACTGCTCCTGGAGGAGCCTTGAATTTTACTCTATTTTTTTCATCTACTGAATATCTCTTCAGAAGGCTCTTTCCTGTATATAAAGTACTGCTTGAATTTGCGTTCAAAATGTATTGGAGAGAGGGATGTGGCATTTGTAACACTGTAATAATAAATTGTTTAGTCTTTAAGTGACATAGGCCCAATGAAATAATTTTTGGTGATTTTCTAAAATTGCTGTGGTATAATGAACAGCATGTACTATAAAGGAAATGTCACTGGTGAGTTGGTAGACTGGCCACTGGCTATAATTTAAAAAACAGAGAGGCTCAGAAGATACTGTTCTAAGAGAAATCCTGATAGCCTAGCCCCATCAACAATTTTGGGAATGGTGATTCTAGGTGTCTCATGAAATAATAGGGGATACAACACCAAGAATGGAGAATTGGTAATTTAATTATGAGGAAAGGGGATAAATAATCCAAGAAGTAAATATAACCTATGGTATGAAAGGGAGATGTATATCACTCCCATCTTCTGCTCATATAAAACATCATTAATCTACCAAAAAACTCTTTAATGCAGAGTACTGAGAAAAACTCAAAACATTTTGCAACATAAACCTTCAGGCAAACATTCAACCTTTCAAAGAGAATTCTATGTGTAATCTCTGAGCTGTGATCATAGACAGTTTTATCTTCATTCTGACCCCCCCCAAATAAGGTGCCAGTATGAAGGGAACATTAAAACTTTGTTAAAAAACAACTAGCATTTTCACAAAGTACTTGGAATGTTCCATCTCACTATTTTAGAATATTTGATATCTATTTGTCACTTTACCATGTATTACCATGTACATATGATATGTTACAAATTACACGATTATTTCACATACATTACCTTTCTTGATGCTTACAACAGCTATATCAGGTAAAGCAAAGCAAGTATTATTACTAATCTAAGATTAAAAATAAAAAAGTAAAAGCAACAATCTCAGAACAACAACAAAAAATAGCTGAGGTTTTTGGTATATATATACATATATATAAAGATTACTTATTTTAAAAAGGCCACTTGTGAAAATGAAGTTTAAGGATAAATTATTAAGTTCTATTCCAAGAAAAGCATCTAAGAATTATTTGAATTATTTGTATATGGTTATAAGAGGTCTTCCTAGTTTTCCTGAGATCTTACTTGGATATTGTTTGTGAGTGATAGCTGCCCTGTCTATCTAGCAATTCTATATTCACATCAACAGCATCTCAAGATGCCAAGATTAGAGAAAGCCAGAAAAGTTACACAATGACATTTAATGGGGAAAACTGTATTTGTCATCCTCCAGGGCAAGATGATAGATAGATAGAAAGATAGATGGATTTTTAATTATTCTTTTAGCTGTCTATATGACTGACTATAAATTATAAGGCACAGGTAACTACATAGCTTTACTAATGTTCTTCTTTATCATCACCTGGGTAATGTGTCATTGAAATGTAAAAGGTCATTGGTGGACCCACTAACATTCTGGTCTCAGGAAGGATCTGTGGTCAAAAATAACGAGTTGCACTCCATCTTAAGAGACAGAGTGTCCTCCAGACTTGGGTGTCTAGGGTATTATTATTATTATTATTATTATTATTATTATTATTATTATATAAGATAGTATTTTCCCTTTAGAAGGAAAAATATATCAGATATAAAAGAATCATGTTGTAAAATGTAGATTTTGTAAAAAAGAACAAAGTGAAAGCGCTTGACGTATTTGATTTTAGGGTCATTTTACTCTAGTAATCAAGAAAGTATTGGCATAAATATATAACTTAAAGGAATAGAATAAATGGTTTCAGAAATAGACCAACATATTTGTAGAAAATTGATATTTGACAGAGGTGACAAAGCAATTCAATGTAGGAAGAATAATTTTTATTTCAACAAATGGTACTGGGACAATGGATAGACATTAAAAGCAAACACAAAATATAACAACCTGTTTCTTCATACTATACACAAAAATTAACTTAAAATGTATCAAAAATCTGTAAAACTAGGGCTATAAAATTTCTAGAAAAAAGTGCAAGGGAAAAAATCATAATGACCTTGAATTAGGCAACTATTTTTTAACTAGGACATAAAAAGCACAGAAAAAAAATAAATTCGGCTTAATCATAATTAAGAACTCTTGTTCTCCAAAATACACTATTAAAATAAAAGGAAAGTAATAGATTATGGGAAAATATTTGCAGAACAAATGCCTGACAGAGAGCACATATCTAAAATATACATAAATCTATAATAAAACAAATGCCTAACAAAAGGAAGCAGAATATTTGAAGAGATATTTTACCAAAAAAAAAAAAAAAAAAACGATACGTGAATGGAAAATGAGCACATAAGAAGATACTCATCATTAGTCATTAGAGGAATGCAAATTTAAACTATAATGAGATACTATACTTCCATTATAAGGGTTAACATTAAAAAGATTGATCATATTAAAAAAGAAAAGAGAGGGACTGATCATATCAAGCATTCCTGAGGATAGGAGCAAATGGAAATCTCATGGTAATGATGAGGATTGAAGTGTTACAAACATTTGAAAAGCAGTTGTATAGTTTCTTAAAAAGAGAAACAAATGCCCATTGCTAAGCACTGTAGTATGATCACATATATTCTCAGTGCCCAGATTTCCTCTTCTCCTCCACCTCTTCTTTCTCTTCCCCCTCCTCCTCCTCCTCCTCCTCCTCCTCCTCCCCCTCCTTCTTCTTCTTCTTCTTCTTCTTCTTCTTCTTCTTCTTCTTCTTCTTCTTCTTCTTCTTCTTCTTCTTTTTTTTTTTTGGCTTTTTTTTTTTTTCAAGAAAGTGATGAGTATCTGCCTCATTGTGCCATTGAGATGACTAAATTAGTATGTTTAAAATATACAGAATAGTCACTGACACAGGCAACTTGAGCATCTGATATTATTATTCATCTAGTTTTTACTCATTTTTTTCTTTCTAATTCTAACCTAGTATCTTCTTTAACCCCCATAATTTATCATCCCCTTCCTTATAGATAATGACCCTGTTGTCTTTTCTAATGGAACATTTTTATTTGGAGTATCTTTCTGATTATGCAAAAAAGAGTTATATTCTTACTGACGGATGCCCAGATTAGAGACTTGTTTCCCTAGGTAGAATTGATCCCATCCTTACTCAGCACAGACTTTGGGGAAATTAATCAGTTTGCTTTTCCATAGGATAAGGTATATCAATAAGTCTGATGCTTCATTTATATAACTTGTACCCAGAAAATAATTATTTTCTCTCTT
This sequence comes from Canis aureus, assembly GCF_053574225.1. NCBI lineage: Eukaryota > Metazoa > Chordata > Mammalia > Carnivora > Canidae > Canis > Canis aureus. Next base: position 21,462,681 of record NC_135639.1, on the reverse strand, counting down.
GAACAGCATACTATCTAGTCAAATAAAATCATTGGAAGTGGCAATTTCTTTGAATACAAAAAATTAGGAATCTTATATGAAATCTCCACTGATTAATTTTTCTCCAATGTATTGTACATAAATTTTTCATCATTTGCTTTACTCCAAACCCTAAATGTACTTACGTATTATTAAATTTACTAGTCTATCCCTTAACTTTCAGATGTTTGTGTATATTGGCTTTTCACTGTTTGGCCTCTTAAAGATCTTTTTCTGGAAAACAAACTGTTAGTTTATGAAATCTTTTGTTAATAAGTCTAGACATGAGGCTAGAAAATTGGTAATTGCAAATCACGTCCCATTCTCCACTACTCTAAAGCTTCACAAAATTGCAAGTAATTAAATAAGCTTAAAAATATTAGAAGTAGAGTATTTAAAGATTCTAAGAGCATTTTAAAAGAGATTTTTAAAATATTCTATTACTTTAGAAATTAAACCACTTTGGTCAGCTAATAAGATTAAAGCTATGTTTAAAAATTAAAATTAAAATGTAGTTATAAGGTATAATAGAGACTTATGAAGTCTCATCTTGCTCAAAAACCTTAATGGAAGTAATGTCTTTTGCACATTTAGGCATGGCTTATGGCATCTATATTATACTGGAGGAAAAAATAACAATTTTGCAGCTCAATGAGAATACCAGAATTGATTTAAGCGTCCTCTCACTGGAGCAAAAATTTATTACCTTCATCATGATCAAGTGAGAGTTTAAGTTTCTAATAAGATTTTTATTAGTAGTAAAACAGAAACCTGGTTGCCTTCTCTACAAAGGATATTTCTAAGTCATTTAAAATGGTTACTTTTTACAAAAAAGTTTGAGGTAAATGTTTTGCTGTTGTTTTTGCTTATTTGTTTGTTTTTTACTGGACATGAATTTGCTGAAGATCATTATACATGAAACACTTTGAGAAAATCTTCAATTATTTACAAAGATGAAAATAGTAAGGTATTATGGACTCCTGGTTTCTAGTGCAGAATGTGAGGAACTTAGTAATTGCTGCTCCATCCTGAAGACAAAAAAAAAATACTAAACAAAGTGAAAAATTAACTTTTTTGGGAGATCTTTCAGAGAAGTGATATTTCAGGGCAAACTAATGCCCCCCAAATTGGAAGGACACATAAGCAGACACAGAGAATTATAATTTACTGGAGCAGAAACCTCTGTAAGAATGAATGGCAGGGTAGGAAAACCTGAATTATAACTGATAAATTACTGGGGGCTTATTGAAGACAAATAGGAGAGTTAAAAACTCTGGAAGAATCTAGTAATAGAGGGGGCTTCCACACTTTTGTGAGTTTTGCCTGTAGGAGCTCTTCCAAATCCTTGCAGTAAATGTAAGAGAAAAATATTTTTTTTTGCTTTTAGCAATGGGTGGGAAAAAGTGTCCATTTTGAAATACCTCAGAGCATGCCATTCTTAATGAGGCCAATTCTCAGGAGAAAAAAATTTACTAAAACCAAGCCTGCTGGACTTTTATTAGAGACTAAACTACCTTGGGGTGGGGGGAGTGATATTCAACTCTAGTCAGCTCTAAGTTTCCATTTGGGGAAGAGAATGATCTGACTCTAACCTCTCTAGCCTTCCCTATAAGGGAAGGGAAATACATAGCTGTGGCCTCTCCAGTCATCCTGTCTTACTTAAGGAGGAAGAAAAGACTGAAAAGAGCAGTGGCAAAGTTCATCATCTGGGACACAGGCTCACCAAAAGACTTAGACTAATCTTAGGACTATAGAATATTCCCCTACTAATTATATTATTAAAGATCTATTTTTGACTTTTAGTATACTCTATAATATTTTGTGGAAAGGCAGACTAATAATTTAAAAGAACTATGACTAATATGCTAAGGGCTTTCATGAAAAAGGAGTCAATATGTAAGAACAAATGGATAATATAAGTGAGAAGATGAGAATTCTAGGAAAGTAAAAAAAAAAAAAAAATGCCAGGGATTAAAAGCACTCTAATAGAAATGAAGAATGTCCTCAATGGGCTTATTAGTAGACTAGACATAGCTAACAGAAGAGTCTCTAAGTTTAAAGACATGACAAAAAAAAAAAAAAGACATGACAATTCAAATATCTAAAACTGAAAAACAAAACAAAATAAATAGTAAAAAAAAAAAAGAGAGAATATCCAATAGCTATAGGAAAACTACAAAAGATATAAAATATACATAATTGAAATACCAGAAGGAGGGGAAAGAGAGAAAGGGACAGAAACAATATTTGAAGCAGTAATGACAGTGAATTTCCCACAAATTAATGGCAGACACCAAATCACAGATCCAGAAAGCTCAGAGAATGCCCATAAGGAAAGGAAGGAAGGAAGGAAGGAAGGAAGGAAGGAAGGAAGGAAGGAAGGAAGGAAGGAAGGAAAGCAGGCAGGCACCTAGGCATTTTATACTCAAAGCTCAGAAAGTCAATAAAGAAAAGTATTGAAAGAAGGTAGAAGAAAAAACATATCTGTGGATGAAAAAAGATAAGAATTTCATCCAACTTCTTAAAAATCATGTATGCAAGAAGAGACTAGACTGAATATTAAAGTATTGAGAGAGTTAAAAAATGTTAAAAGATTAAAAACTCATACCTATGGACATCTGGGTGGCTCAGCCATTGAACATCTGCCTTTGGCTCAAGGCGTGATCCTGGAGTTCCCAGGATCGAGTCCCATGTCCGACTCCCTGAGAGGAGCCTGTTTCTTCCTCTGGCTATGTCTCTGCCTCTCCCTCCCTCTCTCTCTGTGTGTGTGTGTGTGTCTATCATGAATAAATTTTTAAAAAATAAAAAAATAAAGTTAAAAAAACCCTCATACCTAGAACTTTATACTCTGCAAAATATCCTTCAAAAGTGAAGTAAAGACTTCTCAGAAAAGCAAAAATCAGGGGAAATTATTTCCATTAGATCTGTCTTGTAAGAAACTTCAAAAGTTTTTTTAGAAAAATGGAAAATATATAGTTCAGACAATTGGATCTATATAAAGAAAGGAGCATTGGAAAAAGAATAAGTGAAGTTTACTAAAGTGAGAAGTTTTATTTCTCTTATTCTTAGTTGACTTACAGATCACTATTCAAAATAATAATATCCATGTATGCAATTATGTGTGCATATGTGTATGTGCTTATGTATAAGTTAAATGAATGACAACAATGATACAAGAGATAGGAGAAAGTAATTAGGATTATTTTCTTTTTATTGGATACTTTCACTATCCATGAAGCGATATAGTATTATTAGAGAAAGTGGGCATGGGAGGTGCCTGGGTGGTACAGTCCGTTAAGTGTCAGATTTTTGGCTTCAGCTCAGGTCATGATCTCAGGGTCTTGAGATAAAGCCGCTTGTCAGGCTCAGTGCTCAGTGTGGAGTGTGGTTAAGATTCTCTCTCCCTCTCTCTGTGCCCCTCCCCTACCATCTCTCTCTCTCAAATAAATAAGTAAATCTTTAAAAAAAAAGTGGACTTAGATTAATTGTGAATGTATAATTCAAATTCTAGGGCAACCACTAATTTTTTTTTTCAAATAAACCTAATTGATACAATAAGAAAGGAGAGAAAATGGAGTAGTATAACTCCCACTTAAAACCTTAAAGGCAAAAAATTGTGAAGACAAAAATAGAAACAAAGTAAGAACAACAATTTGAAAATAATAAAAAGCAATATGGTAGATATTATTCCAACTATATCAATAATAACCTAAAAAACAACGTTCTAAAGACACTAATTAAAAGATAGAGATTGTTGGAGTCAACAGAAGCACAAAAATATATGTCGTTTAGGAAAAATAGCTCTAAATATAAAGACACGTGTAGATTAAAAGGGAGAGGATACAGAAAGATATTCCATGTTATCACAATAAAATTTTTTTTTTAAATAAAAAATAAAAAACAGGGGATCCCTGGATGGCTCAGCGGTTTGGCGCCTGCCTTTGGCCCTGGGCTCGATCCTGGAGTCCCGGGATCTAGTCCCGCGTTGGGTTCCCGGCATGGAGCCAGCTTCCCCCTCCTCCTGTGTCTCTGCCTCTCTGTATCTCTGTCTCTCTCTCTCCTTAAAAAAAACAAAACAAAACAAAACAAAAACACGTGGTTCTATTAATTTCCAACAGAGAAGACTGTGGAACAGAGTTATCACAGATAAAGAGAGCCATTACATGATAAAGAAGTCATTATTCCAAGAAGACATAACAATCTTCACTGTGTATAAACCTAACAACAAAGTGTCAAAATATCATGAAGTAAAAACTGGTCCAACTACAAAGAGAAATAGATAAATACACTATTATATTTGGAAACTTGAATATTTCTCTGAAAAATGGATCAATCAGGTAAAAAATCAGTAAGGACAGAGTAGAACCTAACAGACCTATGAATCAACTGGATATAATTGACATCTATTTCATACAACAAGAGAAGATTACACATTCTTTTCAGATTCATGTGGATATTCACCAAAATAAATCACATTCTGTGCCATAAAACACATCTAAAGTATTATGATCAATATTGTTTTCACAAGTAATTTATATGTTATATAAAATCTTTGGTTCTTTCTGGAACAAGATAAAAGTAACAAAAACATGAGAGGAAATCATGAATTTCTGAAATTCTGTCTATTCAATGGTTCCCAAAACCATTTCCTAGGACAATACAGAATAAGAAATAAATAACACAGCTTGAAAGATAAGACTAATAGATATAAAATAGTATTATATATTCAACTGCTTACAGTTCCTCTATCATTATTAATACGTAAGGCAGAGCCAGATAAACAAAAAATTTTACAAATCAAAATACAACATAATTCTGGAACTAATTAGCAATTATAGCAAGGTTGCAAGATATAAAGTTAATATACAAAAGTTTATTTCTTTCCTATAAACCAACAATAAATAAATGAAATTGAAGTTAAAAACAATCCCATTGATATTAGAGCCCCCCCAAATGAAATGCTTAGGTACAAATCTAATAAAATACATATAAGATCTACATGAGGAAAACTATAAAATTCTGATGAAAAAAATAAAGAACGAACAAAATAAATGGAGAAATATTTCATGCTCATAGATAGGAAGATTCAATATGGTCAAGATGTCAGTTTTTACCAACGTGATATATAGACTCAGTGCAATCCCAATCAAAATCCCAGCATGTTATTTCGTGGGTCTCAACAAACAGTCTATGGTTTTTATATAGAGTCAAAAGACTCGGAATAGCCAGCACAGTACTGAAAGAAAAGAACAAAGTCAAAAGACTGATGCTACCTGACTTTAAAACTTACTGTAAAACTATAATAATCAAGAGAATGTGATTTTGGTGAAAGAATAGGCAAATAGAAAAATAGAACAGAATAGAGATCCCCAAAACAGACCTAAATAAATATAGTCAGTTAATCTTTGGCAAAGAGCAAAGGGTTTGCCTTTGATAAAGGCAATACAAGGGAGGAAAGATAGCTTTTTCAATAAATGGTGCTGGGACAACTGAATATCTACATGGAATCATCATCACAATCATCTAGAAACAGATCTTATGCTATTCACAAAATATAAGTAAAAATGGATTATATACTTATATGTAAATGAAAAACTAAAACTCCTAGAAGATGACATAGGAGAAAACCTAGATGACCTTGGGTATGGTAGTGCCTTTTTAGTTATGACGCCAAGTACATGATCCATAAAAGAAATAATTGATAAACTAGACTTCATTAAAAAAAAAAAAACAACTAAACAAACAAAAAAAACTTCTGCTCTTCAAAAGGCAATCATCGAGAGAATGAGAAGACAAACCATAGACTGGGAGAAAATATTTGCAAAAGGCACATCTGATAAAGAACTGTTAATTGAAATATGCAAAGAGTTCTTAAAACTAAAAATAATTTTTAAAAATTTTAAAAATAGGCCAAAGGCTTTAACTTATACTTCACCAAAGAAAATAAACAGATGGCAAATAAGCATATGAAAAGATGTTCCACATCAGATGTCATTAGTGAAATGCAAATTAAAACAATAAAGATTAACCACTATGTATCTGTTGGAATGGCCAAAATTAAGAACTCAAAATACCACATGCTGACAAAGATGGGAGACATGGGAACTCTCATACATTCCTGATAGGAATACAAAGTGGTACAGCCACTTTGGAAGACATTTTGACTGTATCTTACAAAACTCAACCTGGGTGGCCCAGTGACTGAGTGTCTGCCTTTGGCTCAGGTCATGATCCTGGGTTCCTGGGATCGAGTCCCACATCAGGCTCCCTGCAGGGAACTTACTTCTCCCTCTGCCTATGTCTCTGCCTCTCTCTGTGTCTCTTATGAATAAATAAATTAAAATCTTAAAAAAAAAAAAACTCAACATACTCTTACCAAATGATCCAGCAACTGTGGTCCTTTGTATTTACCCAAAGGACTTGAAAACTTATGACCACATAAAAATCTGTACAAGGATATTTATAGCAGCCTTATACATATTTGTCAAAACATGGAAGCTACCAAGGTGTCCTTCTGTAAGTAAATGGGTAAATAAACTGGTATATCCAAGAAATAGACTATTATTCATTGCTAAAAAGAAATGGGCTATCAAGCCATGAAGAGCTATGGGGGAACCTTAAATATATCTTACTTGAAAAAAGCCAATCTAAGGAGGCTACTACTGTGTGATTCCAACTTATGATATTCTGGAGAAGACAAAACTATGGAGGCAATAAAAAGATGAGTGCTTGCCAAGGGTGTGTTGGGGTGGGGAGATGGATAGGCAGATCACAGAGGACTTTAAGGGCAATAAAAATACTCTTTATGATACGATATTATAATGATATCTGTCATACACATGTCCAAACCTATAAAATGTACACCAATAGTGAGCCCCAAGACAAACCGTATTTTAATATGTCATTGTAGGATTATCCTCATCAAAACAAATGTGCCACTCTGGTGAATAATATTGATAAAGGAGGAGAATATGCATGTCTAGGGGCAGTGAGTACATGGGAAATCTCTGTACCTTTCTCTCAATATTACTATAAACCAGCAACTGTTCTACATAGTCTTTAATAAAATAAAAATAAAAAATACTATAACCTATCACAGAACTTTCTAGAAATATTTACATAAATGTACTTAGAATAACTAAACTATCTTGAATTAAAAAAAAATTACCTAGAATATTAGGATGCCTTCTTTCGGGCAGCCCGAGTGGCTCAGCGGTTTAGAGCCACCTTCAGCCCAGGGAGTGATCCTGGAGACCCGGAATCGAGTCCCACGTGGGGCCCCCTGCATGGAACCTGCTTCTCCCTCTGCCTGTGTCTCTGCCTCTATGTCTCTCATGCATAAATAAATAAAATCTTAAAAAAAGGATGCCTTCTTCCTACTATTATGCATATAAAATGCTAACATGTGTGGTTCAAGAGTTCAGAGAAAGACAATTAATAAATGGATATCAAGATTCCCTGGAAGACATGGCACATGCAGTGGACCTTCTTAGTCTACTGCTGTCTGGATGAATGGAATGAAAAGCCAGACTTATTCAAGGATCACACAAATTATAACAAACACGGCATAGGGTTGGATGCACTTAGCCTAGGTTTGGTAACCATCATACAAAGCATAATCTCTAGAGAACAAAAAAAAGAAAAATAGGTTTGAATGAACATAAAGTTTGTTTCATATAGACAAATAATGGTAATGAAAAGCAAAATTAATCTGGATTTCCTATTTAAAAATACTGATTTGAAGGGAAAAAATAGGAAATAATTGATTTATTTTGAGATTGAATAGCAGTAGGCTGAATAGTCCATACAGTGAATAGGAAGGATCTGAATCAAGTCATGCCTTGCTGAATTTCAGAATTTGAAAGTTCAAAAGATCATAAGAATTTCTAGAAAGCTAAAAGAGGATGGAAAATTAGAATAATAACAGGCATTTCGATGAGCTTATTGGTGATACAAAACATAAGATATATGCATTAAATAGCATTCCAAGAAAAAAAATATTTTCAACCTAGAATTGTATATTCAGCAAAACTCATGATCCAGGGACAATAAAATAAAAAAAAAATTCAGACATACACAATCTCTTTTCTCCTTCTTCTCCTCTTCCCCCATCTCCTCCTCCTCCTTTTATCCCCTGCACCCCTACACATTTCTTTAGGAAGCTGCTGACCTAGAAGGTATACAATCACATAGGTTAAACAAAAGAAACTGACAAAGATCATTACATCAGAATCCAGGAAACAACAAGTTACACTCTGCAGATATAAAACATACAGAATGTAATCTATTTTTCAGTAGGAGGTCAGAAGTCTGTGGGATGTGGATCTCCAGGAGAATAAAACTGCAATCAATAAATTCTGGGTTATAATTCAGAATTTGGAAAGATAAATATTGTCTGGCATGTGAGAGGTTAGATGCAGTCCACAGAAAGCTTTACTTTGCACTGAGCAGTGTGTACAGTTCCAAACTGAGGTGAACAGTGACTACTATTGATATATATATATGTTTATATTTTATATACATTTTATATATTTTATGTATTTTAATGTATATATATACATTATATATAACATATAAGTTATGTATAACATATATATATAACATAATATGTAACATATATTAGATGTTTCCAGGTCAACATGATTAAAGTGGGAACTTTAGCTAAGCTGGAGCTGTGGAGCCCAGAATGCTAACCTCTATATGATACCGGCTTAGGCTGGCAAAGAAAAAGTTGCATGAGACTTGGAAGGAGGAAATATAGCAACTGCCATTAATATTAGAAGGTTGTCTTGAGATATGCTCATATATAAATAGAAATCAGCTCAGCGTGTACAATTTGTCTTTGATGTCCTTTGCTTTGCATCTGGCTTATTTTCCAGACTAAAGACCTTGCTGCCATTAGCCCTCTACCAGATGAACAACTATAGAACCACTGAGTGGTAATTTTATAACAGCACACCTTCCTGCCAGTCTCCTCACAAGCTCACCCTTTATAGATCTACTTTAGCAGCTGGATATTGCCTATCAGATATCACCAAAAGCTCTGATTTGTTTGACTGTGCCAGTGCTTCAGAGGAACAATTAGTGATACTTTCTCTAAGCTTCTGACTCCTACTTTCTGACCTTTATCTCTCCATCTCTTGCTGAACATCTAATATCTAAAATAAGTCTGTTAATCTCTTAATACTCTACTCTGTTTCTATGACTAAGGGTTTGAAGATTCAGGTACGAATCTTAAGGAAAGAAATGTGGAATTGGTTTTCTGCTTTGACAAGATTTAGCTGGACTAATGACAATGCTGCCAGGGATAAATAGAACATTTATAGTATCTGTTAGGCCTTGGCCAAAGTGTTACTAAATTTAAGACCTTTGGTCACCCAGAGTTAAGTGCTTTCAGAAGGCAACGCTTGGTGGGGGGGGGGGGGCGGCGGTGGTCAAGTAGGTTTGTCATAGAGCCAATGAACAATATAGAAGAAATAAAGACTAAAATGATTGTAGGTATTTGTGGTTGCTTCTAAGAGTACTGATGTACTTACAACCAAAAACCAAAAAACAAAACAAAACAAAAAAAACCTGTAACACATTTGAGCACAGAACTTCAAATTCCCAGATAACTGTTTGAATAAGAGACCAGACTACTTCCATTCTGCCTTGAAAGTAACCCATATCTTCTATAGTCAGAGTGAAGTTGCTCAAAATCTGAACTCAAAACTATCGTTATAGATTCTCTCAAGTTAACGGTAGGATATTGTTAGGAGATGTGGAACATTGAAAACTAGAATAGGGATCCCTGCGTGCTCAATGGCTTAGCACCTGCCTTCAGCCCAGGGCATAATACTGGAGACCCGGGATGGAATCCCGCATTGGCTCCCTGCATGGAGCCTGCTTCTCCCTCTGCCTATGTCTCTGCCTCTGTGTGTGTGTCTCTCTCATGAATAAATAAATAATAATAAAAAAGAAAACTAGAATAAAAATAAAATGGAAAATTCTAATGAGACTGATGGGTTTGAAGCTACAAATTCTGCCAAATCTCAACTTCCAGGAGAAGCAAATCACCCTGCCCTGTCTGAATGAAATTTTTATACCTTTCTTGAAGAACATGTAATGGTTTTTCCTGAGGTAGTTGATTGTAGGGGAATGGGGATACTGTTCAAGACCTATCCACACAGTATCTCACTGCAACTAGATTTATAACCAGATGGCTGTAGTTCTAGTGGGTTCCAGGAGACTGGATCCAAGGTATGTGCCCTGACTTAAGATTGTAGACACCGATATAATTTTAAGACTGCTAACTTCTTCATTAGAACTGAAATATATATGGAAATGCTATGATAATTTTAAATCAGAGAAGAAGGAATGTATTGTTAAGACAACTATTTCAAATGGATACGCTGGGCAAAATTGCTGGATTTATTAAACTGGAGCACTGAGAATGGTTCTAGCAGTTTTCTTACTGTTTGAAAACTGAACTCAGAGATGGTCTGCATTGAATCAAGTTGAGTTGCCAGGATGTCCATACTTTAAAACAGGGAAGTTTTCCCAAAACTTAGATATAATAATACTTGAGTTAATTTGATGTGAAAGACAAGATCAATCCAGGGGATCGTGAAGTTTGCCTTTAAGGAGAAATGGCCAAAAATATAGAATTATTCTAATTTGTGTACAGTAACTAATGGTTTGCCTGTATGTTCAAATATTTAGAAGGAAGAGAGTGGCAATGAGTCAAGGGAAGAGGTGGGTGCCAATGATCACAAAAGAGTAACCTTAGCTGGGAGAGAATCTTAATGATATTAGTAATTATGTGGATAAGATAAAATATTAAGTGAAATGTCAGTCAATCTCTCTCCCTAGGCCTAACTATCCTTGCCCAATGGGCTCGTGATAAATTGGCCATGGTGAAAAGGTTACAGTTTATGTATATTTTCAGAAACTCAAATTTCACTTCATCAAGGTAAATCTGGCCACAGCTATTGGCAAAAACTCAACCTGCCAACAACACGGATTAACACTGAGCTCAAAATTATCTGGGGAACCAACCAGCCATTAAGTAGCTAGTTGATTACATTGGACTATCTTCATCAAGAAAGAGGTAGTACTTTATTCTCATTGAAGTGAGCACTTATTTTGGATATGGATTTTCTTTCCTGACGACAATGATTCTGCCAAAATTCCCAACTAAATAGTTACAGGATGCCTTATTTATTGTCATGCATGTTACTTAGCATTGCTTCTGACTAGGGAACTCAATTTTCAGAAAATGCAACATACTAGTGGATTCAAACTCAGGGAATTCATTGTTTTTACCACATTATGATACATATGGCTTGATAGAATGGAGGATGACCTTTTAAAGATACACTGACAGCATCAGAGGATGATGACACTTTGAGGCTCTGAGGTATGTCCTCTAGGATGTATTTTATTCTCTGAACCTGTGATATAATAACCTTTCTTTTACTTTCAGAATTCATGGATCCAGAGATCAAGGCATGCAATTGGGATATTATCAGCTCTAATAGTCCATTATAAATATTTTTTCATCCCTAATACAAAATATTGAGTTCTTCTGGCTTAGATGATTTTGCTCTAAATAATTCTAACATGTGACACAATAAGATAATTTTATTAACTGCATTCTAAGAATGCCACTTGACAACTGTGGGCTTTCCGTGTCAATGAACTGATAGGCAAAGAAGGGAGAAACTACAATTAGGGTGATTTAACCTGATTATCAAGGATAAATTGGATTGTTTCTAGAAGATAGATATGTGGAATGATGTGACTTAAACATAAGAAGTCTTCTGGTGTATTACTGCTTTGTCCTGTTAAAAATCTTAGTAATAGGGCAGCCCCGGTGACCCAGTGGTTTAGGACCACCTTCAGCCCAGGGTGTGATCCTGGAGACTGGGGATCGAGTCCCACATCAGGCTCCCTGCATGGAGCCTGCTTCTCCCTCTGCCTGTGTCTCTGCCTCTTTCTCTCTATGTCTGTCATGAATAAATAAATAAAATCTTTTTAAAAATCTTAGTAATAAATATCAACAATGAAATACATGTAGAATTTCTATTAGCACAGATATTTCAAGTATGGACATTTGGGTCATCCCCCAGGTGTAGAATTATGACCAGCTGAAGTTCTTTCTGAAGGTGTGGGTAATGGAAGAAAGAAATTTTGAATACCAGGTATCAACAAGTGAGCAATTGTGCAAATGAGCCCTTTGGTGTTTACGAATATTTCTTCTATGCTTTGACATGAATATTTTTGCACATGTAATTCATATAAAAATTTTTCCTCTCCTATTTTTCACATATCTAAAAATAAGTACTGTTAAGAATGAGTAATAATGATTAAACTTAAATCTCAGTATTGAAAATTCAGAATATATAACTAGAGCAGGAAGAAATATACCCAAAGAAGAATATACATAAAAACATAACAAACAATAGTTTTATGTTTGTTCTTAAGAGAAAGTTAGTGTGTTTTCAGTTTTGCAAAGAATAATTATATCATTTTATAAGGAAATATAATTTTAATATTGATTTTATGTAGAAGCAAATTTGGCTAAATGAGGTATGTATAGATGACAAGTTGCAAAGAGTTTGTTTGTTCTGGATTGTACTATGTCAACCTTATTATGCTGGGAACTTTATTTCCCAGAATGACCATATGATAGGTTGAATGGTGGCCCTTAAAAGAAATGACCACCTAGAACCCATGAATGTGAATTTATTTGTAAAACATATCTTTGCTGATATAAGTAAGTTTAAGATCTTGAAATGAATTCATCCTTGATTATCTATCAGAACCATAAATCCAAATATTTCATTCTAGGAAAAAGAAAGGACAAATATAAGAGGAAAAGACTAGAAGGGAAGGCCATATGAATACAGAGGCAGAGATTAGATTTATACTGTCACAAGCCAAGGAAGGCCTGGAGCTACCAGCAGTTGGAAGAAGTAAGGAAGAATTTTCTGTTAATGACTTTAAAGGGAGCATGACCCTCCCAATACCATGGTTTTGAACTTCTGACTTCTAGAAATGTGAGAGTACAAACCACCGAGTTTGTAATTTCTACAGAAGTTTTATTAAACTAATACAACCCATTAGGCTATGCTATAGTTCTGGGTTACATTTAATGAACATAAAAATTTGGAATTTACTTGCAAGGCAGGAGTAACAAGAGAATTTACTGTCTAAATTTAGAAATAATCTTGGCGGGATGAGCACTGGGTATTATGCTATATGTTGGCAAATTGAACTCCAAATAAATAAATAAATAAATAAATAAATAAATAAATAAATAAATAAATTTAGTAAGAATGAATGGATGAGGAAGTAAGCAACAAACAACTCATTGTCCAGAGAGATGAAGATGCTGCCTAATAGTGACTTCCAACCTACCAGCAGTTGTGTGGCTGCAGACACAGAAGTGGTAGTTACACAATAAAAATACCTCTGCATAGAATTCTCTATAAGCTCTCTTGCTTTGGCACTTAATGTATTTTTGATGAAGGCTCTGACTTGTCTACTAATGGGTGGTTCTGAGGTGAAATTTCTTTATCCATGATTCATATTCCCCATTTCATACATTTTCTTCTCCAGCAATCTCCTGGTATAAGTTTCATGGTAAACAACTCTAGGGGATAACACTGCTATTTATAATCAAAACAGATTTACATACCTACTATGGCAATGTTCCAGAAAGTGAGAATTTTTTTTTATAATCCATACAAAAACTAGTAGGGGTGCTTTTTAGTCTGTAAGTGATTAAGGATAAATTTCATTTTAATTTAATTGATTCTAGAAAGATGGAAACATAAAGAGCTTTTGACATCATCAAATCTACCTGATTTCATACATGAGCAAAAAAAGAACCAAAGACAGTGAAGAAACATTCCAAGGGTCATAAATCAAGTTAGAGGCAGATCTAGAACTCAAGTTTTCTTGACACAGCTTCTTGATCTTTCTACCACATGAGTTTCTCTGACAAAGGCCTAACTCAAAAAATGAAAATATAGCTAGATTCAGATAACCAAATCCCATAATAGCAGATAACAGACATATGTACGTAACTGTTGTGACAAGAGACTGGTCATGGGGAAGGTAAAAACAAACAAACAAACAAACAAACCACCAGCACTGTGATTCAGTATTTTCCATTTCAGTTTTAGTCTCTTTTGGCTGGGAAAACTAATAAATAATGAGTCCAGGATAGTGGTAGATGTTATAGGTTGAGTAAATTCACATGTTTAAGTCTTAACCCCCACTTCCGGTACCTAAAAGTGTAAGCTTCCTCTGGAAATAAGGTCTTTGTTAGGTTAAAATGAGATCATTGAGGCTTATCTCAATCCAATATGACTGGTGTCCTCAAAAACAAAAGGGAGAGGAATTTGGAGATAGACTGAAATACTGGGAGAATGCCACATGAACATGAAGACAGCCATTTGGAAGGCAAGGAGAAAGGCCTTGAACAATCTTTCTCATGTAGCCCTTACAAAAAAAAAACAACAACAACAAAAAAAAACAATGCTGCTGATACCTTGGTCACATAGAAGTTTAACTTCTAGAACTATGAGACAAATTTCTGTGGTTTAAGACCCCCAGTTTATGTTACCATATCTCAATTGCCCTAGCAAATTAAAACAGATGGAAAAGAGGGAGAAAGAATTCCTCTTTGAGAGACAGAAGACCATGTTCTAAGAAGCAGGCTACACAATCCATTTGTAGTTGGTTTACATTATTAATAGGATAAGATGTAAGAACATCTAAGGTATTAAAATGCCATTTCAAGGTTATTAAAAAGGAGAGAAAAGCACACAGAGATGACTGCAACAGGCAAAGCTTTGCGCTGAGCCTGGTCATGGTTTGATGAGTTTTATGCTAAATAATATTATCAATGGCTTGATGTGACATCAATAAATGTTTTAAAACAATAATTACAAAGTTATTATAATAGATTACCAAATAAATTTTATAAGCAAAAAGAAAATGAAAAAAAACTTGGTTGTATAATTTATGAATAGAAATATAGCTTAAGGGATAATTAGCCCCAAGATACACATGAAAAAAAAATCAGACTTCTTAGAAACCTCCACACTGTCCACTTTCACAGTAAGAAGAATGAGACCCCAGCCACTAGGCAGTGATCCATCCTGCCTCTATACCCAGTGCCTTTCCTTCAGATCCTAGAAATTATGTAAATACTACTGAATTCTGAGTTTCCTGTTGGCATAATTTCTTTGTTATGGCATTTATTAAACATATACTGTACTAGACACTTCATATAAACTATCTTAAAAACCATCAAGAGGTATTATATTCTTGTTTTAAAGATAGAAAATTTAGGGATCCCTGGGTGGCGCAGCGGTTTGGCGTCTGCCTTTGGCCCAGGGCACGATCCTGAAGACCTGGGATCGAATCCCACGTCGGGCTCCCGGTGCATGGAGCGTGCTTCTCCCTCTGCCTGTGTCTCTGTCTCTCTCTCTCTCTCTGTGACTATCATAAATAAATAAAAATTTAAAAAAAAAGATAGAAAATTGAGGCTCACTGAAGCTACGTTATTGCCCATAGTTGCACAGCAGGAAGTGATGAGTTGAGACTTAAACCTTGGTCACTCCTGATACCAAAACCTTTTTTCTTTTCTACCATTTGCTGCTGCCTCCTTTATAGATACTTTCTTCCTCTTTCATTTACCAGAGTTTCCTTAACTCAGCTTCTGGATTCTTTGAGGCAAAGTTAGTAAGCTGCCTATGGCTTTAAGTTAAGTGGTTGACTCTAGACCAGAACTAGCCAATAGAAATAGGATATGAGTTTGTTTTATAATTTAAAAAATCTTAGGGGTGCCTGCTGGCTCAGTTGGTAAAGCATGTGACTCTTGATCTCAGGGTCATGAGTTCAAGCCCTATGTTAG
This sequence comes from Canis aureus, assembly GCF_053574225.1. Lineage (NCBI taxonomy): Eukaryota > Metazoa > Chordata > Mammalia > Carnivora > Canidae > Canis > Canis aureus. The sequence continues at coordinate 21,446,753 of NC_135639.1, read as the reverse complement.
CCATGGAGTCTACTTTAAAAAAATTCAGTGGCTGCATTGAAAAGCTAAAAAATTAAATAGGTGACATTAATTTCCATAATGTTTTATTTAATACAGTAACCTAAACATTAGCATTTTTACATATAATCATCACAAAAATATCAATATAGGGAGTACACTTACAGGACCCTTATGACTAGCCACATTTCAAATGTTCAATGGCCACATGTGGTTATTGGATATCCTATTCCTTGGTGCAGCTCTAGACTAAGCCTCCAACAGAGATTCTATTATTTCTTGTAGGTAAAGCCTGGGGGAAAGAGGTCAGGGTGGTTGCAGAGTGGAGTAGGATGTTTGAGAAGTCCACTGCTGAATGCAAAGAGCCAGCTGACTTTGCCTTAAATTATAATTGGCATACACTATTTTATTAGTTTCATGTATACAACATAGTGATTCAGTATTTTTATACATTATGAAATGATAACCTCAATATTTCTACTTACCCTCTATCACTACACAAAGTTATTGTAGTATTATTGGCTATATTCTATATACTGTACAGTATATCCCTGTGACTTAATTTTATAACTAGAAGTTTGTACCTCTTAATCCTCTTCACTTATTTCACCCATTCACCCATAACCTTCCCCTCTGGCAAGTACCAGTATATTCTCTGTATCAGTGAGTCTGTTTCTATTTGTTTTGTTTGCTTTGTTTCTTTTAGATTGAACATATAAGTGAAATCCTATGGTATGTGTCTCTTTGTATGATTTATTTCACTTAGCATAATGCTCTCTAGGTCCATCCTGTTGTTGCAAATGATAAGATTTCATTCTTTCTGATGGTTGAATAATATACCGTTATATATGTGTGTATATATATATATATATATATACACACACATATATATCTCACATCTTTTTTATCCATTCATCTATTGATGGACACTTAGGTTGCTTCTATATCTTGACTATTATAAGTAATGTCGCAATAGACATAGGGGTACATATACCTTTTCAAACAAGTGTTTTTATTTTCTTCAGATAAATACTCTGAAGTAAAATTACTGGAGTGTATGGTAGTTATATTTTTAACTGTTTGAAGAAACTCCATGTTGTTTCTATAGTGACTGCACCAACTTATGTCCCCACCAATATTGCATGGAATGTTCTATATGTATCTATTAAGTGTATCTGGTCTGATGTGTCATTTAAAGTCAATGTTCCCTTAGTTGATTTTCTGTCTAATTGATTTATGCACAGATGTAAGTGGGGTAAGTCCCTTACTCTTGTTGTATTACTGTCTACCTCTCTCTTTATTTCTGTTAATTTTTACTTTATATATTAGGTGCTCCTATGTTTTATGCATAAATGCTTACAAATGGTATATCATATGTTGGATTAACCCCATTATCATTATGTAATGCTCTTCTTTGTCTTTTCTCACTGTTTTCATTTTTAAGTCTATTTTATTTGATAGAAGTATTGCTACCTCAGCTTTATTTTGTTTTCATTTACGTGGAATATTTTTTTCCATCCCTTCATATTCAGTCTAAGTATCTATATATTTGAGGTGACTCTTTTATAATTAGCATATAATCTTTTCTTTTTTATCCATTCAATACCCTATGTCTTTTGATTGAAAGAGTTTAGTCCATTTACATGTAAAGTAATTATTGGTAAGTTATATACTTATAGCCATTTTGTTAATTGTTCTCTGGCTTTTTTGCAGTTCCTCTCTGTTCCTTTCTTTTCTCTCTTCCTGTGGTTTGATAATTTTCTTCAGTGTTATGTTTAGAGTTATTTTTCTTTTACTTACTATAAGTTCTTCCTTGTGGTTACTGTAAGGTTCACATATTACATCTTGTGTATAGAACAGTCTTTTAAGTTGATAGTAAGTTAATTTTGAACACATTCTAAAGCTTTATATTTTTACTTCCCCTGGCATGTTTCCTATTTTCGATGGCACATTTAAGGTCTTTTTAGTTTATGTATTCTTTGCCATTTATTGTAGTTTTAATTAATTTTATCACTTTCGTTTTTCATGCTTCATACATGCTTTATAACTTGTTGATCCATTAGTTTTATTGTGTATTTATCTTCTCCAGTATGATTTTTACTTCTATACATTTTCTTATTGTTATTTTATGTCTTTTCTTTTTAGCATAGAGAAGTTCTTTTAACATTTCCTGTAAGGGTGGTTTTAGTGGTTATATCTCCCTTAGCTTTTGCTTATCTCAAAAATTCTTAATTTTACCTTCAATTCAGAATAACATTACTGGTAAGAGAATCCTTGGTTAGCAGTTGTTTTTTTTTTTTTGTTTTTTTTTTTTTTAATTTATTTTTTATTGGTGTTCAATTTACTAACATACAGAATAACCCCCAGTGCCCGTCACCCATTCACTCCCACCCCCCGCCCTTCTCCCCTTCCACCACCCCTAGTTCGTTTCCCAGAGTTAGCAGTCTTTACGTTCTGTCTCCCTTTCTGATATTTCCCACACATTTCTTCTCCCTTCCCTTATATTCCCTTTCACTATTATTTATATTCCCCAAATGAATGAGAACATATAATGTTTGTCCTTCTCCGACTGGCTTACTTCACTCAGCATAATACCCTCCAGTTCCATCCACGTTGAAGCAAATGGTGGATATTTGTCATTTCTAATAGCTGAGTAATATTCCATTGCATACATAAACCACATCTTCTTTATCCATTCATCTTTCGTTGGACACCGAGGCTCCTTCCACAGTTTGGCTATCGTGGCCATTGCTGCTAGAAACATCGGGGTGCAGGTGTCCCGGCGTTTCATTGCATTTGTATCTTTGGGGTAAATCCCCAACAGTGCAATTGCTGGGTCTTAGGGCAGGTCTATTTTTAACTCTTTGAGGAACCTCCACACAGTTTTCCAGAGTGGCTGCACCAGTTCACATTCCCACCAACAGTGTAAGAAGGTTCCCTTTTCTCCGCATCCTCTCCAACATTTGTTGTTTCCTGCCTTGTTAATTTTCCCCATTCTCACTGGTGTGAGGTGGTATCTCATTGTGGTTTTGATTTGTATTTCCCTGATGGCAAGTGATGCAGAGCATTTTCTCATATGCATGTTGGCCATGTCTATGTCTTCCTCTGTGAGATTTCTGTTCATGTCTTTTGCCCATTTCATGATTGGATTGTTTGTTTCTTTGGTGTTGAGTTTAATAAGTTCTTTATAGATCTTGGAAACTAGCCCTTTATCTGATATGTCATTTGCAAATATCTTCTCCCATTCTGTAGGTTGTCTTTGAGTTTTCTTGACTGTATCCTTTGCTATGCAAAAGCTTCTTATCTTGATGAAGTCCCAATAGTTCATTTTTGCTTTTGTTTCTTTTGCCTTCGTGGATGTATCTTGCAAGAAGTTACTATGGCCGAGTTCAAAAAGGGTGTTGCCTGTGTTCTTCTCTAGGATTTTGATGGAATCTTGTCTCACATTTAGATCTTTCATCCATTTTGAGTTTATCTTTGTGTATGGTGTAAGAGGGTGGTCTATTTTATTCTTCTACATGTGGATGTCCAATTTTCCCAGCACCATTTATTGAAGAGACTGTCTTTCTTCCAATGGATAGTCTTTCCTCCTTTATCGAATATTAGTTGCCCATAAAGTTGAGGGTCCACTTCTGGATTCTCTATTCTGTTCCACTGATCTATGTGTCTGTTTTTGTGCCAGTACCACACTGTCTTGATGACCACAGCTTTGTAGTACATCCTGATCAAAACTCTTCAGAGTGTAGGGATAGAGGGAACATTCCTCGACATCTTAAAAGCCATCTATGAAAAGCCCACAGCAAATATCATTCTCAATAGGGAAGCACTGGGAGCCTTTCCCCTAAGATCAGGAACAAGACAGGGATGTCCACTCTCACCACTGCTGTTCAACATAGTACTGGAAGTCCTAGCCTCAGCAATCAGACAACAAAAAGACATTAAAGGCATTCAAATTGGCAAAGAAGAAGTCAAACTCTCCCTCTTTGCCGATGACATGATACTCTACATAGAAAACCCAAAAGTCTCCACCCCAAGATTGCTAGAACTCATACAGCAATTCGGTAGCGTGGCAGGATACAAAATCAATGCCCAGAAATCAATGGCATTTCTATACACTAACAATGAGACTGAAGAAAGAGAAATTAAGGAGTCAATCCCATTTACAATTGCACCCAAAAGCATAAGATACCTAGGAATAAACCTAACCAAAGAGGTAAAGGATCTATACCCTAAAAACTATAGAACACTTCTGAAAGAAGGTTAGCAGTTGTTTTGTTTTGTTTTTCCTTTCAGCATTTTGCATATGTCATGTCACTCCATTTTGGCCTATAAAGTTTCTTCTGAAAAAATCTGCTATTAGCTTTATGGGGTTTCCCTTGTATGAATATGTTGCCTTTCTCATGCTGCTTTTTGTATATAAGATTTTATTTATTTACTCATGAGAGACACAGAGAGAGGCAGAGACATAGGCAGAAGGAGAAGCAGGTTCCCTGTGAGGAGCCCAGTGTGAAACTTGATCTCAAGACCCCAGGATCACAACCTGAGCTGAAGGCAGACACTCAACCACTGAGCCACCCAGGTGCCCTTCTCATGGCTGCTTTTAATATTCTTTCTTTCTTCTTAACTTTTACCATTCATTTGTAATGTGTCCTGGTGTGTTTCTTTCTGGGTTCATCTTATTTAGTACTCTCTGAACTTTCTGGACCTGGATGTCATTTCGTTCCCCAGATTAAGAAAATTTTAAGCCATTATTTCTTCAAATAATTGTTCTGGACCTTGCTTTCTCTCTTTCTCTGAGTCTTCTAAATTACAAACGTGATTCCTCTTGATATTGTTCCAAGATCTCTTGAGGTATTCTCATTTATTTTAATTCTCTTTTTTATTTCATTGCTCTCTGGGTGTTTTCCATTGTTTTGTATTCCAGTTGTTCTCTGGTTTGTGCTTTATTTCATCCATTCTCCAGGTAAACTTCTCTAATGTATTTTTTTAGTTTAGTTATAACTTATTTCTCTTTGTTGAAGTTCTTACTGTGTTTATCTATTCTTTTCCTGAGATCAGTGAGCATCTTTCTGACCATTATTTTGAACTCTTTCAGGCAAATTGATTATTTCCATTTTATTAAGATCTTTTTCAGGGGATCTGCCTCTTTGATTTGGAACATAATCCTCTATCTCCTCATTTTGTCTGTGTCTCTGTGATTTTGTGTATTAGGTGAAGTGGCTAGTTCTCTGTCTTGAGAGAGTGATCTTGTGAAGGAGCTGTTCTGTGTTGCACAGAAGCACAATCTCCCCTCACACTAGATCCAGGCCTTCTCTCGTCATCTCTTCTGTGGGTCACATGTGCCCACTAGCTATGATCTGGTTGTGGTTACTGTGTAGGGATGGCACGGCTTGGTGCACTCATCTGGACTTGTTGTGGCTCAGCCACTACATGGGAAAACAACATTCAAACCACTTGACATTCCTGGTTGTGGTTAGGTGTCTGCATGGGGAGGGCAGGTCTCAGAGACTCATCCAGCCCACTGGTGTCTTGGCAGCTGAGTAAGGAGGACAGGCCTCAGAACATTCACTCATCCTGGTGGCAGCTTGAGTGTTGCACAGGATGGACAGGGCAGTGGGTGCTTGGCCAGCCCAATTAGACACAGGATAGCGCATGCCTCCAGTGCTAGCTATCAGGCTAGAGAGAGGACACCAAAAACAATACCTTATGGTGTTCTCACCAGGAAGATGGCATGAGATAGCAAAAATGGCTTCCACCAGTTCATCCTTCACTGGTAAAGTCCTCTGTAGGTTTCTACTTCTTTGGAACCTGCTTTAAATTTAGTGAGTTTCCTTCTCTTATTGCCTAGTTACTTTTAAACTTAAATCTATTGCTTTTGTACTGAATCTCATGGTTATTGTGTTTGTGCACAAGCCCTCTAAGAGTATTATTTTCATTCCCTATAGTTGTGTAATTCTTCTGGTCTTACACCCTTGATTTTCAAATCCAGACATTTTGGGAGCTCATCTTTTCAGTCTCAGCAGCTAGAGTCTGGGTGCTTAATGTGGGGCACAGTCTCATCATTCCTCCAGGGAGAGTTCTGTATTTTTGAGATCCATCAAATTGGGGATGCACTGCATTAGAGGCGGGATTCCTGGGGGAGGTGGTGTCTTTGCCTCTCCTACTCCTCTTAATGTGTCTACTTTGTCTTTTGTTGTGGAGGTCCTGTTTTCAGGTCCTTTTCAGAGGAAAATTATTCCATACACAGGTGTAAATTTGTTGTCTCTATGGAAGGAGGAGAATCAATATCTTCCTATGCCGCTCCCTTGAGCCTCATCCCACCAAGAGTTTTATTTTGTTTTAAATCCTAAGTTAAATCAATATTTGATACTTTCTTAGTAAGGTCCCAGACTAGAACCAATGCTAACCAATGCTAACCTGGGGTGAGGGAACTGACAGAGCACTTCTGAGGTTGGCTGGTTAAGGATTAGACAATTGGTATTTCAGATGTTTGATATTTTTCAAGAGTTTCCAAGTTATTCTCAAGAGTAATATTATGGGAAGAGATTAGTATGGAAACCAGGATGCCTACATTAACACCCTAGGTCTATCATGTGGGTGACTAATTTCATTCTTAAGGTCTCAGTCCTAGGACCTGGACAGGATAAGACAAGTGAGACATGCAGGAAGCCCTTAAATCTACATACTAACTGTAAGAATTGTGAAAGTGTAGTGTCAACCCTGAGAATGAGTGCCTCCTTAAATTCTGCATCCTAGGCACCTTCCTTGTTTCATTTCAGTCCAGTCTTGGCTTAGTTCCCTTTCTTTAAAATGAGTGACTTGGTCTTTTTTTTATCTTTAAGATTTTATTTATTCATATGAGAGAGAGAGAGAGAGAGAGAGAGGCAGAGATACAGGCAGGCAGAGAAGCAGGCTCCCTGCGGGGAGCCCGATGTGGAACTTGATCCCGGGACTCCCTGATCATGTCCTGGGCCAAAGGTAGATGTTCAACTGCTGAGCCACCCAGGTGTCCCGAATGACTTGCTCTTAATCAGTGATTCTTAAAATGGGTAACACAGAACAAGAGTTTTTTGGCTGCTTCATAAAATAAGGTTCTGTAGGTGAGGAAGTTAAGTTTGGAAATGTAGTATACTATATTCCTCTCTTGGAAATTTATAATACATCTGATATTATTGATGCTGATCTGATATACCCTACAGAAATTACACCTGTTTAATTTGATGTAATTCATTTATTTTAAAGTTATTATCAAAACTTTTTGCTCCTTCCTTTTTAATATCTGAAAAAATCCTCTTAGAAAAACAGTATATCAGGAATCCTACAAGAAGTGTCTAAGTAATCATTGGAACAGTCCTCTGAAGTAGGCATAGTAACTATCCACATTTACAAAGGAGGAAACAGATAAAGTAAAATAATTTGAAGAGATGTTTGGGCTTTACCAATGTGCTTGTATGTCATTATGTTGAACTTAGCATTCATAAAGAAGTTTTCTTGTGTTCCTTATTTCTCTAAAATTTAGTGTATTTTATTTTAGAATAATGAAAATATATACTTGTGTAATGAAGTAGCAGTTTTTGTCTAGACTTTGCTTTTTTCTTCTCTCTTTTTTAAAACTTCTTGTGTTAACCAACTTATGATGAAACTTTTACTTAGCTCTCAATGCCCCGCCTTCCATGAATTTCTATCAAATAGTTTTTAACATTCATTACCTTTAAGAAACTCCTACACAGTCTGAATTTCAACCTTAGATTATTGTAGTTTGCTGAATGATGCCTGTCTTTGCCACTAAGATAAATAGAATGCTAAGGGAGTGATATTGGATAGCACTTTGCATAGAGTTGGCTGCCCAGTGTGTAAAGAGGGAAGCAGGTGACAGAGTGAATAATTGTCTTCAAAAGGCCCTTTTCTGTTGAGTGTCATGATCTTGCTAGGAGTTCATTACTGAGCAAAAAGTATATACCAGGGACTGTGCTAGATTCTAAGCATACGATGGTGGAAAAGGTATACACAATTCATGTTTTCTCATGACTTATAATCTGATGGTCTTATACTCTCTATATATGCCCAAGTAAAAGCTAATGAGTAAATTGTGAATTGAAAAAGTCACTTTCAATTCTCTACTATTCAACACTTCTCTCCACTGTCCCCTGTGATTGGCAGAACCCATCAAGTTAAGGCGCTGAGAGATGCTTCAGCTATATCCACAGAGAGTTATTGTATTTATATTTAGAAATTCAATCCCTCAGCAATTCTTTCAGTCCAGGAGTTGTAGGTTCAAATACAATTTCCATTAGTCCATATTCAAGGAGGTTGAATATACACTTTGGCTTCAGTGGCAGTGACATAGTAAATCCCCTTAGGACCTAAAGTGACTGCCAAACTGTAGGACTTTGCACTTGGGAGGAACTAATGCAATTCAAGTTGACTACACTTGATACAGATCCTTTTTTTCTGGGCCCATAAGAGAATTTTGTTGACTTCCTCTTAGCAAGTGAGTAAATAATTGGGCCGAAAACATATATGCTATGAGGCTATATTTAGAAGGGTGAGTCATCTCATATTTTATCACATTCTGAATTCCTATTTTAGAATGAGATCACTGTTTTGATTTTATGCTCTGCCTACTGTTAACATTCATATATGTTATGGCATGTCTGACTGACCAGCAGGGTAACTTGCCAATTAGTTATCCATATATAGGACCAAGCTGTATCTGGGGAAAGAGCTCATTTTCAGGAAGATTAACTATTTTTTTTCTCTCCTTCCTTCCTTCCTTCCTTCCTTCCTTCCTTCCTTCCTTCCTTCCTTCCTTCCTTCCTTCCTTCCTTCCTTCTTCATAAGCTACTTAAGTAAAGCAATAGAAGTGGAGAAGGAGCAAATAAATCTGTAACTGGCTGCAGTCAGTTCATTGAGATGGACTTTTTCTTTTCCCTTTTTTAAAGTTTTATTTCTTTATTTTGGGAGGGGGTAGAGAGACAGAAGGAGAGGGAGATAGAATCTTAAGTAGACTGCTGAGTGTGAGCCAGACTTGGGCCTTGATCCCATGACCCTGAGACTATGTATGACCTAAGCCAAAACCAAGAATCAGATGCTTAGCTGACTTAGCCAGGCGTCCCAAGATGGACTTTTTCTTATAAAGCCTCATCATTAAGGAAGAGATGGTTGATTCCCAGTATAACATGAAAGGCTAAATACAGCATGTACCTCCCAGGGTCCTGACATTTTTTTCTCCTTTCATCTCACAAGAATTTAAGAGCTTGAACGATATAGAACCTGTATTAGTGGGTATCCCTGGATAGCTCAGTGGTGTAGCACCTGCCTTCAGCCCAGGGCATAATCCTAGAATCCCAGGATCAAGTCCCACATCAGGTTCCCTGCATGGAGCCTGCTTCTCCCTCTGCCTGTGTCTGCTTCTCTCTCTGTCTCTCATGAATAAATAATAAAATAAAATATTAAAAAAAGAATCCGTATTACTCATATTTAAATTACTGATATCTACCATAATACCTGGTCCATAGTTGACAGTCAATATTTTTGAATAAATAGAAATTAGAGTTACAGTTCAACTTAGGGAAAGGACTGTAATTAGACTGGATTTTTTTCTGTGTGGTAGGCACTGTGCTATGTAGATTTCACATATGGTATCCTTTATTAACTAAAATGACCTTTTGGAGTAGGTAGTGATGTTTTTATCCTTATTTTTCAGACGAAAAAATTAAGGGTCAGAAAAGTTGAGTGAATTGGCTAAGGTCACATGGCTGGTAAGGAAGCTAAATGACCTCAGGATTATGTAGCTCTAAATTTCTTGGTACCTCCTAAATATTTGTGTGCTGACTTCAACCTGAAGCTCTATCTGTGTACTTTAGGGCACAGTACAAAAACTGAAAGTTTGCCAGACTTGACAATAATTAAAATATTGATAAAATAATTAACTCAAACTATTTGACTATGGAATATCCTTCATGTTGGTTATTAGTTTCCTTACAACTGATTAGAATGTGAATCTAAGATGAGAACAGGTTATAAAGATTACCTAATTATTTACTATCTTAAATTTTTAGGGCATACTTAAATATGTTGCTATGGCTAATGTATTAGTATACCTTTTTGAACACTGAGAAACAAAGGAAAGCCCCCATGATATTTCAATATTTGATTTCAGATTTCCTTTGACTTCCTACTTTTATGGGGCATTATATAAATTTCCTTTTGTTATTTGTTTTATTTGTTAAGCTATTTTGGATTAGATTTTTATCATTTTAAGTAAAATGAGTTCCAGTGAATGCAGCATATACTCTACCTACCAGTTCCAAATCTATAAATTTCCGAAAACAATCCAGTGAAATGGTATTAAAATTTGGACTAGGAATGCACACTCCTTTTCGTTCCAGTCTGGAACTGACATGAGTCTTTTGACTCTGAATTCTTTAGATTAGAAATTGACTCTAGGCTACCGAAGTTCCAGCTTTATTGAGGTATAATTTACAAATACAATTGTAAGATATCTAAAGAACGATCCTGGCAATAGCAGCATGCAGAGGGAGGATATGTGGACTCAGTGGCTGTGTGAGAGACAACAGGTGTGTTCCTGCAAGCCCCTGCCTGGAGGATTCACATTACACAGGGAGACCTGATCCAGACCTTGAGAGCTGCCTTCCACTCCCAGCTTGAAACAAGTGGAAGGGTTTGCATTCCTGAAGCCTTGGTGACCCCCTCCCAAAGACCACTTTGCCCTGATGCCATTCTGGCTGCTTGCAGCCCCTCTAAGATGGAGGTCCTGGCTGAGTTCAGCAGTGAGTTCCCCCAGTGTGTGATTTTTTGCCAAATCATCTCCCAGGGAGACTTGGAAAGACAGGGGCCATCAACACTGAGCACATACCATGCAGACTCTTCTGCAGCATAGACCACAAACCTGTGCTGGTGCAGAGGATAGTGCGCAAGAGTAAACAAGCCTAGCAAAGTTCTTCTGTGCAGTCCAGAGGGAACTGAATTGTTGCAACAGCATGGGTGCCCTGGAGATGCACCAGGTCATGGAGCAGCCGAAGAGGAGCATCTGCTGCATGCACCTCTACTCCTAGGATGCCAAGAAGAGAAGAAAAAACCTGAAGAAACTGGAACTCATCCTCTTGCGAGACCAGTCAACCTCCCCATAGCTGCCACCCACCCTGCTGCCACTTCCACTGCTGCCATCAGCTGCTACCACCATGGCCTCCATGATGGCCCCTTCATCCCCTATCTACACTGTGCCTAGGGTCTTTGGCCCCTTCCCTCTGCTGCCCAGCAAGTCTATGGTGAAGTTGCAAGTTGCAAGGTTTAAAGTGAAATTAAACTGGGTTGGCCTGTCATTGAACCCAAAAAGCCACATGGTTGGTCCTCAACCACTGAGGCTTCACTTCTCATACCTGGCTGGAAACAGTGAGAATGAGCTTCATTGCCCTGGCTTCCTTGGCACCTGGGCCTTTAGTGGCTCAATTTAAGCCTGTGCAGAGACTCAAGGATGACTCCAAGAAAGACCTTAGCAGCACAGATCTATGCCCCACAAAAGGGGCCCATAACCTCTTTCCTACAGACCATGGCTAAGGCAATAAATAGAGTTCCCATGAGGTGTCTTACTTGTGCTGGGCTCCCTAGAGGCTGGGTGATCACTTAAGCTTCCTCCAGCTGGAAGAGATTGATTTGTCAAGGTAGTGAAAACCTGAGGCCCCTTTAGCTTGAGCCTGCCTACAATAGTTGGTCAGTTCAGCACTACTGTGAAGTCCCCTCACTTGCACTCATTCTGACATGGGAATTGGCCACGGAACTTAGAAAGAAATGAGTGACAAGACAGTGCTATACTACCCTACAGTGATTCTGTGGCCCTTAGGCCTCACTTGACCCCACCGAATTGCAGGTCTATTATTTTGTACTATACTTGGTGCCTAAACTCAAGCCTTATCTGGATGTAAGTTTAGAAACAGTGATCTAGTACCTCCCTGAAGGAAAAGAGACTGTATGTTAGTTTCCAATTTGGCAACTCCCTAAGGAACTTCAGATATGTGACTATCATTGCTACCTCACACATCAACCTTAGAATCAAACCTACATGTGAGACATGAGTCCTCACAAAATGCTTGATGGCTGCTGGACATTAGAAGATATTCATTGAACCCTTGTGTATACCCCACACCGTGCTTGGGACTGGAGATAACAAACCAAATAGTTGGGGTTCTTGCTCTCAAGGACCTTAAAAATAAAATAAAATTTTAAGATATATACATTGTGAAAGAATTTCTCCTATGTAGTTAACATATCCATCACCTCATATATTTGTTTATTATATATTTGTATATATCTTATATACATTATTTATATAATGTAACTATTATATTACATATAATTTACTTATTTTTAAAAATTATGCATATATATGTACATATATATGCATTTAAGTTTTCCTTTGTTGGCAAATTTCAGTTATACAATAATACAGTGTTATCAACTATAGTTAAATGTTATACATTATATCCTCAGACTTTACAGCTGAAAGTTTTTTACCCTTTTACAAACCTCTCCCTATGTCCCCCGTCTACTTAAGTTCATATCAAAGATCCTGAGAATTTTTCTCTTTACAATGACCACACTGAGCCCCTTATTCAAGGGAGAACTAAGGCATCTGTGAATTTTCATAACTTCATTTGCTATACCAGCAATTATAATCTCATGAATTAGTTGGACAACTTCTCCTTCATGATAAAGCTTGAGGATTTAGCATTCACTGGCCTTTCTAATGAACATGTTAATAAAAATACATTTATGAGTTTGATAATTTTATGACATTTGGATACTTTCTCACTTATTTGTCTTCCAGATACTTCCAGGCATTTGGAGCCTAATTCTATCTGCCCTAGTGAATTGCATTATATATTCTTATTGTGGAATATAACAAAACTGGTTTTAAACAAGAATATAAAGTCATCTAAAAACACTTAAGGTTAAAGCAACATTTTAAACACCCCTTTATTAGGTTTTAGAATATTGCTGAGTTTTTTTTTATCTGTCTTCAGCAGATTTGGTATGGTTTTATGATTAATTATATTTGCTATGTTTCATGATTCAGTGAAATTGTAATAACATTTTAGATGCACTATCATTTATCACCCAAGCAGAGAGGCACCTCTTTCTTTCTCTAGTTTGCACTTTATCAATTTAATATAAAACCTAACCTGATAATCTTTCAACTTCAAATATCTTGGGATATGAAGTGGAACTCCAATCATCTAAACTCTCAATATGGCATTATATTACCACCTAAAAATAGAATACTTCATGTGATAAATTATTGTTTGCTGATTGGTAAATGTATTTAACAACAACAACAAAAAAAGGTTTTGCTAACTTTATGGAAATGATTGAATTTAATGTAAAATGGTGTCTGTAACACAAATCTATCTATTTAATTTGACCTAGATGATTGCACATTTCCTTCTTTCCCTCTACATATTTAATGTAAACCTATTCAGCAAGTGTCATAGTCAAATATGCTAATTTACTACACATGGAACAACTAGAGAAAATCAAGATGATTTTTAATACATAAACATAAATACATGTTTTCTAAATTAAGTACCAAATGTGTGGCCCAAACACTAGTGGAACTGAGTCTTGCACTGAATGCCAATTTCATGGCTCTTAACCTAAGGTTGGAATAGGCTTCAGTGAAATTGTATGCATATATCTACTTTATATATACTTACACTTTCTTCTGTTAAATGTTCATAGCTCTCATATGATCTCAATGGAGTCCATGACCCATTCTATCTGAGCTCTACTGACATACTATTTTCTCCATTGGTAAAATTTAAAATAGTAGATTCTATTTTCCTTCAATTCATTTCACCTCTCAGATTCTGATCAATCATCTTGCATGTACAAACTAGCCGTTCTCCTCTCTTCCTTCCTTTCCTTCTTTCTTCCTCAGATAATGTAGTCAACATCCCATTTATAGAGGAATATAGGTTCCACTGAGGAGTAGCGATCTCCAGAACTCATGTGGTTTGTTGTTCCCTTGCCTAGGTGTTGGGTGTTAGGGTGTTTTGTGATTAGATTTTACCAAAGGGAGATTATATATATAGTTGTTGGAATGGAATACTGAGAGTGAGAGCACACAGATAAAAGGTAAGTGTTATGACTGCAGAAATGACAAGGGAACATATGCAATAAGCCAGAGGAAGAAGTTTGCCTTTTAAAAAAATATTTATTTATTCATTTATTCATTCATTCATTCATTCATTCATTCATTCATGAGAGACACACAGAGAGAGGCAGATACATAGTCAGAGGAAGAACCAGGCTTGTTGCAGGGAGCCTGATGAGGCATTCATCCCAAGACCCCAGAACCACAACCTGTGTCCCAGAAGTTTGCCTTTTTTTTTTTTAACAAAGTAAGAGACTAGAAAAACTATAAAGATCCAGGAAATGGGATCAGAAATTGTAGATTAATAGAAATGATCAAATTGTAGAGGGTCAATGCAGAAAACAGGACAGAGCAATTGCTTGGAAGAGGTAGCATGGCATCACATCTAAGGATTCATACAAATAGACTATATTAAGATGCATGTGAGTTTTATTTAGAGGACAAAGCAGCAGGCCCAAATCTGCTGTTCTTTCTCTTCCATCATGCTTCCCTCACTTAAGTTTCTCTCTCTCTCTCTCTGCAACAACAAATTCAAAAACTTCTTAAGAATGGGAGGCCTCTAGAATGAACTAGCATACAGGGAGGCAATTGTGACATTGGTGATAAGAAGCTATGGACTATTGTACCAAATGGAGAGAAGAAATGAGATTGAAAATTCAAGTCAAAAGCATACATGGCAGTCACTGAGCATCAGACCAAAGTCTAGCCCCTCCTATCTACACAGTAATAAAGAGGGGGCACATGTCTGAGTGATCTAGTCTTTGCTTCTTTGTGAAGTATCTCCCTCATGGAAGAGCTCTCTCTAGCATTCAGGAGCTGGTCACTGCCTGGATATCTGAGACACTGAAAGGTAAGGTCTCCAAAAGCTTTTGAGGGGAAATTCCCACCACCAAGGTTTAAACAGTCTGAAGTGATTAAGTAAATGAAAAGAATGGTGTGGAGAAAAGGGCATAGGATTTTCAAGGCCAAATAAGTCAATTCAGTAATTTCATCACTAAGCAGTTACCCTATATGACAAAAATGCAAAGTACATATTGGATTCAGTTCAGAATTTAATTAGATTATTTATGTGGTAGAACTTGGTAAAGCTCTTACTAATGTTAGCTCACTTATTTATTTGAAGGATGAGTATCTGTCCCTGGGACTTGCAAAGCCCAGAGACCATTTGGAGGTTAAGCTTGTATACAGTAAACAGATCAGTGCTCAAGTGGGGCACAGTGAGACCCTTTCCTTTTGCTACTGGTCCTTACAGAGCTGGAATAGCCAACCATACTGAGCCAGCTCTCAGCATAAGGCATATTATAATTCCTCCAGGGCTGACCCTTTCTCTAAGGGGAGACTTTCCAATGAAATGTTTCTACTGTAGTTTCTCTAGGTAAGAGGGCTTGAGGGCAGGAAGGAGACAGACAAGGCTAAATCCAGCATGTTTTAGCAGCTCCTAAGCCTGGTGGTGGAACAAACATTTTACCTTCCACCCTCCTATCTTGCGTGGAGGAAACAATTTAACTTCTCTGAGGGGGGAAACAAAGTACCTACTGTTAGAAATGTAAGAATCACCAAGGGTCCCTCTGTTCACATCTCTGAGCAGCATAATGTGGTAGAGAGAGATCTGGACTTGGAGGTAAGAGATCTGGTTGGCAGGCTGGGCCCTCCATTAACTTACCTAGGGAACTTCAAGAGCTCATCTGGCTTCTGTTATCCCATTTGAAAAAAAATGGCATATAAAAATCTGTTCCATTTTTCTAATGACCTATTATGTAGTTTTTGCAAAAAGCTTTTAGAAGCCAAAATGTTACAGAGAGGTAGTCATATCTCCCACCCTTATGTTGTTTCTATTTTGAAAGAAATCCAACTGTATTTATGAGGCATCTACTTCTGATGCAAAAAAAAAAAAAAAAAAAGTAGCTTTGCAGAAGATATCTCTTGCCTTGGGGGTGATGTGTGGGAGCTGAGATAGTGTGCTTTTCAGAAGTAGGTAGACTTGAGTTTAAATCTCAGTTATCATTTACTTGCTAGGAAATCTTGAATTATTTTCTTAAACTGCCTGGAATTCAGTTGCTTCACCTATAAAAGGATCATGAGGATGCCAGAATTGATATCACAGAATTTCTGCAAGGTGAGGAATGTATGCTAGACCTCTACACAATATCTGGCCAACAGTAGATTTCTCATTAACTGTTAATTCCATTCTACCCACTCTATTCAGCATTAAGCTGGATTGTTTCAGTGGTGTGAATATCGAACTCTTTATCAGTCACTTGGCTTCTTCTGTTGTTCTTTGAATCTTTGACCTGAACAAAATACAGAAGTTTTACATGGACATTTTAAGGAATAATCAAGAAAATAATAAATAGTACATAACACACTAATGTGTTCATTAGATTGAGGAAAAAAATTAAAGTGAAATTAATAGAGTAACAAACGTGTGCAATACGAAATATAAAAGGAAGACTGGTAATGGAGATATATATTTTTTCCTTCTGTGTAATGTTACCTTCAGTATGTTGTGTTTCTGTTATGCCTGCTTCCTTCTTCACAAAGTGATGCAGTTCAGTACAAAGCCCTTTCCAGCATTGACATTTTCTAGTTTTATGTTGTTCTGACCATATTACTGCATCTTTGTCTTGGATTAATGCATCCCTAAAAGAGGAAGTTTGGATTGATTGCTGGGAGCAGGCAGGAGGCAAAGTTCATATGGCAACATGAAAGAACGACCACATTTCTAGCCTTACTCTGTTTCTCTGCTAAGGGCCATCTCTTCAGGACCCTGCTTAATGAATGTCTGCAGTAGTACATTACACTGCAGGTCAACCAATGACCCTCTCCCACAGGCCTGTGTCTCTTTCAGGGAGGAGATTGTTTTATGATTTTCTCTTGGCTGGAGTTAATATAGTTGAAGCTCATCATAATCCCAGTGCTGGTCAAGAGTGAAAAAGACACTCTGCATCACCATCACCAACAGCAGCAGGGTGAATTTAACTTGATGCATAATTAATTTTTATAAGGCATAGGCTCTAATATGGGTATAGCTAATAGAGACTTTTTATTCATAAATGTGTTTTTAATGTGCTGTGAGAACCCATGTGGAGGTAGGTTATTTTTCACCTGTGGGTCCCTTTTTACCTGGACATAACAAGTAGAGTATGGGAGGTCCTTCTACTGCTCAAGGAAAAATGCCAGGGTTTTGACAGTTTTCTTGAAAGCAGAATGGTTTTACTTCCCTGACATAAGCCTAGGGACTTTCTTTTTGTTCCTTCCTTTATCAAATTCAGTGGTGCTTTCACTTTAGGGTACATATATATTACTGTGAAGGGCTGTATATTTCCAACTGCATATATTATACATTTTAGGTGCCTCAAGGGACTTTCCAATATAATTTTGACAACATGCAATTTTTATATTACCTGCTGAATATAGAACCTAAACTTAGTAAAAGAAACAATTCCATTTCATTGTTTTTCACCCCAAAGATTGACAATTCTTAAAATCATTGATAATAATGGGTTAGCTAAGTTTGGGTGTGAGCTTTCATACATTTTGTTTAAGGGCCTCAGCATAACATTTTTGTAAAGCACTTCGTCAACCCTGAATGTGCAAGTTGTTGACTTTTAAAGCCTGTCTCTACAGTTCCCTGAATGATTAGGCATTTAGTTACATTTCCAGCCTTTTCTTATTTCCTTTATCTTCTTGTTAGCTACACAACAATCATCGACCTTTTTCTAGTAACTCCACCAAAATGGAGTGCATTGTAGATTAATGGATTATAATACATCTAGACAAACAACAAGTTTGTAGCCAACTAACAAATTTGAAGAAGATATATCTGTGAAGATGAAAAGATCTCTAGGACAAAATCATCTTATATAGAGGGATCTAGGTGTGTATGGGCATGTGTGCACACATGCTTTACTTATCCAGAATTCTGTAGTTTAATTGTGAGTCCTTCAACAGGGCTGAGTGAAATACCTGAATAAACAATTGAATCTACCACTTACTCAGTTTATACCCTTCCTCCTCTTCTTCACAGAAGTTTTAAAAAACATTTTGAGATTACTTCTCATTTGGTCCTGGAGAATGGCTTTGTTAAGTTTGTCCTAATTTTATTATTATTTTTTTATAATAGCAAGTACTTCTCAAAAGTGAATTTGCCCAAAGTCTTATGTACGCTTTACATGTATTTAGTTCATACTTTTCTCTCAATAGACCCATAAGGTAAGTAGTCAATATCCTCATTTATGGTAAGGTTGAGCAAGTTTAAATGATTTATTTATCCATGGTCATATACCTAGTGAGTGACAAAGTTAGCATTTAAATCAGAGTCCATGCTTATAGCCACAAAACTGGTTGATGATAATGGATAGACAATAATACAGTTGCAAATTTAGTCCCAACTGACAATATCTTTTTCCTTTACCCAAATCCCACACTAGGCACATAAGAGTGAAAAGGACAGTTGGCTATATTGTTCTTATAGATGCAAAGAATTACTGCCTTGCCTTTCCATTCCTGAGATGACCAGAGAATATCTCTGAACATTACAATATGTAACTCAGAGTCTCCTTAGAGTAGCAGTGACTTGACCTCCTGATGGTTCAGTCCAGTCCTTTCAAAATCACAAGGACAGAGAAGCAACACAATGCAACTCACTTTCTATGTCTATATCAGTTGCCAGGCACCTGAGCTCACTGGGAAAAGACACGTAGGTCACTTTGCTTGCTATTTCTCTTTGTTCCAGAACTGCAGTGTCAGGATTAATAGCTTCAGAGACAGACCTGTCCATGATTAATGGCCTGAAGTTAGAAAAATCATCCTTAAACTTGCATAAGTTGTTTGTTTTCTTACTTTAAGGACTCAAGTTACATTTCTCACATTTTGATTCTAACTTTTGGTCATTATTTATATGGCAACATGGATCAGATGAGCCTTTCTGGCTGTAATGTTATAAGCAAAAATGCTAAATAGAGATAAAACTATGAAAAAAAGGAATCAGAAAGCTTCAGAAGCAAAAAGGAAATACCTGGTCTGGACCTCCTGCCCCTTATCTTGGTCAGATCACCAAGGTGTCATGGGCCCTCAGGGCCCGCTTCCCACAGCTGTAATAGTTCTTGTTATCACAGTCTCTGGTTTGCCAGGGACGTTCTTAGTTCTTGTCCTCATTCACTTGATGGTTTGCAAAGTTTATGTTATGGGTACCCGAACAGTGAGGAAAATGCTATTATCTTCTCCACAGTTTGCTGACAATTAAATAAACTGCCCCAGGAAAGGTATGACCTTGGGTGAAAGGCCCTGTGCACCTGAGAATACCCACTTGTCTTTGGCATGCAAAGAAAAGAAACTTGCTTAAACTAATTTTCCTAAACTGGATAGGGCTTGGAGTGAGAACTATTTTAAGTATACAGTCCCTTAGGAGATTTCATGGATATGGATATAGAAGCTGGCAAAGTATAAGGAGTAAAAATATTTTCCTACTTCTCCCTGTCTCTAATCTTTCTATAATATATTATATTATTATTATTATTTTGCCAATCTTTATCTCTCTGAATTTTTGGATAGCCTTTAATCTCTTGTTTCTGCTTCTGTTCTTTTGCTCATTTCTCTGTGCAATCCACTGCTTCAACTTTACTCTCTGCTTTATTCTCCTCTCAAAATTTAATTTCTGTGGAACTTTGGATACGTGACCTCTTAGATGCCTATGCTAACTGGCAACAAATCTGGGTCTTTTTAAAAGCTTTGTTCAGATAAGGCTGGGGGCCCAGGGACTGTGAGAAGGGTAGGGGATGATATACAAGTCTATAAAAATGCTTTTGCCGGGATGGTTCTTTTTTGAATAGCCTCATGAACTTGTACTTCAGATGGCTCTGAAGCCAGATACTTAAGGATCCTGTGCTCTATCAAAACATAATCTATTATAACTAACATACATTAATTCAGTTCTGTCAAACAATATTATAATGACCAAATCTATTTCATGGATAATTTCTTACCTTAAGAAGGTGTCTCAAGCGCTAGAGAAAAAGCCTAACAATGTTTCCTATATAAGAAGGCATTATCAGATAATGGTCTTTGTTTTGTTGTTGTCAGTGTTATTTCTTTATTTGTTTTCCTAATAGTTGAGATGATTTTCTGTGTCACCTACACTTTCTGTCCTGACCCTCTCTATGACTTGAGGGGGTTTGGGTGGGAAAGAATCAGACTATTTGTAGAGAAAGTAAATTTGTGTTCCACACAAGGATCACCTTATAATTCTGGTCTTTTAATTATTGTTTCCCAGCAAATGAACTAATGGAAACAATGAATATATGTGTGCGCGCATGCACACGCACACACACACACACACACACACAGAGGCAAGAGATTTCAAGCTCTGTCATAGAATCTCTCAGTGATTCACCAACTTGACCCTTTTGATTCTGCTCACACCAGTAGATGATCTAGTTATAAATATTTTCCAAACAGGCTTGGGGTAAATGGGCTGTTCATATCTGAAGGCTAATATCTCTTGGTTGGTTTCACCTGTATGAAGGAGAGCCACATCTCCTTTGATGGTCTGGTCAGTGGATCCATAGACAATTGTGATGTGTGGGCTGTATTCACTCCTTGTTTTTGTTATTATTACCAGCTTTCCTATCTGAGTCTGCATTTTCACATTGCTGAGAAATGAAGAAACCTGTCATTGGCTTTACCCTCATCTGATTGATTATAGCCATCTAGGAGCTATCTGGTCTTCTCTTCTTAGAACAGCATTAAGATCTACCGGATGTTTTGCCTAAGGTGGGGGTGGGGGTGGGAGAGGGATTATCTGTGGGGTTAAAGCTTAACCTTTAAGTAAAAGTAAATAATGGCATTGAAGACGTTATAGGAATAATGCCTGGCTTTTTGGATTAGTTCAAGGGAGTGAAAAAAAATGTATCTATGTCTTCCCAGGAAAAATCTAAAAACCATATACCTCTCTTTGAATTACCAACTGTATGGCCTTAGGCAGGTTAATTTAACTCCCTGAGTTTTAGTTTATTTATCTATAAATGAGGATGAATAATTTTTGAAATTGAGTGTTTTTACCCTTTGGAAGCAGAATTGTACCTCAGACACAACTGGAAAGCACTAGTTGATTCACATCATTTATTGCTGCAGGTTGGAGTGGAAGCTTAGTTTCGCAGTGGGTTTCACTGATACAGGGGAAGAAAAAGGAGGAAGCAGAGTTCCAGTTAATCCCATTTCTCAGCATAATTTATTTTTATTGAAAGATAATTAACATACAATAGTATATTATTTTCAGATATTCAACATATTGATTCAACAATTCTATACATTAATGTTCACCATAATAAATGTAGTCACCATACAACATTATTACAGTATTATTGACTCTATTCCCTATGCTGTGCTCTTCATTTCCTTGACTTAATTATTTTATTACTGGAAGCTTGTACCTCTTCATTCCCTTTATCTATTTCACCCATTTCCCCACTTATCTCCCCCCTGGCAACCATCAATCTGTTCTCTGTATTTAAAAGTCTGTGTTTTGGTTTGTTTGTTTTGTTTTGTTTTAGATGTCACATATGAGTAAAATTCTAGAGTATTTGTCTTTCTCTGTCTGACTTGTTTCACTTAGCATAATACCCTCCATGTCCAACCGTGTTGTTGCAAATGAGAAAGACCTTATTCTTTTTTATGGCTGGGTAATATTCCAGTGTGTGCATATGTGTGTGTATGTGTGTGCATGTGTGTCTGTGTACATATCTTTTTTAGCCATTCATCTAAAGATGGACACTTAGATTGCTTCCATATGTTGACTATTATAAGTAGTGCTGTTATAAACCAAGGGTGCATATATCTTCAAATTAGTGTTTTCATTTCTTTGGGTAAATACCCAATAGTAGGATTATTGGATCAAAGCTAGAGGTATCGCAATCTCAAATTTCAATATATGGTACAAAGCTTTCTAATCAAAACAGTATGGTACTAACACAAAAGAAGACACATAGAGAGCCCAGAAATAAACTCACTCTTACATGATCAATTAATTTGGTCATGTAATGGACAGAGGAAGGATATACAATGAGGAAAAGATAATCCCTTAGTGAATCGTCCTGAAAAACTGGACAGTTACACAGAGAATAATGAAATGGGACCACTTTCTTACAATATACACAAAAATAATCTCACAGGAACATTAATTTCTTTAACAGTAGCCTTAGTAACATTTTTCTAGATGTATCTCCTCAGACAAGGAAAACAATAGTAAAAATAAACTATTAGGAGTATACCAAACTAAAAAACATTTGTACAGTGAAGGAAACCATCGACAAAACACAAAGGCAACCTACAAAATGGCAGAAGATATTTGCAAATGACACATTCAATAAAGGGCTTATATCCAAAATAAGTTTAAAAAGTAACTCAACACCAAAAGCAAATAAACAAGCAAAAAACACCACAGATAATCTGATGAAAAAAATGGGCAGAGCACCTGAATAGACATTTGTCCAAAGAAGGCATACAGATGACCAACAGATAACATGAAAATGTGCTTAGCATGACTGGTCATCAAGAGATGCAAATCAAAACCACACAAAGATATCATCTTATACCTGTCAGAAAGGCTAGAGTAAAAAAGACAAGAAATTGCCATTGTTGATGAGGATGAAAAGAGAAAGAAATCCTTTGTGATGTTGGTGGAATGTCAGTGGGTACAGCCATTGTGGAAAACAGTACGATTTTTCTTGAAAAATTAAAAATAAAAATACCATATGACCCAGCACCATTTAAAACCTGGGTGGGTATAGAGGTTCAGCTTATAGCCTCTGCTGAATATCACCCTGGTAGGGGTATTAGGGTACCCTGTACTTCTACTGTAGCAATAATGGAGATCAGCTTTCTACTCTGCCCTATTTCAGCATGGGATTTGAGACAACATGATTTCAGTGAGCAGGGGTTTGAAAATCAGCCCCCCATTCAGCCTCACAGACACTACTGGGCACAGAAATTGGAGCTCTGCTCCCTGTTTCCCTAGGACGTTACTCTAAAGGTGAGGTAGGTCAGTTCCCACTCTTTCACTGATGCTTCAGCTATAGTGTGTATGTATGGTTTTCCTGTTGGCATTTTGTTGGAGTAGTTTGGGTATTGCAATTTTTTAGGCCACCCCTTCTCTGATCCTTTGCCTAGGGGAGATAGGCTTTCCATTGGAGGAATTTGATGTTACTATTTTGTTTCTGTGCCTATTGGCAGTTTAGGGCTGGAGGCTTCTGCAAGCTTCTGCCTTGTCCAGGAAATATGGGAGGCAATGAGAAAACCCAGGAAACTCATTACTATCTTGCTCTGGAAGTCTTAGGTGTCTGGAAAGTCTCCCTTCTTTCCATTTTAACGGGTCTTCCTATGCTTTCTCATTATATTACCTTGAGGGCTCTTCAGTTGGGCTAAAGGGAGACAGTCACTCCATCTTAGCCAGAACCAGGAGTCCTTTGATAATGTGCTTTTCAATTGTAAAGTCCAACACAAATGTTAGAAAGCATTGTCAAGATTAAATCCAAGAAACAATGATTCAGACAATTATGTAGGGAAGAAATTATATCACTTCAAAGAATAAGCTCTCTTCAGTCTCTCCAGAAACATTATTTTTATACTAACAATAAATATGGTTTGACAAATTTTCAGAATTAGTTTACTAAAACAGATTCTCTCCATGGAATGATTTCTTGTAGCATTTTGTTATAGTGATTGTGATTATTGTGCTTTTAAATGTATTTCATAAATTTTCCTTTTCAGAAATTCAAAATGTTCATCATTTCACTTACTGAACTGGTACATTAGGCATTCACAATGCCTGAATTGACAAAGGTGGAAATCTGTGTTGAAGCAAACTCTCTTTTTGTCTTGTTAAAAACAAAAATCTCCCCAACGCATCTGTATTTCTCCTTTTATAAGATATCTTCTAATTAGAGAAGAGAAGGGATAGGATGATTTTGTTCTTCATCTATGTTTCACCACAAATAGTGTTCTGTGATAACAAAGCACTGTCCCTCATATTATGAATACTTCACTTTTAATCTTCTAGCTTAATGACACTTTTTAGCCTAATATCCAATGAATAGAAGTTCATTTACATCTCAGTGAAAGTCAGTACCCTGCCCTTCATTGGTTGTGCTTTCTGTGCTTGCTCAGTGTGCCTTGTGTAAGTGATGGTAAGCCTCATGTTATCAAGATTGGTTTCCCAATACGTATTACCAAGAATATACCAGCATTATGCTACCAGATCTAATGGATAAATCAAGGTAATTTTTTTTCTTTAAATATTTTATTTATTTATTCATGAGAGACACACAAAGAGAGGCAGAGACATAGACAGGGGGAGAAGCAGGCTCCTCACAGGGAGCCTGATGCAGGCCTCAATCCCCGGACCGGGATCATGCTCTAAGCCAAAGGTGTATACTCAACTGCTGAGCCACCCAGGTGTCCAAGATCAAGGTAAATGTTAATGAAAATGCTATTGATAATGAATATTATAAAATATATAAAATTATTATGAAAGATGGAAAGAGTTTTCAATTGAGTAAAGAAGATGAACCGGATGCACAAGACTCCTAAGATGTCACAAAAGCAAAGCCAGACCCATGAGAAGCTCTGCAGCCTAAACTGACCACACTGTTCAAATTTTGAGGCAAAGAGGTTGGACTTTTGTACCTTCAAGTCAGATACAATTTGTCTGTGACCTGGTTGGTCTTTTAGTAATAGAGAATAATGTTGTAAGCAAGGCAGCTTCTGTTTAACTGAGAACAATTTCCAAGGATAGGGGACTAGAGGTGTTAGCTAACAACACTCATGGAATTGTGGGTTGGGTGCTCCCGTACATATGCTATGGGTTGTATTGTGTCCCATCAAAATTCATATGTTGAAGTCCTAACTTCCAGTCCCTTAGAATGTGACTTTTTCTAGATATAAGGTCTTCATAGAGCTAATCAGATTAAGGTGAGTCCATTAGGATGAACTATAATCCAATGTCACTGATGTGTTTATAAAAAGGGGAAATTAGTAGACAGAGAGTGGCATGAATAGAAGGAGAAGATAGTCATCTACAAGGCAAGGAGAGAGAAGCCTCAAACAGATCCTAACCCCATTCTGTTAGAAGGAATCAACCCTAATGACACTTTTATCTTGAACTCATAGCTTCCAGAACACTGTTTTGATCTTGAACTCATAGCTTCCAGAACTGTGAGACAATTCTCTTTTTTATATTTTAATCGACCTAATTTATGGTACTCTGTTATGAAAGCCCTAGAAGATGGAAATATTCAAATATAGGTAGTCTCTTCTCTAAGCATTTGACACAACAAATCAGGAAAGAACTTGAAATCTGCCTGTCTCTGGAAAGAAGCTATAAACTGTAAAACTTTAGAGGACTTGTCAGTCTAATGTTTTAGACATCTGGAGAAAGCTAGTCTTTGATGGGAGAGAAAAATGAAACTACTATACAGGGGGATGTAGACAGGGGAGAGAGTAAGAGCACATTCTTCTGGCTCTGTTATATCTGAGGTTCTGAATTAGGGTTCCTTATATTTATTTATCAAATTACCCTTTCTGTTTAATGCATCTTTCCTCATCCACAAGGATGAGTGCAATTGACTGGAATTGAATCCATCGATTCAGATCCTGAACTAGCTCCTACATTGTTTCTATACCAATTTTTTTTTAAAAGGCATCCTCTTTGGCCAGATTTTGTCCTACAGGCACAGCACTCAGTGAATAGAGTATGGGCTGGATTCTAATTTCAAATACTACCTTCCCCTTCCCCAGACGGTTTTCCTTGTACAATAATCAATACAAGCCACCATCACAGATAGCTTGGGTGAGTCTCAGCCTTGGTGCTAAATTCTACTTTTGTTTAATGCTTCCCTTCTATTCTCAAACACCAAATCCTTGTTTTAATCACCCAAAGCATCTTGTGACAGTAGCCAAGATAATAGATGACTACCCATTAAACTTATCAATCCTCAGTTAATGGCTATGTTACTATCTCCTCCCTTATAACTCCCCTAATGACCCATAAATGGACAGTGGTGATAGTGTGTGCTAAGAGGAGCAAATGATTTGTTTGCCTTTGTCTTGTGTTTTTTTTTTTTTTTTTTTTGCCATCTGAGGAGAAAAACTTTAAGTTTAGACACCACAAAGTATTCTCTGAGAAATTAAAAATTGGTTTGTATAATTATTTTTCTGAAAGTAAATAAACTCATAATAAAAACATCATGCTATTAGCAAGAAAAGAAAATATGCCTAGACAAGTCTGGTCTAAGACCTACTAATGGGTGGTTCTACAACAAAAGATGTCCACCAAAGGGCTGGGCAGAGGGGTAGGTGCAACAGACATATGACTGTAACTCTTGGACACAGAGGCTAGAACATTGCCCCAAATACATTATTTTCTCTGAGGTTTGGGAAGATGCCAGGTACATGAAAAGAATCTTCAACCAATTGCCCAATTTGTAAACACTTTCTTGAGGAGACAAAGCTAATTTAGAAAGTCATCTTAGAAAAGGAGGAATGTAACTTGTTTAGTAGGTAAGACATGTATCTAGTTGTGGAGGGAATGGTGGAGGGAATGAGGTTAATGAAACATAGTATTTCTACAGACTCACATTTTTCCAGCCAGTCCTTAAATCTAAAGATCCATAAGGTGGCAAGTTTGGACTGTGACTTACCTAGTTGAGGTCTTATATATACCTGTCATGGGTTCTCAGAACAGGTGATGCAACATCATACTTTATGGGCTACACAGGAATGACACAGAATCCTGAAGATGGACAGGAAAAAACTAATGTGCATCTGAAGTTAATATTTAACTATTCTAATAATTAGTCTGCTTTGGAAATATTTCCTGTGCTCTCCGTGAAAATGAGCTGATTTTAAAGAACCCCTATGAACATTGAATTGTTTTGTCCTCTGCATTGTCATTTTCCTGAGATTTCATTTCAGGTGGAGTCTCAGGGGACCACAGTAAATATTTTAAGTTACCATGACTAAATTTATGATGATGCCATCACTATTTGAAGCACTAAAGCAAGAGAAAGTAGTACAATTAGTATTTCCCTCAGTGAATTATTCTGATAACTTTCATAATATTTAACTTATGTTAGCAGGTGATAGATCCATTTATCCTGTGGTAGAGAAGTAAATTCACACAGCACATTTTATATCAATGGTCTCACTAACTATCCATAATAATGGCAGAAATAAGCTCTTTCACTAAAAGTTTGAAGAACTTTAAGCCTTCTTGAAGTCTTGGTAGTTTCATTTTTATGCTCCTTGACGTCATCATCACCAGCTTCCTCATTACCATCACCATTACCATCTTCATCATCACCATGAAAATAACCCCCAAAATGCATTTAAAAAATGTATTTCATAC
The DNA here is from genome assembly GCF_053574225.1 of Canis aureus. Taxonomy (NCBI): domain Eukaryota; kingdom Metazoa; phylum Chordata; class Mammalia; order Carnivora; family Canidae; genus Canis; species Canis aureus. Next base: position 21,419,184 of record NC_135639.1, on the reverse strand, counting down.
AAATGAGACACTGAACTATTCACTTAAATACTGTACCTCATTTAATTCCAACACACACATACACACACATCTAGGATGTAGGCACTTTTCTGATCTGTGTTTTACAGATGAAGCTTAGAGGTACTAAGCAACTTACTCAAGGCAACTCAGCTAATAAGTGCTGAGGTCAGCATTGTCTGTTTTTTCTTTTGTTTTAATATGCCTGAGGTCTGGGGCCTCACCACCTCTCATCGGAAAGCATACCTGAAATCTTTAAAGCAGAGGTCTCAGACACTATTTCAGGCCTTTGAGTGATAGTTGTATTATCCTATAAAGGGTAGAAATGAGCTTTTAATTCCTAAATGCCTTTTGTTTCTTTCCTGCAAAAGATTATCAGTATAGGGGAAATGAAAGCATTATTATAGTGCTTATTATATGCTAGGTTTCTACATGGCTTATTTTATTTTCAAAGCTATCCTGACAGCTTATCATAATTATTTTGGAAATGGTGTCACTGAAGCTTAGAGAGGTGGAGTCACCTCCCAGGGTAATCCTGAAACTGCCAAGACTGGAGAGGAAAACCTAACTCTACTGGGCTAACCATGAACCATCCTATTTCAAAGACCACTGTTACCTGTTAGCTGTTATTGATCCCTTTTTGTGAAAACCTGAGATAAGGTCAAGACAGAGAAATGAGGGGGTGAGGGCTAAGAGTACCAACGTTTTGCCAGGAAAAGAGAGGTAAGGTTATGGGAAAAGAAAATATGAGGGATCCAAAGGAAGGCAGCCGGCACATGAGGCAATGGGCTGGGAGGTAGAAGCAAGAGTTGAGCGCAGTGGCAGTGCAAGATCTCCTGTACTTTTTTTTTAAGATTTTTATTTATTTATTTGAGAGAGAGAGAGAGAGAGCATGAGCACAGGGAGGGGCAGAGAGATAAGCAGACTCCTTCTTGAGCACAGAGCCCTACAAAACAGGGGCTTGTCAAGAAGCTCAATCCCAGACCCTGAGATCATGACCTGAGCAGAAGTCAGACTCTTAACCAACTGAGCCACCAGGTGCCCCATGCTGTATTATTTGTCTCAGGATGGCTCTAGAAATGAGATCAAGGGGGGAAAAAAGAATGACATGATGAAGTCATGCTGCTTGTTCTGATATAGAATGTTGCTCACTCCTCCATTTAGTGGTTTAAGTAAGACTCATTCTTAACCGAATGTGGGCGTCTCCCAGCACTCCTCTGTTCCAAAGGACTGGAGACAAGGATGATAATGAAGATTTTATTTATGTGGGAGGGAGATGGCATCACACTGCTGTCTTTTTCATGTGTCTGCTGTTGTCATTGCCATTGTTGATGCTGATAATCCCTTCAGTACAATATGCTATTTTTAACATTGTACTTAAAGCATTATAATGAGAAAAAAGAACTCTCAATAAATCAAAAAAGTAAACAAGGATGTTAGCCAGAGGGAAAACAAAAGACAGGTGTTCAATGAAAATCTTTCATTTCTGAGATGAGTCTGTGAGTAAGACCTTCAGATGAGAACACCTGGGTTATCACTGAGATCCCAGAGAATAATTGCCACTGAGCTTTTTATTCCCACATCTAGAGGGTTCTAAACACATGGCTACTGAATGGACATTGACTTTTCAAGGGATATATAATGCCTAGACTAGTTTTCCCTAGACACTCGATGCATTTCTCACCAGAATCCACTTTTACTTCAGTAACATTAGTGCCATAGGGAATAGGATGAATTTTATATAATCAGGGATAAATTTGAACTTAGAAAATAAGTTTTCTTTAAATAAAGATTTAACACCAAACATAGATGGTATTTAATTTACCTGGTATCTATTCTCTGACCATTTATCATCAAATAAACGTAATCCAATATAGAACCAATGAATCATGAATCTCATCTACTTCTTGAAAAGGATATGATAGTCGTTTTCTTAAAATAGGTAGTATTGGTTAGTTGCATAAAGCCACCAAACTCACTGGAGAATGTTTTGTCCACCCTCTCCCGTCATCTAAAATAGCATATGTGCTTATTCCGAGGAAAAAGTACATTCAGGGCCGCCCCGGTGGCTTAGCGGTTTAGCGCTGCCTTCAGCCCAGGGCGTGATCCGGGAGACCTGGGATCGAGTCCCACGTCGGGCTCCCTGCATGGAACCTGCTTCTCCTTCTTCCTGTGTCTGTCTGTCTCTCTCTCTCTCTGTCTCTGTCTCTCTCTCTGTGTCTCTAATAAATAAAAAAAATCTTTTTAAAAAAGTACATTCAGTCATTTCTGCTATAATTTCATGTTTTGAGAACATGAATTTCTTCTAACATGATTGATATATTAGGTATCAATATACACACATTTTGTGTTTGCTTATGGACACTTCTGTTCATGTGAAATACAAAGTGGACTTGGAGAAGTGCAGCCAACTGAACAGTGCTGTGTAGGAATCCACAAAACAAACACGCATGACACACTTCAGACATTTACAAGCCAGGTCAATTCACTGTGTCATGAGCTATATCCATGCACCCCAGTGTGATAACTTTTCATCTGATTTCAGACAAAATCCTGCTTCTACCACTTTACAATAACTCATAAGCTGTACTCTTTAGAGTACATTATGTGTTTTGTAACCCTTAATATATATAAAACTGTGCTACTGAAATATATATTCTCTTATGAACTTTTTGAGTCTTGTGCCCCTAATTTTACTTTTTCCCCATAAGTTCTGTGTTGCTTGATGAGTGATACTGCATAGCATGGAGATTTTTAAGAACACTTGCAAGGACAAAATAAAATGCTCTATTTTTAAAATATCTGTATAAAAAGTTACTTTAAGGCCCCCCCAAAATGGATGTTATTGTGAATGGGTGGAATATTATTATTTTTTGAGAGATGAGGAGAATGCCAGTGTTACTAAACCATGACGATTACTATGTGATGTTCAGATAATGAAAATGATAGACCACTCCAGACAGTCCATCTCTATGTCATCCATTATTCTGATTCAAGCAATACACCTGTCCATTTAGAAGGAATGCTTTCTTCCACACAAATCCTGACAAAGCTTGATACTGTCATCCAGACAAAAAACCATTACTGAGAAGCAGACAGAAGATAGGCTAAACATTGTTTAGAAGCAAACAAGGTCTGAAAATGGAGATAAATTATTTTGCAAGTAATCTTTTGCCCAACGTCTGAGAAACAAAGATCAGAACTTTCGCCGTGGCTACCAGCATTATCACCAAAGGCACATGTGAAGAGTTAGGTTTGAAAATGTGCCAATACACACTGTTGCAAGAGAATAGGATCAGGAAATTTTTTGCATACACCAGGCTGTTTTCTACACTTTACAATTACCTTATAAGATTTTTTTTAAAAGATTTATTTGTTTTAGAGAAAGAGAGTGCAGGAGGGGCAGAAGGTGAGGGAGAAGAAAAATCTCAAGCAGACTCTTCACTAAGTACAGAGCCTGTAAGATGTGGGGCTCAATCTCATGACCCTAAAATCATGACCTGAGCCAAAGTCAAGAAGTCAGAAGCTCAACCAACTGAGCTGCCTACGTCAGCCTAGAAATATTTTTATATGCCTTGTCTATAAATGGAAAACATGAATCTCAGAGAACTTAAATTACTTGTCTAAAGACACACCAGTTAATAATGGACTGACATTCAAACTCCATTATTTCTCCATAATTCTTAACACTTCCTATAAAATCAAGATAAAAATCAAAACAAAATGTAAGGATAAGCTACCTTTTATATACTTACATGTTTATGCCTTTGTCAAGCTTCTATTTTTTTTTTTTAAGATTTTATGTATTTATTCCTGAGAGACAGAGAGAGAGGCAGAAACATGAGCAGAGGGAGAAGCAGGCTCCCTGAAGGGAACCTGATGCAGGACCCAATCCCAGGACCCTGGGATCACGACCTAAGCCAAAGGCAGACACTCAACCACTGAGCAACCCAGGTGCCCTGAAGCTTCTAGTTTCTAGCCTAGCACCACCCTAGTCTCATCCTTGTTTTAGTTTTATTTCTGTGGTTTCACTGTATATGAATATCTTGCCACTTACTTATCTTTCTGCAAAATAGGCAGGTGTAGACAGATTTGAGAAAATAATGCTAGACTATTTATAATATTTAGTACCTAGAAATTCTGAGGAAAAGTCTTTGGGAAGGTAAGTTAATTTGTCTTGAGGAATTGGAAGGTGTTTCTCGTGGCTTTTCTTATACTACCCAAAAACATGGGTTCTGATACTATGTGTGATAAGAAAGAAAAGAGAAAGAGAAAGAAAGAAGAAGAAGAAAGAAAGAGAAAGAAAAAAAAGAAAGAAAGAAAGAAAGAAAGAAAGAAAGAAAGAAAGAAAGAAAGAAAGAAAGAAAGAAAGAAAGAAAGAAAGAAAAAGAAAAGAAAGACCAAAGATTAGCTTGTGGCTTCTCAGCAGGAGGAAAGCTGAGGTGATTCCTGACAGTATATCAGATTTGTATCATGAGGACAGGATAATTGTATTAGGCATGTGAAACAATCCCTCTTATTTGCTACAAGTCAAAATAGCATTGAAAATTGAGCTGCTTTGCTTACCAAGATTGCAGTGACCCTCTGCCCTCTGCTTTCTACTAGCATTAAGCTAAAGAGATTTGATCTTCTCCTTATTCTTAAAAGAAATGCAATTTTAAAGAGAGAACTGAGGTAGTAGGAACATTATGGGAGATACTGAATTCACTGATAAAATAGAAGGAAAATCATCCAGTAATAGTCTTGAAAGCTTTAGTTATAATTTTATATGATGATAAAAAGCAACAAATTATTTTTGGGTATATAGGTGGTTTGGAAAGCTAAAATTGTTACTTGAACATTATTTTAATAAAGATATAGAAGAGCTACAGACTGGCCTCCACAGACATACATTGCATTTTTAAAAATTATATGGTTGGACAATTTGAATAACATTCAACAAATCTTAATTTAAGAAAAAAAATACCATTTATCATGAGGCAGGGCTTTAAAAAAATGTCAAAAACCAAATGTGAAACCTTATTTAATGTCTACAGATGAAAATAACATACAGTAAATTAATAAAATGAATGTGGGAAAACATTTAGTAAATAAATATATTTTAGGGACCTAGTCAGACTATTTTTTTGAAAATTAATTTAATTATCTATTGTTTTAATTAACTATAGAAATAGAAACTAATTGAGTTCCTGCTGTGAAATGTAGGAAATTAATATACAAGTAAAGAAACACAAAGTCCTTTTAAATTTAATAATGGGAATTTACGAATTTAATTAAGAAGACTATCTCACTGATAATAAATGATTGACCTTGTGTTTGCTTATTATTTTCTTCTGTTCCAGACTTTAGTCATTGGTGTCTGGCAAGGAAAAGCATTTGTGACTCATTTGTCAGGGGCTCTTTTGTTTCAGGATGCTGGTGCTAATAGTAGCGATTCTCTGGGTGAGCAATTGTAGCTACAAAGTCCAGTAGATGAGCAATTGCACCTTTGGTACTATTTTCATTTTAATCTTTGGCAGAGCTGCTGGTTTAGAACCTGTTGTAGCTCACTAAGAATTTGAATTTCTAGTTGATCCAAAGCTCTTGTTCAATCTTAGCAGCTTCACATCTTCATATTCCTGTAATATAGACTGGCTATTTCTGAACATACTCATGACGTCCTAGTAGGCATATCTCAGTTGACATGTAAATATCAGGGCACCTTCACCTTCAAGGTACTCTGTTTTCTTTCTTTCTTCTTTCTTTTTCTTTCTTTCTTTCTTTCTTTCTTTCTTTCTTTCTTTCTTTCTTTCTTTCTTCTTTCTTTCTTTCTTTCTTTCTTTCTTTCTTTCTTTCTTTCTTTCTTTCTTTCTTTCTTCTTTCTTTCTTTCTTTCTTTCTTTCTTTCTTTCTTTCTTCTTTCTTTCTTTCTTTCTTTCTTTCTTTCTTTCTTTCTTTCTTCTTTCTTTCTTTCTTTCTTTCTTTCTTTCTTTCTTTCTTTCTTTCTTTTTTTCTTCTTTCTTTCTTTCTTTCTTTCTTTCTTTCTTTCTTTCTTTCTTTCTTTCTTTCCTTCTTTCTTTCGATTTTATTTATTTATTCATGAGAGACACAGAGAGAGAGAGAGGCAGAGAGAGAAGCAGGCTCCCAGTAGGGAAGCCTGATGCAGGACTAGATCCCAGGACTCTGGGATCAGGACCTGAGCCAAAGGCAAATGCTCAACCACTGAGCCACCCAGGGGCCCCAACGTACTCTGTTTTCTTTTTCTTTTTTCTTTTCTTTTCTTTTTTTTCTTTTCTTTTCTTTTTTTTCTTTTCTTTTCTTTTCTTTTCTTTTCTTTTCTTTTCTTTTCTTTTCCTTTCCTTTCCTTTCCTTTCCTTTCCTTTCTTTTTTTTCTTTTCTTCTTTTCTTTTTCAAGAGAGAGAGCACAAGTAGGGAGGGGTGGAGGGAGAGGGAAAGAGAGAATCTTACACAGGCTCCACACCCAGTGCAGAGCCCAACATGGGGTTCCAATCTCTCAACCTGACCCCAAATCAAGTCTGACACTTAGCTGTTTGAGCCACCCAGCCCCAACCCCCTAGTAGTCTGTTTTCTTTATGAAAAATTTCACAGCCCCCTCTGGAGATGAACAGAAAGGTAGGTTCAGTCTGAGAAAGGGCAGTTTAGGATAGCCTGGAGGTAGAACATGATCTGAAGTGTGGCCCCAAGTCACCAGACTATTCCATGGGGCATTCATAAAGTCATCCCAAACTCATTAGACTCTGATAAAATTGTTACACTTAAATTCAGTAGTTTAGAGAAAATCAACTTCTAACTAGCAGTAATCAACAATGCATTTTTCCAGGAGATGACTGCACTTAATCAAAACATGTTTCCATGGGCCTGAATAGACTGGGGCTTGTGGAAGAGTATTTCTTTACTGGCAGATTATCTTTCTGTCCTCCCTTCAATTTCCCCTCATCCTCTCCTGTACTGTGCTGTGTAAGATCCTCATTTCATGTATTAGGACATGCATTCCTCCCACATTCTTGCTTTCAATGCTGTATTTTTTGCTATTTCAAAGAAATCAACTGGTCTTAAACACTATCTCTACTCAGGATTCTAGCTGCTGCTGCCCATTCTCAACTCAAAGTCCTGCAGGCTCTTCTGACTACATGTGCCTCCATAGGATTCCCTGAAGAACCCCCTCTTTGTAATTCATCATCCCATAAGCCGCATCAGCATCTCTTTGGCCATTTAAGCCAGACAGCTTCTTCCCTCTTCCATCTCTAGATTAATCACTGACACCTATTCATAATACATTTACTTATTTTCCCAGTTTTCAATCCCCCCTCCCACTCACACATTGAGGGGCTTTTCACCTGCTATATTTCTTGCCTGGGTTAGTATAATAGCCTTCTCTTCTGTCTCTGCCTTCAGCCTTGGTGATATTTTGGCTACTTGAGAGCAGAGTAAGTCCATCATCAAGGAACATCTTCTGATGTATGTAATATGCCCACTGGGTCTTGGAAAGGGAACCCCTCAGGCCTCCAACCATGCCTTGTCTGTGATCCAAGAGCTCACTGTAGGTGGAGGTGAGTGGGAGCGAGGGTTTAGTCTGAGCTATAGTTTTTCTGAAGCCTTCAGACTGGAAGTACAGACATACTTTCTGCCTCAAGGAAATAAAACCCTGGCTACACTGCTTCTGAAAGACAGACACAAGTCCTGGGTTGTCAAGATCATGGTACCAGCCAGTATCACTTTAAGGCTGAGCAAGAGTTAAATCAGAAACAGAGCATGTGCTTAGAGCTAGAAGAAGGGTAGACATACATGAAAAAGGCAAGTTATTGACTCTGGGGCCATTTGAGGGCTACTAGTAAACTTATTTTTTTTTTAATTTTTTTCATCACCTACTTAACCTTGGTGCCTGAAATTCCATATAACAACTATTCCTCTAGCCCCATATACTGCTTTCTGAACAAGACAGTATGTATCAATTATAGCCAACCCTTGAGCAACAAAAATTTGAACTGTGCAGGTCCACTTATACATGGATTGTCTTGATAATACAGTACAATACTATAAATGTGTTTTCCTTTTCTTATAATTTTCTTAGTAACATTTTCTCTAGCTTACTTTATTGTAAGAATACGGTATATAATGCATATAACATACAGAATATACATTAATTGACTGTTTCTGTTATCTGTAAGGCTTCTGGTTAACAGTAGGCTATTAGTTAAGTTTTTGGGGAGTCAGAGTTATACATGGATTTTTTTTTTACTGCAGTGGGAATTTGGTGCCCTAACCCCCATGTTGCTTAAGGGTCAACTGTCTATGTCATTAATTACATATCACCTGCCCTCCTTTCTTTTATTTTCTTCCTTTACTCCTTCCTTCCCATCTTTCCTCTGCATCCGGCTTTTTTTTTTTTCATTTACCACACTGTTTACATGGTTTGTACACATTGCAGTAATATCAATATTTCATTCTTTTTATATGGCAAAATTATATTCCATTGTATGTATATACCATGTTTTGTTTATCTATTCACCAGCTGATGAACAACAGGACTGTTTACATATTTTGGCTATTATGATTAATGCTATCATAAAGATTCATTAAAGATTCATGTGCAAGTTTCAGTATAGACATTATGAAAAAAAAAAAAAGTATAGACATTATGTTTTCATTTCCCTTGAGTATATACCTAGAAGTGGAATTGGTGGGTTATATGGTACCTCTGTGTTTAACACTTTGAGGAACTTAGCCATTTTAGTGAATCTTCCATATTGGCTATTAATCACAGTTAGAATCTAAATATTCATTTTTCCTATAAGTTTTCTGATACAATCAAGATTCCTCTTAAAGAATTTTTACCCCAAATCCTCTTGATGGGTTTATAGTGACTCTCATATAAGGGGAAATAATAATAACACCAAGCATTTGCTGAGCATTCACCATGGGTCTGTCCCTGCTCAAAACATATATTAACTCTTTTGATCTTCACAGCAACTCTGTCCATCCTGACAGGAAAATTTTGACTGTAGTAATCTACTATTCAGAAAAGAGTTACGGAACAAAACACAACTAATTTAAAATTTATTTGTAAACCTGTGTCCTCAACTGTCTTGGTTTTTCCAAATATATTGTTACCTTTCTCCCATGAATTCCCTTCAAATTTTGCCTATTACAAAGGAAATTATTTTTTCAGAAGCTTTAGCACACTGCAAACACACATGACAAGTTCATTAAACTCAAAGAACCCCACAGAGTAAGCAAGGGAGAAAACAGGATGCATTAATACATCACTCAAGCTTTCAGCAAGTAAGTTATCTCCATGTAACTCCTAATCAATAGGTTTCTCAGCAAAGTAGGGTGAAGGGATGTTAGTGAGGAAATAGAAAGAGCCCGACTGATAAAGTAGTTTGAGGATTATGCCACCAAAGATGAAAAAAGAAGTTCATGATCTGAGAGTAGAGGACTCCTTTGCTACATTAATAAGAACAGATTATTTTCATTCCTGAAGATTGCACACAAGGGAATAATCATCCAAAAAGAGTTTCTCATTTTGTAATTTTATTCTATAAATGCTCAAAAGCCAAAATGTACAAAACTATTTAGTAAAATGCCACCATGGGGTTCATAGTTTGTAATTTTCAAAAACAACAACCAAAGACTGCTGTACCTCATAAATTATGCAGTAAGAGGTTCTGAGTAAGATTGAAAAATAGGAGTAAAACCTACAGTCCCAGCAGGCAAAATATTGCTTGATATTTTTAATAATAATGACACATAAGACCGCAGTGGGGCAAAACTAAAACACATTTGCATGTCAAAGAATAGGTTCTATTTAATTTGTTTAGGTTTCTTTCTTAGCTATTCTCTTTCTTTTGGAATAACTTCAAGGTTATGAAGAATGTAATAAATGTCTAAATAGGTACGAACACAGATGAAAACAGCTGATTTTCTAAGCAGATGCTGGAAGGTGAGAAATCTGTATGCAGGAAGTGCCTTCATCCCTTTGCTTCTTGAATGCAGCCGTGTTTCATTTTGAAGGCAAAAAAGGAAACCAAGGTACTGGCCAGCTTGTGCTTATGTAATATATATTCTCCTGACTGTGCATACATTTTAGGGTGCTATTTCTTGTCCTGAGGAGGCTTACCTAATTATCACATTTTTTTACCATTTCTCAAGAGAAATGCTATGGTAACAATATCATAATGTTTAGTACCACATGTTTTATTCCTCCATTATTCTTCCTTTTTCTTTTTAGAAGAGAGAAGTTGAAGCTCTGATTTATAGTGAATTGGGTTTCATAGGTTCAGATTTAGAATTGAGGAGATACATTATGTAAACTTTGATTAGCCTGAAAAGCTTAAGAATATTAGGAAACAAAACAATAAAAAAACCTTTTACTATATTTTTTTAAAAAATCAATCTTTTCTATTTTATGATTGTTTTTTATTTCTTAGTAAGTTGAAAAGTATTTTAATGGCTAGTAAATCAATACAAAGAAACAAAAGTGTTCTCTATAGATTTTCTTCTATTTAATTAATGCTGTAAATCTTCCTTAGTTGAGAAAAGACTTTGAAAGAGGCTAATTTATGTTTGAAATATCATTTTAAGTTATCAGGAAATCATTTTGTAGACATGAAGCTAAATGATTCACTTGTTTGCCACAATGTGTAGATGAGAGACAACTGAGTTTTTCAAGAGGTTATACTTCATAGGCGGTATTTTCCAAGATTTGGATTTTGTTGGACTGACCTTTACACAGGAGAGATGTTTGAATACTATTCAGAGGTATATGGGGTCGGAGCTCTGTGTTTGTCTGAATTTGTTCACTTCACTATTGCCCCTGCTAGGGTGAGATCTATTTCTCCAGGGCAGGACAAAGTGTGCCCAATTGCCTGACATTTACTAAGAACTCAAATATTTGAAAGACGATATGTGTAAGTGCACAAATGAATGGATGAAATTAAATTATAGCCACACCTTTTTGGATACTCAGGGAACTCTAGGATATTGGGACACAACTCAAAGAATTTGAGATGGCCCATGAATGAATTAATTTAACATGGTACCCCAGTTATCACTTGTGTGTGTAGTTCTTTTAAAATATTTTGTTTATTTGAGAGAGGGAGCACCAAGGGGAGGGGCAGAGAGAGAGGGTGAAGGATAATCCTCCAGCAGATTTCCCACTGAGCATGGACCCTGACTCAGGGCGTGATCCCAGGACCCTAAGATCATGACCTGAGCTGAAATAGAGTTGGACTTTTAGCCCACTGAACCAGCCAGGCACACTGCTAGGTATCATTTGTTTTGTTGCAAGGTTAGGTGGAACCATTCTTAAGTTCCCAATTTCATGGTTTCTTTTTCTCTCATGGGCCTTCACTATCATGTTTTTCCACTCCCAGTGATCCCTGTAGGGTGGGGGTTCCAATATTTGCTCTTTCTCCCTTTAACTGTTATTGATAGACTATACCTCATCTCTCCTTGTTGAACTTGTTCATTTGTAAGAGGGGGGACAGACACCTACTTCTCATTGTTAAGAAGTTTTAATGTAGTAATATGTCTTCTACTGGGTACATGGAAACTTGTAACAGAAACAAGTTACCATAGGCAGCAGCAGAAACATGACCGCCACCCCCACCAGTAAGTCATAATATACTACTGAAAGGGAAATGCCTTGACTGATGTATAATTATATATTTATTAAAAAAAACCTTTTTGATGAGGGAAACTGTAAACTTCAACCCAATCTCATGTTAATGGTTGTTTCTTGTGTATTGTCTGTAGAAGAATATTATTCCATAAGAAGGCAATATATTTTGACATGACCATGTCAAACATTTCTTGATAAAATGTAAATCTCTTATATATTTATAAAATATTACTAAATATCTGTTTTCCTCCATTATGAAGATCTCCCAGACTATAAAATATGGTCCACTTTTTTTCAGTTTTGATACGATTATTTATAGTTGGGGAAAATAAGATTTTTCAAAAAGTCTATGAGAATAAATTTAGCGTCTGGGGCATCTGGATGGCTCAGTCAATTAAGCATCTGCCTTTGGTTCAGGTCATGATCCTAGAGTCCTGGGATTGAGCCCCACATCCGGCTCCCCACTCAGCGGGGAGTCTGCTTCTTCTCCCCCCTGCTTATGTTCTCTCTCATTCTCTCTCTCTCAAATAAATAAATAAAATCTTTTTTAAAAAGTATAAATTTAGTGTCTGTATCAGAACTGGTCACCAAAGCCATCTGTTCAAAATGTATCAGTAAACTAAATGATTAGTATGTATATTTTTAAGGTTAAAATATAGAAACAACTGCCAGAAATGCAATTTAGAATTTATTTTGAAATCTGAAGTGGTGAAAAAGAGATCACATGTGGCTCAAATATCATCTGCCTATTCTTATCCCAACCACATGTGTCTAATATGTAATTAACCAAAGTAAGGCAATATATAGGAATATAGACTGTAAATTTTAATGTGGAAAACAACTTAAATGTAGTAGTTTTGCAGACAGATTTAAAAAAAAAAGATTTTGTTTATTTATTCATGAAAGACACACAGAGAGAGAGGCAGAGACACAGGCAGAGAGAGAAACATGCTCCATGTAGGGATCCCGACGTGGGACTCTATCCTGGAACTCCAGGATCATGCCCTGGGCCAAAGGCAGATGCTCAACTGCTGAGCCACGCAGGCATACCCCATGGACAGATTTTTCTATTATCTATCTATCTATCTATCTATCTATCTATCTATCTATCATCTATCATCTATCTATCATCATCTATCTATCATCTATCATCTCTTTTCAACTTTATTGAGGTATAATTGACAAAATTGTCGTTTTAATGGGTTTTTTTTTCTGTTGCGTTTTAATCCCCCCAAAATTACTTCACAATGCAACAAACACTTTAGACAGCTTTTTTTGTTACTTTCTTTGCTTTCTCCTTCTTTAGGCAACAATGCCTCAATCTTTAGTACGAAATCTTCACTTGTTGAACTCTACAAGAAAGCACTATTCCAGGAGTTCCCAAGCTCAGCAGCGTCTACAAACTTCAGTGATTACTGCTTGCAGAATGACAGCTGTCTAGCCACTTGACACATGAAGTGCTACTGTTCTGGTCTTGAGAAAGTTCTCCTTTTCTTCATCTACCTTAATTTCTTTTTCTGTTGTTTTGTTTTGTTATCTACCATAATTTCATGTTCAATTGTAAATAATTAAAACATTTTGAGGCATCACAGTCAATGAAATTTAAAGTATACAATATCATGGGACACCTGGCTGGCTCAGCGGTTGAGCGCCTGGCTTCGGCTCAGGTCATGATCCTAGAGTCCCAGGATGGAGTCCTAGTCGGGCTCCCTGTATGGAGCCCGCTTCTCCCTCTGCCTATGTCTCTGCCTTTCTCTCTCTCTCTCTCTTTCTGTGTCTGTCATGAATAAATAAATAAAATCTTTAAAAAGAAAAATAAAGTATACAATATCAGGATTTGGTATATGAATTCATTATGAAAGGACTTCTACTATCAAGTTAATAGTATATCACCCCATAAATTTACCTTTTTTTTGTTTGCTTGTGTGTTCTTTGTTTTGTTTTGTTTTGTTTTTTGTTTTTATTTCCTGGTGAAATACTTCTACTTCTTTAGCAAATTTCAATGATACAAAATAGTATTATCAGTTTGGGTACATGTTATCCATTAGATCCTTAAACTTTATTCATCTTAAAAGAGAAAGTCTGTCTGTTTTTCCAGCCTGTCCTCTTGTCCCCTCCTCCCAGCTCCTGGCAACCATCCTACTCTCTGTTTCTATGAATTCTTTTTTTCTTTTATTTTTTTTAAGATTTCATACATATGAGTGATATCATGCAGTATTTTATTTCCTGTTTGGCTTATTTAATTTAGCATAATATTCTCCAGGTTCAACTATGTTGTTGCAAATGGCAGATCTTTTTCTCTTTATAAGGTTGAATAATATTCAACTGTGTAGGGGCACCTGGGTGGCTTAGTGGTTGAGTGTCTGCTTTTGACCTAGGTGGTGATCCTGAAATCCTGGGATCGAGTTCTGCATTGGGCTCCCTGCTCAGCGCAAAGCCTGCTTCTCCCTCTGCCTGTGTCGCTGCCTCTCTTTCTGTGCCTCTGATGAGTAGATAAATAAAATCTTTGAAAAGAAATTCAATTGTGTATATGTATCATATTTTATTTTCTTTATCCATTCATCTGTTGGTGAATGCTTAGGTTCTTATATCTTGGTTATTGTGAATAATGCTGTAGTAAACATAGATATCTATTTGAGATAGTGATTATGTTTCTTTTGGATATACAACCAGATGTGGGATTGTTAGATTATGCAGTACTACCATTTTGAATATTTTGAAGACTCTCTATACTGTTTTGCATAGTAGCTGTGCCAGTTTACATTCCCATCAACAATATACATGGGTTCACTTTTCTCCACATTCTCATCAGCATCTGTTATTTGTTGTCTTTTTGGTAATAGATATCCTAATAGGTGTGAGGTAGTATGCTATTGTGGTTTTGATTTGCATTTCCCTGTTTTTATTTTAAAAAAAATTTTATTGGTGTTCAATTTGCCAACATATACCATAACACCCAGTGCTCATCCCGCCAAGTGCCCCCCTCAGTGCCCATCACCCAGTCACCCCAAACCTCCGCCCCCTTCCCCTTCCACTATCCCTTTCCATTTCCCAGAGTTAGGTGTCTCTCATGTTTTGTCACCCTCACTGATGTTTTCACTCATTTTCTCTCCTTTCCCTCTATTCCCTTTCACTAATTTTTATATTCCCCAAATGAATGAGACCATATAATGTTTGTCCTTTTCCGATTGACTTATTTGACCCAGCATTACCCTCCAGGTCCCTTCACGTCGAACCAAATAGTGGGTATTTGCCATTTCTAATGGCTGAGTAATATTCCATTGTATACATAAACCACATCTTCTTTATCCATTCATCTTTCGATGGACACCAAGGCTCCTTCCACAGTTTGGCTATTGAGGACATTGCTGCTATAAACATCGGGGTGCAGGTGTCCTGGCGTTTCATTGCATCTGTATTTTGGGGGTAAATCCCCAACAGTGCAATTGCTGGGTCGTAGAGCAGATCTATTTTTAACTCTTTGAGGAACCTCCACACAGTTTTCCAGAGTGGCTGCACGAGTTCACATTCCCACCAACAGTGCAAGAGGGTCCACTTTTCTCCATATCCTCTCCAACATTTGTTGTTTCTTGTCTTGTTAATTTTCCCCCTTCTCACTGGTGTGAGGTGGTATCTCATTGTGGTTTTGATTTGTATTTCCCTGATGGCAAGTGATGCAGAGCATTTTCTCATGTGCGTGTTGGCCATGTCTATGTCTTCCTCAGTGAGATTTCTGTTTATGTCTTTTGCCCATTTCATGATTGGATTGTTTGTTTCTTTGCTGTTGAGTTTAATAAGTTCTTTATAGATCTTGGAAACTAGCCCTTTATCTGATAGGTCATTTGCAAATATCTTCTCCCATTCTGTAGGTTGTCTTTTAGTTCGGTTGGCTGTATCCTTTGCTCTTTGGAGATGTTGTGCTTAGAAGATCTTTGATGTAGAAAGCGCTGCATTCAAGTCACCAAGTGTAAGTGTATTATTATCTAAGTATGTCTTAACTTTGGTTATTAATTGATATACTTGGCAGCTCCCACATTCGGGGCATAAATATTCATGATTGTTAGATCCTCTTGTTGGATAGATCCTTTAAGTATGATATAATGTCCCTCTTCATCTCTTACCATAGTTTTTGGGACAAACTTTAATTTATCTGATATAAGGATGGCTTATAGATCCTTCTTTCTTTTGAGGACCATTTGAATGGTAAATGGTTCTCCAACCTTTTATTTTCAGGCTGTAGGTGTCCTTATGTCTAAAATGAGTCTCTTGTAGACAGCAAATAGATGGGTTTTGTGTTGTTGTTGTTGTTTTCTTTTTTTTTTCCTTTTTTTTTTTTTTTTTATCCAGTCTGAAACCCTGCGCCTTTTGATAGGGTCATTAGGCCCATTCACGTTCAGAATTACTATTGAAAGATATGAATTTAGTGTCATCATGATACCTATTCAGTCCCTGTTTTTGTGGATTGTTTCCTTGGACTTCCCCTCTCTTTTACAGAGTCCCCCTTAATATTTATTGCAGAGCTGGTTTGGTGGTCACATATTCTTTCAGTTTCTGCCTATCTTGGAAGCTCTTTATCTCTCCTTCTATTCTGAATGAGAGCCTTGCTGGATAAAGTATTCTTGGCTGCATGTTCTTCTCATTTAGGACCCTGAATATATCCTGCCAGCCCTTTCTGGCCTGCCAGGTCTCTGTGGAGAGGTCTGCTGTTATCCTAATGATTCTCCCGATAAAGGTTAGGGATTTCTTGTCTCTTGCTGCTTTAAGGATCTTCTCTTTATCTTTGGAATTTGCAAGTTTCAGTATTAAATGTCAGAGTGTTGAGCGGTTTTTATTGATTTTAGGGGGGGATCTCTCTTTCTCCTGGGTCTGAATGCCTGTTTCCCTTCCCAAGTTAGGGATGTTCTCAGCTATGATTTGTTCAAATACACTTCCTGGACTTCTGTCCCTTTTGGCGCCCACTGGAACCCCAATTAAACGTAGATTTTTCCTTCTGAGGCTGTCACTTATTTCCCTTAACCTATCCTCATGATCTTTTAATTGTTTTTTTCTTTTTTCCTCCATTTCCTTCCTTGCCATCAACTTGTCTTCTATGTCACTCACTCATTCTTCCACCTCATTAACCCTCATCGTTAGGACCTCTACTTTGGTTTGCATCTCATTTAATTGATTTTTAAATTTAGCCTGATTAGATCTAAATTTTGCAGTCATGAAGTCTCTTGGATGCTTTTTAATTTCTTTATTTTTTCTTCCGTCTTCCTACCTTGATAGAAGTGCAGATTCTTCTCATTGTAGCATTCCAGCTGTTCTCTTTTAAATCTCAGACCAAATTCGTAGATTTTCAGGATGATTTCAAAGTTATCTTAGTAAGTTGGTGGGAACAGGTGACTTGGGGACCCTACTCTTCCACCATCTTGCCCCACCTGCCCTCCATTTCCCTGTTGATTAGTGTTTTGATCATCTTTTCATGTATCTTTTGGCTATTTTTATGTCTTTTTTTTGGCAAATGTTCATTCCTGTCCTTTGCCAATTTTTATTTTTATTTGGGTTACTTTTTCCTATTGAGTTGTATGAATTCCTTGTATATTTTGGATATTAACACCTTATCAGATATGTGGCTTGTAAATATTTTCTACCATTCCACAGAATGCCTTTTTATTTCATGGATTGTTTCCTTTGCTAGGCAGAAGCTTTTAGTTTGATATAGCTTGCTTATCAAATATAGTTTGATTTATTCTTGCTTGTATTCTCTTTGCTTTTGGTGTCTTAGCCAAAAAGTCCTTGCCAACACTAATTTCAAGGAGCCCATCCCGTATATTTTCTTCCAGTTTTATGATTTCAGGTACTGCATTCAAATCTTTAATTGGTTTTGGCTGATTTCTTTATATGGTATAAGATAGGGGGTTCAGATTCATTTTTACATATGCAGGTATCAGTTTTCCCAGTACCAATTGTTGAAGAAGCGATCTGTTCTTCATGGTGTAGTCTTGGCTCCTTTATCAAAAGGTAACCGATCATGTATATGAATGGGTTTATTTCTGGCATCTCAATTATTTTCCATTGGTCACTGTGTCTTATATTAATGCCAATACACCATATGTCTTGATTTTTAAAGGTTTGCAACATAGTTTGAAAGCAGGATTTGTTATGCCTCCAGTTTTGTTTTGTTTTTCTTTCTTCAGAGTGCTTTGGTTATTCAAGTGTTTGTTTTATTTTATTTTATTTTTTGTGCTTCTGTACAAATTTTAGGATTATTTCTTCTATTTCTGTGAAAATGAAATTGGAATTTTGGTAGTGATTGTATTAAATCTATATATCACTTCGGGTTGTAGGGACATTTTAACAATATTAATCCTTCTAATCTCTTAACATAAAATATTTTTCTACTTATTTGTGACTTTTTCCATTTTTTCCATTAATATTTTATACCTTTCAGTGAGTAGAATTTTCACCTTCTTGGCTAAATTTATTCCCAAGTATTTTATTATTTTTGTTGCTTTACATATGAGATTGCTTTCCTAATTTCTCTTTCCACTTGTTCATTATTAGTGGATACAAATACAATTTCTTTTTTTTAATTTTTTTTTAATTTTTATTTATTTATTTATGATAGTCACAGAGAGAGAGAGAGAGGCAGAGACACAGGCAGAGGGAGAAGCAGGCTCCATGCACCAGGAGCCCGATATGGGATTCGATCCCGGGTCTCCAGGATCACGCCCTGGGCCAAAGGTAAGCACTAAACCGCTGTGCCACCCAGGGATCCCCCTACAATTTCTTTTTGTATAGTTATTTGGTACCCTGCAGCTTTACTGAGTTTTTAATAGTTCAGACAATTTCTTGGTAGAGTCTTTAGTGTTTTCTGTATAAAAGATCAGTTTTTCATCTACAAACAAAAGTAATTTTGCATCTACTTTTGTGAATTGGATGCTTTTTAAACTTTTTTCTTGCCTACTTGCTCTGGCAAGTACTTCAAGTATTCTGTTGAATAAAAGTGGTGAGAGTAGGTATCCTTGTCTTATTCCTGATCTTAGAAGAAACATTTTTAGCTTTTCACCATGGAATATAATGTTAGCTGTGGGTTTTCATAAATGTCCTTTATTATGTTGAGGTTATATACTGAGTTTGAGTGTATAGGAATGGGAATTGTTCCTTCACCCATTTAAAAACTACTTTTTTTTTTTTTTTTGCCTTAGTCCTGTGAGACTCATGATTGCAAGTCATATTGGTCATCAGAGGTAAGTGATTTGGGGGCTCATCCTTTGGATAGCAGCTATAAAAGTTGGGCGACTGTGTGTGGATAGGGTCCTTCCAGGGAAATGCTGGCGACTTTATTTTATTGTTGAAGTAAGCTAGATAAAGATAGGTGGTGATAATGCCCACCAGTTCTTTTGGATTCCAGAGAGATCATAGTTAGAGCTGAGATGCATGTCAGCTAGATGTTAGACCCCGAGGCAGTAGTTTGCAAAACATGTTGCCAATCTCCTGTCAGGAAAAGAGTGCGAGATCTTTTTGTTTTTCCTGCTTCCTTAGCAGAAAGCCCTGGGGGTAGAGGTGGGGGTGGAAGCATAGACAAAGTGAATATGCCCTGTTGAAAGCTACTTTTCCGTTTGCTATAGTCCTGAGAGACTAATGAATGCAAGCCTCATTGGTTATTGGAGCTAGATAAATTGGGGTTTCATCCCCTAGGTGGCAGCCGTAAAGGTTGTGGTTCCAGATGTGTGGCCCATATCCTTTGATCCTCAGCAAGTTGCTGGGAGTTAGGTGTTCCCTCCTGGTTGTATGGTCCTGTGCCAATGGTGGGGCTTATCGTGAAAATGTGTCTCAGCCTTACATATTCATACTTGTTTCTGTTTGGGCATTTTCTCCCTCTTGAGATCTAAGACTCATTAAACCTATCTCTGGATTTCTCTCAGAGGGAATAACTTTATATGTAGGGGCATATTTGATATGTTGGTAGGAGGAGGGAAGTTCAGGAATTTGTAAGTCACCATCTTGATCTAGAGTCTCAATAATTCTCAACATATCTGTTTATTAATTGAAAGCAGAGTCAGAATTCTAAGAATGAGCACTTTGTTTATAACAGTTGACAGTTCTTGGGATAAGCCAGTAGGGAAAATCTATCTTCCCTGGTTCATTTTTTAACATGTGTGAGTGTACTTTTTTCCTGCTACTTTTGTTCCAGATGGAGATACAGTGACCAATAATATCCCCTCAGGTGCCTGTTTTTGTACAGTTGGTTTTCTAGTTAGGAGTGGAAGTGGGACTGTGATAGGGGGAATGAATATATAAACAAAAAAAGAAGTAAATAACAAAGTTAATTTTAGATCAAGGAAAACACTCTGGAGAAAATAAAATCATGACCATGTGAGAGAGGCTTACTATGGATGCAATTTTAGATTAAAATTCTGTCCAAAATTGGACAGAGAAATCTCTGAGAAGTTTACAAACATATGTGTCCTATCTTGTAAGTGATACCTCATCTCCCTAACATTGTCAAGCCTTCCCATTCTCCTTGGGGGTAGCAATAAGGTGAGACTCATGAAAATATTAACGGTGCCCTATTTGCTTATAAGTTGTTAAGGAATGATTGAAAATTCTATGTTTTATTTAGATGTCATATCAAAATATTCTTGTGAGAGAATAGTCATTAAAAATTCATGCAATTTTATTGCACAGAGAGAAAAGCTTGGGAAAATGTCATGCTTTAGAGGACTTAATTAAAAAAAGGTGGGAACTCTGTCCATGAAAAAGGAAAAAAGACAAGAATGACAAAAGAAAAATGAGTAAAGAAAAAGAAGAAAAACGTCAATCTCCACCAAAAATTCCCCTTCAAATCTTAGTATATTGGAGAGGTTCCTAGAAAGCCTGTGTCTCTGATGGGGAGAAAGCAGCAAACCACTGTGTTACATGGGTGGGTGAGATGGAAGCAATAGATACTAAAGGCTCAGTAACCTGAGGTGCAGTCAACAACAAAGAGCAAAGAGCATGCTATTAGGTTATCCTGCACTCCTTAGTATCACATTAGAGTGAAAGGAAAATTAAAAGGTCTTGAGTTCTCAAAAAAAAAAAAAAAGGAATAAAGCATCAATTTTTGTGTGTTTGGTAAATGGAGTTTGCTGTCTAACCCATCATAGGAGAAATTCTCATGATCTATAATCAGTCTTTGAAATTACTTGATACGTATTCTATTAAACAATTTAAGTTACCTATGTCTAGTATAATGATAATCACATATCTCATATGTCTGCAAGACTGATGCTATAGAGAAACTCATCAATTAGAAATATTGCCATATAAGTAATTTCCCTGGGATTTCATGATATTAACAAGGATACAGAAACTACAGTTAACGCTACAAAATTTTTTGGTCTGTGAAGGCAGGGATATGTCCCATATATCTTTTTACACTAGATGTTATTTCAAGTAGTAAGTGAGAGACAATTACAGAGGAATTTTTACTCAAAAATAATAAGAGATTCAGAATACTATGTCATCTAGTAGGGACAATGTCTACATTTTTTTTTCTGCTGCACCTCCAGGCCTTGGCACATAATGAATAATTAATACACATTTGTTGAGTGAATGAATGAATCAAGGAATAAATTCATTGAAATGGAGGCTGTTAACCAACAGAAGAGAAGCCTGATAAAATCATGGTAGCTGAAGAATTTGACCTGTGGGAAATTATTAGACATATGATGTGTGCCCTTGAGAGGTAATCTATAGGAATTACCTAAATTAGGTAATTCCTAATCTAGGAATAGTGATTAAGTTTCAGGCAAAGATTTCAGTTCAACATAAGGGAGAATGTGCTATTGTAATTGCTGTTTTAGTGCAGCTCCTGCTAATATATAGCCTCTCTGAATGTGTGTCCATATGTATCCAGTTAACTGTCCAGGAGGATTTTTGTCCCAAAGTAATTTTTAGGGCTTTTGGGTGGTTCCATTGGTTGGGTGACTAACTCTTGGTTTCCGCTCAGGTCATGATCTCATGGCCCTGGGCTCAGCACAAGTCAGCTTGAGGATCCTGTCTTTCCCTCTTCTTCTGCCCCTTCCACCGCTCATGTACACACACGCACACACACACACACACACACTCTCTCTCTCAAATAAATAAATATATTTTTAAAAAGCACTTTTTAAATAAATGTTTGCATATATGCATATTAAATAACTATTAGAACTGCTCATCCATATGGAAATACTGATCTTCCTATCATTGTAGGTGTTCTAGAATTGCCCAAGTCATTATATAGCCTGGGTACGTAGTAAGAATGGCAGCATAAGTAGAGGTTGGTTTTGATAATATGCAATATCTGTCTATCTATTCTAATCTTGATCTTCTGGGATCCCATTAAATTAGAGCATGTGTTTTCTCTGCATATGAAATACTTCTTTATCAAGATGTTAGGGAAATCAACTTTCTCTACCTTCAAAGCATTTGTCAAGGAGGCATCATTTCTTGATCTATGATGAAGAGAGCTAGCTATGTACTCTCTACTGTAGTGAACTGGAGGGGTCACTGTTACATTGGAACTAACTCTAAAGGTCTTTTTTCTTTCTAGATTATCTTCATCTTGACTGCAACCTCATTACCTTGATTTTCAAAGATTCAAGTTGAATAGTAGAATCCTTGAGCAAATAGTAGAATCCTTATTTGGGAGCTTAACTTAATAAAAGACTTTTCCTGAGTACCAAGTTGTGAAGCTTCTGCAGAAAATTCACCATGGGAGCAGGGCCATAATCAATAGATTTCATCGTATTAAGTATCCATAAGTGTCAATCCTAAGTATCATCTAAAAGCTAAGCGTTACTGAGGTCCACACAATGTGTGTGTATGGTTGCTATCATTTTGGATAAATCAGAAAAGCTGAAAGAGAACTATAATGGTTGTGTCCTTGGTGTCTGTCATCCTTTCAGGAGAGCTTTTTGTTTGTGTGACAAAGTCACATTAATTGGATTTTTTTTTTCCTAGGTGGAAATATTTTAAAATTGGAAGACATCCTCACAGCAGGTTCTCCCATTCAACTCAGAGGAGATTCTCTGATTTAGAACAGTACCTACTGATGATCCTTAATCTTCCTGGGAATGATTCTGTGTCACATGAATAATTGCAGGTAGGTGACTTTTCTTTTCTTTTCTTTTCTTTTTTTTTTTTTTGGTAGGTGACTTTTTATTTGAACTCCCACCCACTTATCAACAGGTAGAATGCAATTTAACTATTACCATTTATTTTTAACCTAAATTTTTATTGGATTTTGGAACACGCTAAAGATAAAACTTTATAGAATGCAATGGATACAGAATAATAAAAGATCAGTAAAGAATAAAAATAGTTAAAGCA
This sequence comes from Canis aureus, assembly GCF_053574225.1. Lineage (NCBI taxonomy): Eukaryota > Metazoa > Chordata > Mammalia > Carnivora > Canidae > Canis > Canis aureus. The sequence goes on along the minus strand of NC_135639.1, from coordinate 21,396,225 downwards.
TCAAAGTAGAGCCTCTAAGTAACAAAAGTGCAATGGAACTTGTGCAAAAGGACTCTCATGAAATGGTATACTGATTATTATCAATAGTGTTATAAGCTTCTCTTTAGCAAAATGAGTCAGAGAAGTAATATTTGGTCAGATTTATATAGCTTTTTATTTCATGCAATAATTATCACATTAAAAGTGTATCCTTCAGGTATTACATTATTTCCCTATGGCATAATATTCAAGTGATTTTTCTGGGGTTATTTATTGAGCTCTTGACTGAAACTAGAGTGGTGATTTTCTTAAAAGATTATTTGTTTATTTATTCATGAGAGAGAGAGAGAGAGACAGAGATATAGAAGCAGAGACACAGGCGGAGGAAGAAGCAGGCCCCACACAGGGAGCCAGATGTGGGGCTTGATCCCAGAACTCTGGGATCTTGCCCTGAGCAAAGGGAGATGCCCAACGGCTGAGCCACCCAGGCATCCCTAGAGTGGTGATTTTAAAGCTCTTTGGGTTCTAAAGCCACAACAGATATAACCATTTTGGTAAAAGTTTGCTTGTAGCTTCTAAGAATTTTCAGATCCTTTCATTTCATCCTTAGACTCCTTGCTAAGGACGCTTCCTTACCTGAGGGTCATTTCCAAGTTCAGTGTTTGAGGGTGGTAGCTTCTTGGTTCATTTAATTCAATATTAAGAGTTAAGTAAAAAAAAAAAAAAAAGTTTTTTTTAAATGGAGTCAGAGGAGATTGGATTCAGATATTTTGTGTATGTGTTTGAAGGCTATTTGCAAAATGAAATGTGAATGGCATCCTGAAAATACCTATCTTGTTCTAGAAGTTTTGGAAAATATAGGATGAGAATAGAAAACCTCCATTTAATTTGTGGTGTGTTCCTGAATGCAGGTCTATAGGCCAGCTCTGGACTTTGACAAGACTTTTACCAATGACAAAAATAAGGACAGCACATTAATTTTTCATAAAGCCAATTTTAGGCATGTTCTATATTCTGAAAGTATGTGATTCCCATGTTTTGATGATGATTTCTCCAATGGCAACCCCTTCTGAAATGGGAACATCTTCCATAATTAAGGACAGATTTATTTTGTCACATTGCTCATTTTAAATCTCAGGTATAACCTCAGATATGTTTGGAATCTGATTTTTAATTTTATTATCTGTAAAATGAGGATGATAAGAGTTTTACAGGTAATGATTAAATAATGTGGGTTTGAACTGCATGGGTCCATTTTAACACCATTTTTGTTTTTTTTCAAAAAGCTTTATTGTTTCCATTTGGTCCATAGCTTGGGAGAGAGCTTGATGGTGGTTGAAAAGGTGCCAAGCCTCCGGCTGCGGCTCCGCAGAGGGGGCTGCGGGGAGGGAGCGGGAATCCAACAGCGCAGGCACCGGAGCACAGGGCGCCGGGACACAGCCGAGGATCCGGCCTCCCCCTGGGACAGGCAGAGGCCGGGAGGGCCCAGGACAGCAAGGACGCTCCTGCCCCAGCTGAGCATCAGCGGCCCCGCCCTGGAGCCTCCAGGCCCTGCAGACAGAGAGCTCCCTAGTTACTGCGGGGGCTGACTCCAGGGCTCCAGAGCTGGCCCCGCCACGGCGGTTGTTCCTCCTGGGGCCTCACGGGGTAAACAACCCCCACTGAGCCCTGCACCAGGCAGGGGGCAGAGCAGCTCCCCCAAGTGCTAACACCTGAAAATCAGCACAACAGGCCCCTCCCCCAGAAGACCACCTAGAGGGACAAGTTCCAGGGGAAGTCAAGGGACTTAAAGTATACGAAGCAGAAGATACTCCCCCGTCTTTTTTGTTTTGTTTTCTTTTGTTTTGTTTCTTTGTTTTGCTTTTAGATTTCTCTTTGCTTCCCCCACCCTTTTTTTCCTTTCTTTCTTTTCCTTTCTCTTTTTCTTCTCTTTTTTTCTTTTTTTCTTCCTTTTTTTCTTTTTCTCTTTTCTTTCCTTCATTCTCTCCTCTCTTTTTCTCCTTTTCCCAATACAACTTGTTTTTGGCCACTCTGCACTGAGCAAAATGACTAGAAGGAAAACCTCACCTCAAAAGAAAGAATCAGAAACAGTCCTCTCTCCCACAGAGTTACAAAATCTGGATTACAATTCAATGTCAGAAAGCCAATTCAGAAGCACTATTATACAGCGACTGGTGGCTCTAGAAAAAAGCATAAAGGACTCAAGAGACTTCATGACTGCAGAATTTAGATCCAATCAAGCAGAAATTAAAATCAAGTGAATGAGATGCAATCCAAACTAGAAGTCCTAATGACGAGGGTTAACGAGGTGGAAGAACGAGTGAGTGACATAGAAGACAAGTTGATAGCAAAGAGGGAAACTGAGGAAAAAAGAGACAAACAATTAAAAGACCATGAGGATAGATTAAGGGAAATAAACGACAGACTGAGGAAGAAAAACCTATGTTTAATTGGGGTTCCCGAGGGCGCCGAAAGGGACAGAGGACCAGAATCAGTATTTTAACAAATCCTAGCTGAATACTTTCCTAATCTGGGAAGGGAAACAGGCATTCAGATCCAGGAAATAGAGAAAACCCTCCCTAAAATCAATAAAAACCATTCAACACCTCGATATTTAATAGTTAAGCTTGCAAATTCCAAAGATAAAGAGAAGATCCTTAAAGCAGCAAGAGACAAGAAATCCCTGACTTTTATGGGAAGGAGTATTAGGGTAACAGCAGACCTCTCCACAGAGACCTGGCAGGCCAGAAAGGGCTGGCAGGATATATTCAGGGTCCTAAATGAGAAGAACATGCAACCAAGAATACTTTATCCAGCAAGGCTCTCATTCAAAATGGAAGGAGAGATAAAGAGCTTCCAAGACAAGCAGGAACTGAAAGAATATGTGACCTCCAAACCAGCTCTGCAGGAAATTTTAAGGGGGACTCTTTTTTTTTTTTTTTTTACTGCATTGCTAATTTTATTTTTTTTTATTTTTTTAATTTATTTTTTATTGGTGTTCAATTTACTAACATACAGAATAACCCCCAGTGCCCGTCACCCATTCACTCCCACCCCCCGCCCTCCTCCCCTTCTACCACCCCTAGTTCGTTTCCCAAGTTAGCAGTCTTTACGTTCTGTCTCCCTTTCTGATATTTCCCACACATTTCTTCTCCCTTCTAAGGGGGACTCTTAAAATTCCCCTTTAAGAAGAAGTTCAGGGGAACAATCCACAAAAACAAAGACTGAATAGATATCATGATGACACTAAACTCATATCTGTCGATAGTAACTCTGAACGTGAACGGGCTTAATGACCCCATCAAAAGGCGCAGGGTTTCAGACTGGATAAAAAAGCAGGACCCATCTATTTGCTGTCTATAAGAGACTCATTTTAGACAGAAGGACACCTACAATCTGAAAACAAAAGGTTGGAGAACCATTTACCATTCAAATGGTCCTCAAAAGAAAGCAGGGGTAGCCATCCTTATAGCAGATAAACTAATATTTACCCTGAAGACTGTAGTGAGAGATGAAGAGGGACACTATCTCATACTTAAAGGATCTATCCAACAAGAGGAGTTAACAATCTTCAATATATATGCCCCGAATGTGGGAGCTGCCAAATATTTAAACCAATTAATAACCAAAGTGAAGAAATACTTAGATAATAATACACTTATACTTGGTGACTTCAATCTAGCTCTTTCTATCCTCGATAGGTCTTCTAAGCACAACATCTCCAAAGAAACGAGAGCTTTAAATGATACACTGGACCAGATGGATTTCACAGATATCTATAGAACTTTACATCCAAACTCAACTGAATACACATTCTTCTCAAGTGGACATGGAACTTTCTCCAGAATAGACCACATACTGAGTCACAAATGGGGTCTGAACTGATAAAAAAAGATTGGGATTGTCCCCTGCATATTCTCAGACCATAATGCCTTGAAATTAGAACTAAATCACAACAAAAAGTTTGGAAGGACCTCAAACACGTGGAGGTTAAGGACCATCCTGCTAAAAGATGAAAGGGTCAACCAGGAAATTAAGGAAGAATTAAAAAGATTCATGGAAACTAATGAGAATGAAGATACAACCGTTCAAAATCTTTGGGATGCTGCAAAAGCAGTCCTGAGGGGGAAATACATCGCAATACAAGCATCCATTCAAAAACTGGAAAAAACTCAAATACAAAAGCTAACCTTACACCTAAAGGAGCTAGAGAAAAAACAGCAAATAGATCCTACACCCAGCAGAAGAAGAGAGTTAATAAAGATTCGAGCAGAACTCAATGAAATCGAGACCAGAAGAACTGTGGAACAGATCAACAGAACCAGGAGTTGGTTCTTTGAAAGAATTAATAAGATAGATAAACCATTAGCCAGCCTTACTAAAGAGAGAGAAGACTCAAATTAATAAAATCATGAATGAGAAAGGAGAAATCACTACCAACACCAAGGAAATACAAACGATTTTAAAAACCTATTATGAACAGCTATACATCAATAAATTAGGCAATTTCGAAGAAATGGACGCATTCCTGGAAAGCCACAAACTACTAAAACTGGAACAGGAAGAAATAGAAAACCTGAACAGGCCAATAACTAGGGAGGAAATTGAAGCAGTCATCCAAAACCTCCCAAGACACAAGAGTCCAGGGCCAGATGGCTTCCCAGGGGAATTCTATCAAACGTTTAAAGAAGAAACCATACCTATTCTCCTAAAGCTGTTTGGAAAGATAGAAAGAGATGGAGTACTTCCAAATTCATTCTGTGAGGCCAGCATCACCTTAATTCCAAAACCAGACAAAGACCCCACCAAAGAGGAGAATTACAGACCAACATCCCTGATGAACATGGATGCAAAAATTCTCAACAAGATACTAGCCAATGGGATCCAATAGTACAATAAGAAAATTATTCACCATGACCAAGTAGGATTTATCCCCGGGACACAAGGCTGGTACAACACTCGTAAAACAATCAGTGTGATTCATCATATCAGCAAGAGAAAAACCAAGAACCATATGATCCTCTCATTAGATGCAGAGAAAGCATTTGACAAAATACAGCATCCATTTCTGATCAAAATTCTTCAGAGTGTAGGGATAGAGGGAACATTCCTTGACATCTTAAAAGCCATCTACGAAAAGCCCACAGCAAATACCATTCTCAATGGGGAAACACTAGGAGCCTTTCCCCTAAGATCAGGAACAAGACAGGGATGTCCACTCTCACGACTGCTATTCAACATAGTACTGGAAGTCCTAGCCTCAGCAATCAGACAACAAAAAGACATTAAAGGCATTCAAATTGGCAAAGAAGAAGTCAAACTCTCCCTCTTTGCCGATGACACGATACTCTACATAGAAAACCCAAAAGCCTCCACCCCAAGATTGCTAGAACTCATACAGCAATTTGGTAGCGTGGCAGGATACAAAATCAATGCCCAGAAGTCAGTGGCATTTCTATACACTAACAATGAGACTGAAGAAAGGGAAATTAAGGAGTCAGTCCCATTTACAATTGCACCCAAAAGCATAAGATACCTAGGAATAAACCTAACCAAAGAGGTAAAGGATCTATTCCCTAAAAACTATAGAACACTTCTGAAAGAAATTGAGGAAGACACAAAGAGATGGAAAAATATTCCATGCTCATGGAATGGCAGAATTAATATTGTGAAAATGTCAATGTTACCCAGGGCAATATACACGTTTAATACAATCCCTATCAAAATATCATGGACTTTCTTCAGAGAGTTAGAACAAATTATTTAAGGTTTGTGTGAAAGCAGAAAAGACCCCGAATAGCCAGGGGAATTTTAAAAAAGAAAACCATATCTGGGGGCATCACAATGCCAGATTTCAGGTTGTACTACAAAGCTGTGTCATCAAGACAGTGTGGTACTGGCACAAAAACAGACACATAGATCAATGGAACAGAATAGAGAACCCAGAAGTGGACCCTGAACTTTATGCTCAAGTAATATTCAATAAAGGAGGAAAGACTATCCATTGGAAGAAAGACAGTCTCTTCAATAAATGGTTCTGGGAAAATCGGACATCCACATGCAGAAGAATGAAACTAGACCACTCTCTTTCACCATACACAAAGATAAACTCAAAATGGGTTAAAGGTCTAAATGTGAGACAAGATTCCATCAAAATTCTAGAGGAGAACACAGGCAACACCCTTTTTGAACTCGGCCACAGTAACTTCCTGCAAGATACATCCACGAAGGCAAAAGAAACAAAAGCAAACATGAACTATTGGGACTTCATCAAGACAAGAAGCTTTTGCACAGCAAAGGATACAGTCAACAAATCTGAAAGACAACCTACAGAAGGGGAGAAGATATTTGCAAATGACATACCAGATAAAGGGCTAGTTTCCAAGATCTATAAAGAACTTATTAAACTCAACACCAAAGAAACAAACAATCCAATCATGAAATGGGAAAAAGACATGAAGAGAAATCTCACAGAGGAAGACATAGACATGGCCAACATGCTCTGCATCACTTGCCATCAGGGAAATACAAATCAAAACCACAATGAGATACCACCTCACACCAGTGAGAATGAGCAAAATTAACAAGGCAGGAAACCACAAATGTTCGAGAGGATGCGCAGAAAAGGGAACCCTTTTACAGTGTTGGTGGGAATGTGAACTGGTGCAGCCACTCTGGAAAACTGTGTGGAGGTTCCTCAAAGAGTTAAAAATAGACCTGCCCTACAACCCAGCAATTGCACTGTTGGGGATTTACCCCAAAGATACAGATGCAATGAAACGCTGGGACACCTGCCCCCCGATGTTTCTAGCAGCAATGTCCACAATAGCCAAACTGTGGAAGGAGCCTCAATGTCCATCGAAAGATGAATGGATAAAGAAGATGTGGTCTATGTATACAATGGAATATTCCTCAGCCATTAGAAACGACAAATACCCACAATTTGCTTCGACGTGGATGGAACTGGAGGGTATTATGCTAAGTGAAGTAAGTCAGTCGGAGAAGGACAAACAGTGTATGTTCTCTTTCTTTGGGGAATATAAATAATAGTGAAAGGGAATATAAGGGAAGGGAGAAGAAATGTGTGGGAAATATCAGAAAGGGAGACAGAACATAAAGACTCCTATCTCCTGGAATGAACTAGGGGTGGTGGAAGGGGAGGAGGGCGGGTGTTGGGGGTGAATGGGTGACGGGCACTGAGGGGAGAACTTGACGGGATGAGCACTGGGTCTTATTCTGTATGTTGGTAAATTGAACACCAATAAAAAATAAATTTATTATTAAAAAATGCTGCCTAGCGGCTATAGGTACAGGTTTAGACAGAAGCTCTGACACTGAGTGGAATGCCAGAGGCACCTCGAAAGTGTTGCTGGGCTCTGAGGACTCCTGGTCAAGCTTGACAGTGGGTCTTTCAAAAACATACTCGCCTAGCCTAGTTTGGGGGCCTGCTAGCCTGAGGACATGTCAGGTGGTCCTAATCTTTTCAATTAGTATTCCTCATCTAGGAAGTGGTTCTTTAGGAAGTCACAGGAATGGGCGTCTGTGCTGGCGGAACCCAGAGCATGTAGATCCAAAAGGGCTTGGTTTAGGTTCTTTCTCAGAACTATGGCAGCCTTCATGGAGTCCATGGCTTTACCCTACTCATCTTGGGACAGCTTCTGTACATCCTGGAGGGTGGTATTGCCACCAGGCTGTTTTTGCATCTTTAAGAGACTCTGGCACCCTTGCACCTGTCTTCCCAACTCCAGAAAGATGTGGCCCAGCTATCTGGAGCCACATTGCTGCAGTGGAAATAAAAGCCCAGAGAAAGGTGGGTGTGGGAGGTATGCAGATGCATGTTGACCAGTGGCTTGACAGCAACTCTACTACAGTGGAGTAATTCTCAGGAATCTGGGAGCTCATGGTTGATCAACAATAAGCTCAAATAGGGGATTCCTGGGTGGCGCAGCGGTTTAGCGCCTGCCTTTGGCCCAGGGCACTATCCTGGAGACCTGGGATCAAGTTCCACGTCGGGCTCCCGGTGCATGGAGCCTGCTTCTGCCTCTCTCTCTCTCTCTCTCTGTGTGTGTGACTATCATAAATAAATAAAAATTTTTAAATAAGTAAAAAAAAAACAATAAGCTCAAATAATGGTGTTCTCTGGCTGAGAAGATGGTTCCAAAGGTTATGACGGGAAAAGAGGTTGTATATAGGGAGGTTGGAAGATGGAAGAAGGGACATCCCTGGGTCTGTTCCCTCCAAACACTTTTGAAGCAAGAGGCAGATACACCAGACCACTGGGTGTTTTGCCTATATATAGTCTTTACAGTATAGTGCTATAAATGTATTTTCTCATCCTTTTGTTTTCTTAATAATACTTTCTTTTCTCCAGCTTACTTTATCGTAAGAATACAGTATATAATACATATAACAGTACAAAATATGTATTAATTGACTTTTTGCTCATTCTTTACTGACTATGGCACAAAGTGATTAAAAAACTACCCAAAACTACATAGTAAATAGAGCCAGATTCAAAAATAGTTTGTTTGACTGCAGACCCAGTGTCTCTAATGAGTTAGCAGAACTGCCTCTCAGGTATTCTGTAAACATGATGTACTTTTCACTTTGTCTGAGACCTCACCACTGTCTATGATGGTACGGCAGCCCTCTCTATAATATATGCCACCTGCCTCATCCTAGGAAGCAATGAGTGTGCCCCCTACTGTAGAATCTCTGCAGTTTTCTGCAAAAGATGTCATGGTTTCAGTTCAGTCCCACCCATCGCAAGGGAACAAAGGGGAAAGTCTAGATGGCTTTGTCCTTCAAGTTTATTTGAAAGAAGAGATTTTCTTCAGGTTAGGGGAAATCTTTCCTTCCATTTTTTTTTTAAATAAAAGGTGGGAAAAAGAAACAAAAACTGCAAAGAGCAAATAATATAGTAATGTTTCCAAGGGACAGTCAGGATAACTGCTCTGGCTTTGAATTCTATGCCTTCTTATCAATGTAACTTGATGGGAGGTTATGACAACTATGGACTGTTACATTTGTGTCCCTCTAAAGTTCCTATGTTGGATGTTCTAATCCACAGTATGGGTGTATCTGGAGATGGATGGAGCCTCTAATGAAATAAAGGTTAAATGAAGACATAAATGTGGAACCCTGATCCAAGAAGATTAGTGTTATCAGAAAAAACACCAGAGTTCTCTCTCTATTGAGCCAACACACAAAGAAAGGCCATGTGAGGATATAGCCATAAGGCAAATATCTGCAAGCCAGAAAGAGTCTTGACTAGAAATAGACCATGCTGCCACTTTAATCTTGGAATTTTAGTATCTAGAACCCTGAAAAAACAAATTTCTATTGTTAAAGCTACCCAGGCAGAGTGGTGGCCTGAGAAGACTGATAGAAGGGCTGATAATTGTTCTGAAAACATATATGCAAATTTACATTTACTAATATATTTAAGATAGTCATGAAACCCAAGAGCTGGAGGTTAAGACCGATGTAAAGTGGTTTTCCTGTTTCCTTTGGAGAGTAGTCTATTTCTGCTCGTTCCAGGTTTATTCATGTTCCTTAAGGAAATATATAATGTTCTTATATGTACTTTTAAAAGATTAATAACTCCCTAATTTTCTTCCCTGTTGATGGAAAGAATTCAGTTGTTGGTTATTGAGTACTATGAATAGCACTGAATTGAAGCAGCCTGAATTGAAGCACTGGAGTGTTCTCATTTCTATTCCTCCATGTGCTAGTTTGGCAATTTGAGGGAAGCTATTAACTTTTCTATATATCAAGTTTATATTGGCTAAAATGGGAGTAATAATGACTACCTCAAAGACCTATTGTTTACTCTTTACTTTACCAGTATATTATGCCAAATGAGACAGAGTAAAAGCATGCCTGTTCACGTCCTTCCCTAAAGACTTGCTCTCTAGCATATAGTTGCCAAAGGGAATGTGATGATGAGAGCTGGTGGCCAGCCCAGTGGTCTGCCAAGCCCCTTTTGCCAACTGTACCAGCTTGTTCCTAAGCATGGCCCAGAACTAAACTTCTTTAAAGAAGCAGGCATTGATTCAATGTCCAATCTAGATGGCTAGGTCTTTAACTTCAGTTAATCCAATTCTTAGAAAAGTTTATCTTGTCTGGCCTTTGTCTTTTTCTTTAATCAATCAGAATTATGTATTTAATCCATAAGAACAGGACATATTTCAGAATAATGCATTATTTGATAGTTCTAATCATAGACAGCAGTTTGGTCCCTCTACCTTATCAATACCTTATTTTGCAAGGATCTATACTAGTGTCTCTTAACCGAATGTGATTTTGCCTCACAGGGAACACTTGGAAATGTCTGGAGATGTCTTTGGTTGTTACACCTGAAGGGGATGCTACTGGCATCTAGAGTGTAAGAGAGGCCAGGAATACTGCTAAACATTTTACAGCTTTGCACAGTGGCAGTATCGTAGCCAATGAGGTTTATCGGAGGCACGATTATTGCTAATTGAAAACATTTTACAATGCATTGGACAGTTCCTTACAACAAATAATCTGGCTTTAAATGTCAATAATGCTGAGGTTAAGAAGCCCTAATCTAAACTGAGCTAAACATCCAGCTAATCCCCTTAGGCTCTCCAAGTAAACAAGTGCTAATCTCCCTGCCAGTAAGAGAAGGGTGGGCAGCTTTCCATTGCCACAATCTTCATACTTATTAGGTATATGCCATGGGTTCAGCACACTATAAATGCATGGGTTACTCCAAGACAAGATGTAGAGTAATGACATCATACTAAAATAAAGGACACAGCCTATAGTTTGATAGACTTTGGGTTTGGACCCACTACTTACAAGCCGTAGTTCTATTAGCAAGGTATTTAATTCTTTAGAGCTTCAGCAAGCCTCAACAGGGTGCATGTGACACTATAAAGAATTTATGTATGTAACATTCTTAGCACAGTGTTTTTGTGATATAGGAAACAATAAATTATAGATGTTGCTATTGTTGACATTCTTAACATCATTATCATCGTCACATCTCATCTCAGCCTAGCTTATAGTCACCTGTATGAAACAACCTAAGCTGATGTGCAGAAAATGACACATTTAATGAAAACCATCTGTGCCAATTAACTCACATGTGACATGGTAGGGGAGTCATCTTGCAGGGGGGTCCAAGGAAAGTGACATTTCCTTAACTTATCCTCACTTTCTATTCTCACTTAGATAGATTTTTATGGAACTAGATGATGTGGGCTGACATTGGAGGAAAATGCCAACCCCTGAATGTGCTGGTTGTTGATAGAAACTAATACTTTACAATGAAGAATATTTTTCCCTTCCAAAAGAATATCAGTTTATCTTCCCTGGCTATTTTTGAAACACTCAAGACTTCTCCAGTTCATACATTTTTTTCCATGAAATTTTATTGTTCCAAATTACAGAAAATTCTAAAACTTGTTAGCTTTTGGAGCAGGAGGGCAGTGATCTAATGCTCAGAGTAGACATTCAGAAACTATTTTCTCTTTATATGCCTCCTGTCTCTAATCTCATCTAAGTTTTAGTCTCAAGATCCACTAGCTACTCAGTTTTGCATCAGTAGCATTAATCCAATGGCATGTTTTGTTGTTGTTTTTTTTTCCCTAGTCACTTAAGATCTTCAGAGGTAACAACTGTCACTTAGTCACCTTTGAACACCTTTGAACCTTTGAAATTTAGCCCAGAATCCTACAGTCAGCAAATACATAGAATTAGGCTTTTCAAGTAAAGGTGTGATTAAAAATAGGTACTACAGCCCAATAGGGAAAACAAGAAAGTTGAGTCCCAGAGGAAAAAAAAATTGTATATATCTTAAACTGTAGAACTGGTTTATTGGTAGAGCCCAGGAAACATTATTGTTTACTGCCAAGATAGGGTCATCCAATTTCTATTATCAATGAGTGTGTTGAGATGTGATTGCCATATGAGGAGAGATATGCTAAAGGTGTGTTCAGGAGAAAGAGATTTTTCTGTTTATTTTTTGTTTTTTTCTTTTTATCTTTTACAAAGACCCATGAAAAGACACACTTCCAGGGGCACCTGGGTGACACAATGAGTTGAATGTCTAACTCTTGGTTTCAGCTCAGGTAATGATCTCATGGGTCATGGGATAGAGCTCTGCAGACTCTGCACTCAGTGGGTAGTTTGCCCTCTGCCCCTCCCCTCACCCACGCTCTTGTAATAAACAAATAAATAAGTAAGTAAGTAAGTAAATAAATAAATAAATAAATAAATAAAATCTTAACAACAACAAAAAGGAGACACCTCCATTTTTTGGAACAACATTGCTTATCCACAAATGCCAGCTGGAATTGCAGCTTACATTTTATGGCCATAGAAGGGGCCAACACATTAAGGTTGGCAAAGCCAAAAGTTAGGAGGAACCTGGGCCATGATGCTGTCATTAAGGTATGTATTTAATGACTCAGGAACTGCCTGCCTCTCCATCTCTTCTTATTATTCAAGACAATAAATATGTTCATCATTTAAGTCAATCATAGTGTTTCTGTCCCTTACATTAAAAAACATCCTCATGTGTGCCCACAGTGTCAGGGCTTTTCCCAAGCGGTCAGTTCACTTATGGAGGAAGACTTTGTCTGGAATATGTGATTTTTGTCTGTTCTAAGCTGGTGGAGAATGTTGTCCTTTGGTCAAGCATTGCATATATGCAAAGCTTGCACACAGTACTGTGGCCTCTTTTTATGCCTTTGCAGCAAGAGAAACTCATAGCTTTTATCCATAAGGAGTTTTTAGTTCCAGAAACTCTTGGAGACTGGCCTGCCAGCCTGATAAGGTACGACCTAGCAGGTTACTCTATTTCTTATCTTAACAATGCCAGGTACATGGTAGGCACATCCTCAACATACAAGTTGATTAACTGATCAGTTAATCTGGGCAACGTGTATCCAGGAGATATGGGGAGAGAAGGACCAGAGGAGGGGAAAGGAAAATCTGGGAGAGAATAAAAAAGTATGAGTCAATTTCCTTTATTTCATGAAAAGAGTATTCTAGATTTTGCTTTGAATTAGTGGAAGACCTGGTCCGCAGAGAAGTGTCAGTCAGTGACTTATACTTAGAGTTCTGAGGTTTTTTTTTTTTTTTTTTTTTTTGAGAGAAGGTGTGTGTGTGTTGGGGGGGATGAGAAGGTGGGGGGAAGAGAGAGAGACATAGAAAGAGAGAGAGAGAGAATCTCAAGCAGACTCCCTGCTGAGCATGGAGCCCTATATCAGACTTGATCTCAATACTCTGAGATTATGATCTGAGCTAAAAAAAACCTGAACTGACTGTGCCACCCAGATGCCCCCTAGAGCTCTGAGGTTTTGAGTTAATGAATAGGAACATAACTTTGATTCAAATACAGAATATATTCCATGCAATTCTTTTCAAAATAACATTCTAATATGGTGGATAATTTTTGTGTACACTGATATTTTTTAATTTTAATAAAGTAAAAAAATAACATGAAATTTACCACATTAACCATTTTTAAGTGCTAGTTTAGTGATCTTAAGTATATTTACATTGTTGTATAACAAACCTCTAATTTTTTTTTAAGATTTTATTTATTTATTCATGAGAGGCAGAGAGACAGAGAGAGAGAGAAGCAGAGGGAGAAGCAGGCTCCATGCATGGAGCCCAACATGGGACTCCATCCTGGGACTCCAGGATCATGCCCTGGGCCGAAGGCAGGCACTAAACCACTGAGCCACTCAGGGATCCCCTAAATCTCTAAAATTTTTATCTTGTGAAGCTGAAACTCTTTCTCTATTGAACATCCCCCTGTTTTGGGCTCCCCTGTTCCTGACAATCACCATTCTATCTGGTGCTTTTATGCATTTGACTACTTCGGATACTTCATATGAGTAGATGCTTATAGTATTTGTCATTTTGTGACTGGCTTATTTCACATAGTGTAATGTCCTCAATGTACACAACTATATTGTAGAAGGAGACAGAATTTCCTTCTTTTTTAAGACTGAATAATATACCATTTTGTGTATATATCACATTTTGTTTATTCATCCATCCATCCATGGACATTTGGGGTGATTCCCCCTCTTGGCGGGTGTTGTGAAAAATGCTAAAATGAATATGGGTGTACAGATATCTCGTGGAGATTCTGCTTTGAATTTGCTTGAATATAAACCCAAAAATATGATTGCTGATCATATAGTAATTCAATCTTTATTTTTTGAGAAACTTTCAATACTATATTCCATTGTGACTGCACCATTTTACATTCCCATTAGGAATTCACAAGGATTCTGATTTCTCCATGCCATTCCCAAAACTTATTTTCTGAATTTTATTTATATGCTTTTGATTGTAGTCATCTCGATGGTTAGGAGGTGCTATTTTATTGTAGTTTTGATTTGTATTTATCTAGTGATTAGTGACTTTGAGCACCTTTTCATATGCTTGCTGACTATTTATATACTTTCCTTGAGAAAAAAAAAAGTCTGTTCAACTCTTTTGCCCATTTTTAAATTGTTTTGTTGTTATTGTTGAGTTTTAGGAGCTCTTTATATTCTGGATATTGATCCCCTACCATATATATGATTAGAAAATATCTTCTCCCATTCTGTGGGTTGCCTTTTCACTGTATTGATTTGATTCCAGAAGAGTTTGAGTTTGATATAGTCCCATTTGCCCACTCGTTGCTTTTTTTTTTTTTTTGTCTGTGCTTATGGTGACATATCCAAGAAATCATGACCAAATTTAATGTTATTAAGCTTTTTCTTTATATTTTCCTCTAGCAGTTTAGTAATTCTAGCTCTTATGTATACTCCATTTTGAGTTAATTTTGCATATGGTGTGAAGTAAGGTTCCAACTTCATTCTTTTCCACGTGAACATTTAGTTTTCCCAGCACCATCTGTGGAAGAGACCATCCTATTTGTGGTCTTCGTAACCTGAACAAATTTCTAAGTCTTGAAGCATATAAAGAACTGAGGGGATAAATGTTTGGATAAATATAATGGTTTATTTTGTTTTCAGAGAGAATTTTAGCTCTTTAGATATACTGTCTTATTTAAACGTGACATACAACTAGAAATGCCAATCTTTAGGGCTTGAATTCTCATTTTTCTGTGATTTATTTTTCATGTGCTATACATGAAACTACTTGTTAGAATTAATTCTAACCTCTAATAGAGATAGGTCAATTAGATTAAGCTTATTTAACTTCTACAGTTGCTCTTTACCTGTGTTACCTAGAAATAAAATACTTCTCTGAATTTGGGGTTATCTACAGCTTTTATGAAACCAAAGAAGACATTTTAAATGGCTAAATTAGATGTGCTCTTTGGTATGTTTTATCGATGGGATGTGAGGTAAATTAATTTATTATATATTTATTGAAATTCTTCTTTGTGTTTCGTGGCTAGTTAGATGACAGATTAAAAAGATGTTTTCGGGCAGCCTGGGTGGCTCAGCAGTTTAGCGCCACCTTCCGCCCAGGGTATGGTCCTTGGAGACCCGGGATCCGGTCCTACATCAGGCTCTCTGCATGGAGCCTGCTTCTCCCTCTGCCTATGTCTCTACCTCTCTCTATCAGTCTGTGTCTCTCATGAATAAATAAATGAGTTAAAAAATAAAAATAAAAATCCAGTTTCTGTTTTTTCTAAACAGTAAACAGTTTCTAAAGCCTGCCTCTTTTCTTTCTTTTCTTTTTTCTTTCTTTCTTTCTTTCTTTCTTTCTTTCTTTCTTTCTTTCTTTCTTTTTCTTTCTTTCTTTTTCTTCTTCTTCTTCTTCTTCTTCTTCTTCTTCTTCTTCTTCTTCTTTCTTTCTTTCTTTTCTTCTCTCTCTCTCTTTCTTTCTCTTCTTTCTTTCTTTCTTTCTTTCTTTCTTTCTTTCTTTCTTTCTTTCTTTCTTCTTTCTTCATTCTTTCTCCTTCCTTCCTTCCTTCCTTCCTTCCTTCCTTCCTTCCTTCCTCCCTTCCTTCCAAACCTGCCAGCCCAAACCAAATGACAGAATTGTCAGGAATATAAATGTTATCCATTTAATTTGTCAAATTTTGGAGTGGTTTATTTATAACAATAAATAATTGGTATAGACACACAAGAAGCTCTTGGGGTAGATATATCTGGGTAATTTCTATTTTATTTTTAAAAGTCTTTTTTTAAAATTTATTTATGATAGTCAGAGAGAGAGAGAGAGAGAGAGAGAGAGAGAGAGAGAGAGAGGCAGAGACCTAGGCAGAGGGAGAAGCAGGCTCCATGCACCGGGAGTCCGACGTGGGATTCGATCTCGGGTCTCCAAGGATCGCGCCCTGGGCCAAAGGCAGGCGCTAAACTGCTGCGCCACCCAGGGATCCCCCTATTTTATTTTTAAAAACATATTATTATTACAGTTAATATGAATTATTTATATGATTAAATTAATGAAACATTGGAAGAAAAATCATTTATAGATGCAACTTTGCATTCACATTTTCTCTCTGAAGTGTTGCAAATAATTTACTTGGTTGTGACATGAATGGGGCTGGAGATTTAAGAAGAAAAACTGACTTCAGCTATAAAGAAGGGTTAATTTAAAAAAGAAACTGAAGAAGTAGAAATAAATCCTTATTTTCCCTGAGCTGACACATGCTATTTTATTGTGAGATGCTTAAAAATGAAGGGAAATATGTGATATTGTAAATTCATTCCAATGACTGTTGGCTATTTTGACTCTCGTCATTGAACCAGATTAGCAAAAAGGTTACATCTTATGATTTAATACACACCAAACACATCTATTTATTTACTTATTTATTTTCTTCTCTCCTTTGAAATCATAATCATTGCAATAGATTAGGTTATTGTTCCACCTATTACACAAAAGCCCGTAAGTCAACCACATAGATAAAACTTAATAGTATCAATTAAAGAGAAAACAATATTAATGAGACAGAGAGTTCATATGCTCATTAGACGTGAGTGTATTGGAAAGAATAATAGTATCTTAGATATTGGCAAAATTACATTACAAAGCCAATCAATATCAATGTGGCATTTTTGTTAGTGAATAATTAGCATTAATAATACTGACTTCACTTTACGTATTCTAAATACTGAAGAAAGTAGTGGAATCAATGGAGGGAAGCAGATGGATCATTTAATTTATTTCTCAATTACAGTTGACACATTAGTTACAGAAATTTTCATGTCATTTATTTTTTATGGTCCATTTTACAGCTGTGTTTATTATTGTAATAAATAAATGCATTATGCTCTCTTATTAAAGCAGCAAAAGAAATTTCTTACAGCAAACACTCATGTACTCACATGACACAAATGCCCCATACAGAACAACAAAAAGAGAACATATTTACCTAACTGAAGAAAAAGGCCTGGTTGTAGTAGAAACCAAGAACAGCAAAATGCAATCACAGAAAAGGATAAGATTTTGTATTTTGGACAGAGGTTATTAATATTTGAGAAGGTTTACATCTTACAGTCCTCTAAGAATACAGACAAATTTGAAAATTTGTGTATACTTTCCCCAGCAACAAATGAGTGTTGCAAACAACCATCTCCGATAAATTAGTTATTACCTCTATTTTAGATTCTTCTTACAGCTAATGCTGCCTCACAGGCTGAGAGGAAATATACGCACCAACTTGATAATGTATAGCTTCATTCATTATATTAGGAAAATGGGTGTTTAATGCAAATAAACAGCTAGATTGTTTTATTTTCTCAGAGATTCCCTGTTAGAGTAGTGTGGGATAGAGATTGGGTGAATCAATAAAGTAGCACATACTTATCGAGCACCTGTAATTTCTCTAGTACTAGGTTAGGGATCATCTGACCCACTTGTGTCCATGTCAACAAGTGTTTACCAAGATATTAGCATAGCCTGGAAAACATACTCCTTGATTTTTTTACTATATTTTAAAACCTCTAACTATGTGGACATTCCACCTTCTATTTCTTGATGTTGTAGTGTTGGTTGGGTTTCTGTTTAGATCTCCTTTTATTTATGATTTTTGTCTTTGAAAGGTTATTAGTAAGCTGAATTTTAGCAATTAGTAAGGACTTGAACTTGGAAGCAGACAGAGATAGAGGTTAAACCTTGGCTCTTCCATGAGTTAGATATATGACATTAGGGAAATCACTTAAATTTTTTGTGCCTTAGTTTCCTCATCCAAAATATGAACATAATAATTATATCTTATAGGGGAGTGAGATTACATGACATAATTACTGCAAAGCACATTGCACTGTTCTTGGCATATAGTGTTATATGTTTATATTGCATGTAATTGCAGTATAATGTGATTATCCTGCTGAAATTGAAATATGTAAGTTGATGCTATGGGAGCATAATGTGCAGCTGCATTTTTAAAGTTGGTTTCTGAGGGAACATTTGATGAACACGAAAAGTTGTGCCACTTTTTTCAACTGCATTATTTTGGGCAAATTCACCTCTCTGAGCCTCAGTTTCTCTCATCTGTAAAAAGGATGACACCAAACCATGGAGCTGATGTGAAGTCTAAATAAGCTAATGCATATAAAACAGCATGCATGTGGTCAGCACCCAACAAATGTTGATTGAATAAAAGCTTGAATGCAGATTCTGCTACTATCTTCATTTGACTATGGAGCAAAATGAAGGTCAGAGAGGTGAATTGCTTGAAGTTGTCAGAGCCAGTAAGTGAAAGAACTGGAACCCAAACTCAGGATTTTCAAAGACCTTTAGCTTCTTAATCTGCCCTCCTGTCTGGGGTTTTGACAAATTTCAGTACCTTGATACCAATTCCTCTGTGCAGTTACACTGAAGAAGAACATGGGTCACATCTGAGAAATCAGTAATTCAGGCACTCCATGCTGTATCTCCCTTCATCTCACACCACAATGCAGTGAATCAATGGCATAATTTTTCATTTCAAGCGAAGGTTGAGCTCTTATAAGGGAAAAAGTATCATTTTAGACATTGGGCATAAGATAAACATGACTTACACCTAATACCATCTCTCAAGACACTTCTGTTTTATATATTTACTTTTTGTGAATATGTAATTTTTCTCTGAATTTATACTTTATTCACTAGTATTAATTATTCATTAAAAAACACTCTAAATAATATTTGAAAGACCATTTAATAAATGTGCAGAAACTAAGACAAAATATCCAGGAATCCATCAAAAATAGTACCACTGCCAAGAACAAATGACCTTTAAACAAATCATAACATGAAGCAAGGTTTAAACAAAAAGGCAAAGGGGGAGGAGAAGGAGCTGGAGGAGGAATAAGAAGAGAAAGAGGAGGAGGAGAAATTCAGGATAATGATAAAAGGTGAAAAAAAAAGTTCTATTTGAAAATCAAAGCTTCGATAAGATAACCTCACAGTGTAAAAAGATAAACTACCAGCTTCCTGAGAATCAGAACAAGAAGCTAAATACGGGGCACTTGGATGATGCAGTGGGTTGTGTCTGACTCTTGTTTTTGGCTTAGGTTGTGGTCTCAGGTCCCTGATTTCAGGTTCATGAGATCAAGCCTCATGTCAAGCCCTGTGTTGAGCTCCATGCTCAATGCAGAGTCTGCTTAAGACTTTTTCCCCTCTCCGTCTGTCCCTCTATGCCTGTCTCTCTCTCTTTCTCTGAAATAAATACATACATACCTTAAAGAAAAGCTAAATACAATATTTTACATAGAACTTAATGTCTAATAAAAGAACATTGAGTCAGATTTACCTATAGAAATATGTGCTTGAAAAAAAAAAAGAAATATGTGCTTGATTTTGTTGTTGTTGTTAAGAGTGTTGGTCATCCTAACATACATGATTGTTAGGTCTCAAGTTTGTTTATTAAAATTCTGAATGTCGGGATCCCTGGGTGGTACAGTGGTTTGGCGCCTGCCTTTGGCCCAGGGCGCGATCCTGGAGACCTGGGATCGAATCCCATATCAGGCTCCCGGTGCATGGAGCTTGCTTCTCCCTCTGCCTATGTCTCTGCCTCTCTCTCTCTCTCTCTCTCTCTCTCTCTCTCTGTGACTATCATAAATAAATAAAAATTAAAAAAAATTCTGAATGTCCTATATATCATTCTTCTCTCAGAACTATTTAAAAAGAGGTAACACTTGTGTAGATACACAAAACTAAAACTAGTAAAACAGACCTTTCTAAATAATGTTTTAGGCTCAAGAGGTGAGTTCTGATCAAGACAGATATAGACATTGACCTTGTAGTGTTCATATTAAATCAGGAAAGATAAATATTGAAATAATTAAAAATGTAATAAAAGTGACCTATTTATTATAGAATTTTTAAGTACATGTATAATAGACAAATGTAATTTTCTATCAGCCAATGATGTTTCAACTAAAATGTGAAGAATGTAGAATAATATATTAAGTGAATAGAGAAGGAAAGGAGAGAGAAAAGATTCTAATTTTAGGAAATAGTGTGTGCAAAGGCCATGTGGTAAGAAAATGCATAGTCACTAGTAGAAAAAGAAAGCCAGTATATGTGAAGTGTAAAAATTGAGGGGTATGGAAATGATGCCACAGATGGGAGCCAGGATTGATGGAGCAGGAAGTCAAATCAAACCTATAACAGGCATAGTAGAGAACCTTCCAAATAGTGAATGTTCTCTAGTAATATTTTTACCATGGACTTGAATATATAGCATATATTCATAAAAGTCTGATAAATTAAAAATTCATCTTCCTTCCTTAAAAGTGAGTTGGTTTAAATAAAGGAAAAGCAAGTAATTTCCAGCTAAGATGGAGGAGTCACAAAGCCTTCTGAGTGAGATTTTCTATGGTTCTGAACACTTATTTCTTAGTATCTTATTAATTTGTGGAAACTGCCAGGAGCCAGTACCAACTGGACCTTACCAGCCATCTCTGTGAAAAAAGCTGGACTAGTCTACTGTGTCATAATTTTAAAATTAAGTTGTTTTTCTTACACCATACACAAAAATAAATTTAAAATGGATTAAAGACCTAAATGTGAGGCATGAAACCATTAAAATCCTAGAGGAGTACAGAGGCAGTAACCTCTTTGATATCGGTTGTAGCAACTTCTTATTTGATATGTCTCCTGAGGCAAAAGAAACAAAAGCAAAAATAAGCTATTGGGACTTCATCAAAATAAGAAGCTTCTGTGCAGCAAAGGAAACAATCAACAGAACTAAAAGGCAACCTAGGGAATGGGAGAAGATATCTGCAAATGACATAACTGATAAAGGGTTAGTATCCAAAATATATAAAGAATTTATAAAACTCAACACCTTAAAAATGAATAATCTAATTAATGAGGGGCAGAAGATATGTCTTGACATTTTTCAAAAGAAGACCTGTACATGGCCATCAGATACATGAAAATATGTTCAACATCACTGATCGTCAGGGAGATACAAATCAAAACCACAAGAGATATGACTTCATAACTGTCAGAATGGCTAAAATCAACAACACAAGAAACCATAGGTGTTGGTGAGGGTGTGGAGTAAGGGGAACCCTCAGGCACAGTTGTTTGGAATGCACACTGGTGCAGACATTTTAGAAAATAGTATGGAGTTTCCTCAAAATATTAAAAATAAAATTTACCCCATGACCTAGCAATTTCACTACTAGGTATTTTCCCAAAGAATGCAAAAATACTAATTCAAAAGGATATATGCAACCCAATTCTTTTAAAGATTTTATTTATTTATTCATGAGAGACACAGAAAGAGAGGCAGAGACACAACACAGGCAGAGGGAGGAGAAGCAGGCTCTATGCAAGAAGCCCAATGTGGGACTTGATCCCAGGAATCCGGGATTATGCCCTGAGCCAAAGACAGACACTCAACCACTGAGCCACCCAGGCATCCTGCAACCCATTTTTGAAAGATTTTATTTACTTACTCATGACAAACAGAGAGAGATAGAGAGGCAGAGACACAGGCAGAGGGAGAAGCAGGCAGGGAACCCAACGTAGGACTCAATTCCGGGTCTCTAGGATCAGCAGAAGGCGGTGCTAAACCACTGAGCCACTGGGATGCCAACAACCCAATGTTTATAGCAGCATTATATACAGTAGTGAAACTGTGGGAGCAGCCCAAGTGTCCATCAATTGATGAATGGATAAAGAAGAGGACACACACACACACACACACACCCCACTGGAATATTACTCAGCCATAAAAAAGAATGAAATCTTGCCATTTACAATGACATGGTTGGAACTAGAGAGTATTATGTTAAGCTAAATAAAAACAGACAGACAGAGAAAGACAAATACCATATGATTTCACTCATACATGGAATTTAAGAAGCAAAACAAATGAACATAGGGGCATAAAAGAGAGAGGCAAACCGAGAAACAAATTCTTAACTGTAGAGAACAAAATTATGGTTACCAGAGGGGTGGTAGGCAGGAGGATAGGTTAAGAAGGTTGTGGGGATTTAGGAGGGTACTTGTTATGAGTCCTGGGTGATGTATGAAAGTGTTGAGTCACTATATTGTACATCTGAAACTAATATTACATTGCATGTTAATTAATTGGAATTTAAATAAAAACTTAAACCATTAAAGATAAAAAATGAGCTATTTCCAAATATCTATATCCAATATCCTTAGCTTTTTGAGAAACAAAATTGGTTAAGTCCCAATTTCATTGTATTGATTCAAGAAGATAAATACATAAAATTGTGATTTGTGATCATAATTATTTCCAAGTAGAATTTAATTTGATGATTTTTCTTCTGGACATTGCTGTCTCTTTAAATACATATTTATCTATTAAAATCAGGTCTCTGGGTGGGTGATTGCCAAGTGCAGTGCTTATGCAGTGAAGAACATTACTGTGAGCAAAAGTAAAATCCAATGACTTCTGAACTTGTTAAGTGTACAGATTGTGCATTACCTACACAAAGGATTGAGATGTTATGTCAATGAAAGAGATGAAAAGACAAGCTTTAAGTCTGCAATTGAAGAACAGTAAATTGGAGAAGTCCAGAAGGATGTTGTTTTTGAATCACTGGTTGAGGAAGGACAGTTAGGGGAAGCCTTCACTTTCACCAAAACCAATTACAGAAACCTTATTCAGCTCTTGCTTATGATGATTGTTTCTAATTTCTATTTTTATCAGGTTTGGTGGTGAGAAAACCTCACTTTAACACTGACAGCTCTGCAAAGGTAATGCTGGCTTGCAATGTGCATGCAAATGCCTGGCTAAATTATTCAATCCATCCATTATTAAACAGAATGTGTAGGGGCACTCCTGAGAGAAAAGGGGAGAATAGAATCACTGAATTGTACCCTGGGAAATCATTGTAATCAAGAACCAGAAACTGCCTTTACGTGAAAGAGTGGGTGGAGGAAAGCATCTTCTAATGCACAGGGTTGGGAGCCTACAGCTACTGAGGAATCCTTCCCAGGCTTCATTTCTGCAGCTGCCACCTCTTGTGATTTCCACATTCTTATCCACACCATTCTCTAGCCACATTTCAGGTTGTGTAGTGACATTTGTCAACTATGATGTTATGAGGAGGGAACTGCTGTTATTTTGTACCTGTAGCTGTCTTTTGTTTCCCATCACTGAATATAAACTGAACCAGTAGATATTCTTTCAATCTGTGTCCTAGATGCACTGCAAATCCACATTGTGCTGCAGCCCCCTGGAGCCCCACAGATACATAATTAGTTTTCACTCC
This sequence comes from Canis aureus, assembly GCF_053574225.1. Lineage (NCBI taxonomy): Eukaryota > Metazoa > Chordata > Mammalia > Carnivora > Canidae > Canis > Canis aureus. Next base: position 21,372,604 of record NC_135639.1, on the reverse strand, counting down.
CTACATTTGAATCTTACTTATTCTTCTGGTGATGTCTCCTCTATGTAGACTCCTTAGTGTTTTAACTCACAATTGTCATTCCTGTCTTACTTGTTAGAAAACAGACTAATGACTCCATTCTTTGGGTACATCTTATAGTGTCTTATATTTTTGTCATGTTATGGAAATTACTGCATTTTTCTGAGTATATATGGACTTTGAACCCCAATTAAATTCAATGTAAACTTTATGAATTTCATAAAATCAAAGGGTCATATCTTTTTTTAAAAGATTTTATTTACTTATTCATGAGAAACACACACAGAGAGGCAGACACAAAGGCAGAGGGAGAAGCAGGCTCCCCACAAGATGCCTAATGTGGGATCTGAATCCCGGGCCAGGGATCATACCCTGAGCCAAAGGCAAATAGATGCGCAACCGCTGAGCCACCCAGGTGTCCCCAAAGGGTCATGTCTTAAAAAATTGTACAATTATATGAAGATTTTAGGCTTCCATTGCCACATTTTATTTAGTGTTTAAAAAAATTCCTGTGTGGAAGAATGTCTTAGTGATTCTATATGAAAGATGAAGAAACTGGGCTCCAGTATTATACAACCTATAGTAATTCAGAGATTCTGAGTCTAAACTTTTGCTCTTTTCTATAACATGTTTTATACTTTTATTTTCATTTTTGTGTCAAGAATAAGGTTGGCTCATATAGATGCCCAATAAATGTGTGTGATTAAATTGAAAAATATTTGTGTACATTAAACTCCATAGTTAATCAGTTCAACTTGCTGGGGATACAAAGATGAATTACAAACCAACCCTGTTTTCTTTCACCATTGTAATGTTGGCAGTCTGACGGAATTATGTAAATAGACACATTTTAGTACTAAACTTTAAGAATAATTAATGGGCATAAAGAATAATGTGTGGATTCCAGATAAGGGGAACAATTATTCCACCCATTCCAGGAGACTTAGGCGAGGCTATACCAAGGACTTTGCAATTTTCTGGGATTTGAAGGATTAGTAGGAGCTTACCAGGTGAATAAAGATAGCTGAACATTTGCTGCAAAGAGAAATGGTATGTAGAAAATACAGAGTATTAAGAAATTTGCTGAGTGTTATGACAGTGGCAAGAACCTTATTGTGCCTTAAGGTTAGTGGCCTGGTGGGTAAGTATTTTATTAGAAGAGACTGGAGAGTTGGATAGAAGCCAAAGGAAATAAATTGTGCCTCAAGTCTAGGCCCTATGGTAAGAACTTTACAGATTGTTTTTTATTAAATTAATGCCCCTAGAGTGACAATATGTGGTGTATTTCACACCAGGAATGGGGCTCAAGATCTATTCTGTGGCTCAGGCTTCACAGGAAGTCTCAATATTAAGATATTCTACTCTCATTTAACTATTGGTTCTTTGCTATCTCAATAAAAATTTCAGCAAACTTGAAGAATAATATAAATTAACAAGCTTATTACAAAACTTATATGGAAATAGGAAGAACCCAAACTAGTCCAATTGTGAGAAAGAAGAAAAATTCAATTAGGTGAATTGGGAAAGGAGCAGAGCTGACAAGCAGGGAAGAGTTGTAAGAGCTTGAAATAAAAATATGAAGTGAAAAATGACCTTGTCCTTTCTAGAAGCAGGAAGACAAAGCAAAAATACCAGCTTGACTGGTATAATAATTTGAATGCTTAGGCTTGGTTGTGAGGTAGGAAAAGGGCTGTAGGATGGGGCTTGAACCTTGATGACAATGTTGGAAAGTAACCCTTATATCCGAGGGATAGGGAAGCTTGATCACCTTCCACTCATGAGGTACAAACAGCACATTTCCTTTTCTTTGAGTCAGCTCAGAGTTGAAAGCTCAAAAATGGCCTGTGGTCCCAGCAAATCTATCAGCAAAAATGTAACTTTCATTGATCTCAATAAAAAATTCAAAGAAGTTTCTTGCAAAAGCAGAATATACAATGGATTAAATGATAATAAGTCTCTAGAGAAAGCCAGGCAGGTTCTCATTAATCTCTGTGTACTTCCTACCAGAGAGGAAAGTATATAGCATTTCCCTTCAAATACTCTTGGTCATTTCCTTATTATGCTTGGTTGAAAAAAATTTGTCTGGGGTTTGTGGAAGTTGGTTGTCACAATATCCAATATTTCAGGCTACACATAAAAATACGAGTGAATTAATTCAAACTTGCTATTTTGGAACACCTGGAATGACAAATCCACAGGGGCTTTACATGTGTTAACCACAGCAGCTCTCCCTTATAGAGAAGACTAAATATGACTCTGACTATCTATATCTAGAAGACTTTCCTTCTGAAAAATCTTTGTAAAAAAACTCATTATTGGTGGTGAGGGGGAATGTGAGAGTAGCACAATTGCTGAGGCAAATATGGAAATGACAGATTTTCCATCCAAACTGTCTATCTAAATGCCTTTTAAAGTCTCTTCAATTGCTGTTCCCATATTCTTCACTGGATGGAAAAATGAGTGCATTGCCTGCCTGTTTCCCTGAATCAACTGAGAATTTGTTCTGATATGAGGCATGATGATATTCATTTCTGAAAATGAGTAAGAATTCAGACTTAACTCTCCTTAACCTTTGAAAGTATTCCTAATTCAGATTCAGCATTTATTTTTCTAGGTGGGGAGGGAGCTGAATGGAGGTAGGTTGCTGGGCAATGCTGAGGTGGTGGTGATGGAAGCCCCCAGTTAACTTAGTTCCTAATCAGGAAAGATATTTTCTAATTCCCCACTCTCACTCTTTAGTATAATTTTCTGAGGAAACCAAAGCTTTGTCCAGCATTTTGGAAGTCATTTCAAGACTGAAGAGATTTCTCCATAAGGGAAGGACAAGGGTTTCATGTAGTAATGGTAGAATCAGGAGTTGACTCATACCTTCAGAGTTCTTGGTTATCTAATCCTAAAAAAAAAAAAGGCAATAGGTCAGCCCCACTACATGCAGGTAGCCCTGGCTCTCCCTGGTATCTAAAGCCCCAACCATTTCACTTGCATCCAGGATACACTCAAATGACACAGAATATTCCAAGCGTTCATATAATGCATTTTGCTTTGGGGCTTTCAAATAACCTTCACAAAAGAAATAACAATAATTACTATCATTATTTAGCATTTACTATGTGTGTTAGAATTATGCTAAGCATTTTTAATAAACGATTTCATTAAATATTTGGAACGCTCAGAGAGTTATCAATATTATCTCTATTTTGAAAATTAGTAAATAAAGCCCTAAAGAGTTCAGGTAACTTGCCTGAAGTGACATGCATAGCATATGTTAAAGCTAGCACTTGAAACCCATTTAGCATAACCTCAGAGACTGAATTTTATCACATTTCTGCAAAATGTCAGGACTGGACCAGAGACACAGCAATGGATTTGTAAATCAGGGACCGAGTATAAATCCATCTCTTTTACGTACTCAACTGACCCTGCACAGCCTCTAAGATAAAGTACAGTTTTTGTTTTTTAAATCTGAAAATTGGGGAAAAATAATTTCCTTATGAGAATTAAGATAATGAGAGAGAGAGTTTAGCACATTCTCTAGCCAAACGTAGGTAAACATTACTGGGTTCTGAGCTTAATAGCTATACAGAGTTCACAAAATAAACTATTTTTGCCTTTACATGAGCTGTATTACAGATGCAGAACATAGTTTTTTATTCATATCATACAAGTAAGTCAATAATCTGCTTATAAGTTTACTGAAAGTGTTCATTTTCAGTACTTAAAATAAGCTTATATATCTGCAAGGATGTAAGGATTGTGTGAAGCAGCAAAAGAGTCATAGTGAGTTTCTTTTTTCTATTTTTTTTTTTTTTTTAGCATTTCAACTGTATTGGTATTACACAGTTAAGAGGCAATGTGTTTTATTCATTATATATTTTTGTATATTTGGAGGAGTTCATAATAAAACATATTCCAAATAATTTTAGGCAGATTTAAATTATATTTATTCTGTATATAATGATAAACTATAAATTTATAAGTAATAAGCTATTTATTTATAAATAATAAAATATATTTTTTATATCTTTGGATTGTCCTCTTCCAGGGATTCCTCCCAGAGGCTTCCTTTTGGACCCTCTCTTAGGCTCTGATCTTGTCTGAATGCTGTACTTAAAATCAGTACTTTGTACTTAAAATCACCAGTCTGTTCTCCAATTGTTTCATGAGTAATTATTTTGTCATCTTCTGAAACCGAAGCCCACAGAAACAGGTCTTGCGTCTTACCTCCTGGTGTGAAATATACCACATCATGAAGGATATTGAAATGGCCACAAAAACGGGATCTGTTTGTATTTTACTCCTGCAGCAGCAATGCCAGGGCCAATGTTTTGTAAATAGCAGGAACTCAGTGTAAGTGTGGAACATCTGGCTTAATTGATTTGAGGTGCTAGGATTTTTCAAGTTTACATGGTTAAGGATGAGATGCTCCTTGCCACGGATGATCATTCCTCAAATTTTAAGGTTAAATATCATTTTATTTGAGTTCAGATGGGGGAGAGAATGTAGGTTATGCCAGAGGCTGCAACATTAAAATGGTATTATCAATAACTTACTGAATTTTTGTTATGTGCATGATCTATTGCTTTAAATTATTTAACTCTAATGTTACAATTGATGCTAAGTAACAGGCATTATTATTACCATTTCCATTTTTATCAGTGAGGTATAAATAAGGCACAGAGAGTAAATTGCTAAAGTCGTAAAGCTGGTAAGTGACCCAGAGTTTGAACTTAAGTCCTATTCAGAATCCCACTTCAAGATCATTAACTAAGCAGTCCTCTTTCACAGTATGAGACCCCTACTCCCCACCCCCCTCAACCCCACACTGCCCCCCACCCCCGGCCAGGGATAAATGAGGGCTTGCTTTCATTCCCCTGGCTTTTATTCCTGGTTACAATGATATATTTATAACATTCACAGCATTTTACTTTTAAAGGCGTGAGGGTTAGGGAGGGTGGACTCAAATCAGGGAGGGAGTCTCTGCTTAGCCTTTTATAGATGTTATTTTGTGTAAATTATTTAACTTCTCCATACAAGGTTTGTGCTGTATAAAATGATAAAAATGTATCCATTCTCTAACACGCATGTGTACTGCCAGTTTAGTGAATATCTAGGCAGTGCTTCCCACAGAGCCCTGCAAAAAGGTAGCCATGCAAGTTGTTCTTATAATTTTCATTATTATCCTTAGCACCGTTGTCACTATTTGCAGGAGACTCTCGGACTTCCTATCATGAGCTGCATATGGAATTCTGAGGAGAGTTAACTGTAGATATTAGATGATTTAGAAAATTTAATAGTCTTTACTTATTTGCTTAATATTCCCAATAAGTAGGCCACCAAACCATAATTATGTGATGACAGTTCTTATATCTTCCCAAGAAAGAAGTAGGGCATTTGGTATGACAAAGGATTTCTTTTTTATTATAATATCTGTATGTGAAAACTTACCAACCCCTAGAAATAATTATAGATTTTTTTGTGATTTTCATTGAGTGACCCTGATTGAAAAAGATAAAGTTATAATAAGAACTCTTAAGGCAAAACCCAGTATGTACAGTGGCTGTATCTACAATGCATGCTGACATCAAGGGAGATATTCATCTCATTACCCCTGAGAGCAGCATATTCCACTTTCTTTCAAACCAAGGAACTCTATTCTCTCCTCTACACACACACAGCACTTTGTGTGTTTAGCACATGCCTCATTAAAAAACATCATTCTTTTTATTATCTTTTTAGATCAATGGTTCCATCATGGCCTTTGGGTAAATTTTCATGCACAAGACCACGTTTCCCTAATATCTCTTCCTACTCTGAGTCACAGAATGTTGCCTTAAAAATGTAGTTCTTTAAAATATAACTTTGATCAATAACTAACTCTGGATTTGGTGAAGTTAAATGCAGTTGTTTCTACACCAATGCAGAGCATTTTGAAGATCCAGGGACTCTTGTGATGTAATGTAGGAATCAACAGCTCTCTGGTGTCATGAAGACCTGGGTTCAAACTTTGGTTCAACCAAATTTGAGCTCTGTGACCCTGAAAAGTCATTTAATCTTACTCAATATTTTTATGTGTAGAATTAGCATAATAAGGTTACATGCCATCTAAAACCTACCACTGCAACTTTTGGATCAAAGAAGATGTACGTTTCCCCAGTCTCTTGCCAACTGAAGTCTATATAGAAAAGACTCTCTAACTTACTTTAGTTAAAAAAAAAATACTTAAAACATGCAAGAAGATGTCAGCTCAAATTGACCTAGATGTGGACCTTCTAGATGGTAGAGAAAGCAGATTGACACAGCTGACAGAATATTGGTTCAAGCCTGGAAGCAGTGATGTCCCTTGTGCTGCAGAGCTGACACTGGCTACATAAAGTTCGCCATCCTACACCATTCCCACCACTCTGTCCCTTATCATAAGTAGAACACTGAGAAAATCACACTGAGTGATCCCCCACTCCCTAACATGGTAACAACCAGGCTATTAGGGATGCAACACATATATTTAAATTGAAGAAAGAAGGAAATGCTAGTAGGAGTGACTACTAGCATTTGTTAGATAAAATAGAAGATTATTCTAGGATCCTCATGAATGAAGTACATGTTTAATGCTCCTAGATTCTTCAGTGTTAAATACTGCTGCAAGCTCTTCTTTGACATTTCTTTATCTATTAAAATTAACCATCTATGACAATTTTTATTTTCTTATTCTCTTTGTCTTAGACTCTTGCATTTATTAGGATTGATCTGAAAGTTCTCTGGGATTCTGGATATTTATCTGATCTAGTACTACTGGACAGAGAAGAGAAACCTGAAACACCATGAGGTCTAATACAGTCTGGACAATAGAGTGCTCATGCGCTGAGGGTCTCACAGTTTGAAAACCTCAAGCAGAAGCAGGGGAACCTTCTGAGAGGCGTATCTGACTTCATATACCCCAATTATATAAGGCAGGCCCTAATGGGGAATGGAGAGTCCTAGAATTAAAAAGGGATATAAAATAAATTAATTAATTTTTTCTTTCCTATAAAAATCATATTTAGATTATCCATTTTATTTGTTTACTTATTTATTTATTTTTTGAACATTTTTTAAAATTTATTTATGATAGTCACACAGAGAGAGAGAGAGAGAGAGAGGCAGAGACACAGGCAGAGGGAAAAGCAGGCTCCATGCAGGGAGCCCGACGTGGGATTCGATTCCGGGTCTCCAGGATCTCGCCTGGGCCAAAGGCAGGCGCCAAACCGCTGCGCCACCCAGGGATCCCTATTTATTTTTTAAAAGATTATATTTATTTATTCATGAGAGACACAGAGAGAGAGAGAGAGATGCAGAGACACAGGCAGAGGGAAAAGCAGGCCCCATATGGAGAAAAGCAGGGAGCCCAATATGGGACTTGATCCTGGGTCTCCAGGATCACGCCCTGGGCCGAAGGCAGTGCTAAACTGCTGAGCCACCAGGGATCCCAAGATTATCCATTTTAGAGCTAGACTAAAGATGTCCAAAGACCTTTCTTCAAGCTGTTTCTGCTGTTCTCCAATGGATTTATAGAATCACAAGGGTTAATACACAAAGAATATAATATTTGATCTGAGGGATTTTCTCAGCTTGATGTCTCTGTCTCTAATTATGGCAGATAACGCTAGTTTATAACCTCTCTTCTTTTTCTGTAGAGACCAACTCCCATATAAAAGGTAAAATTACCGGATTGTTGCTCTCCCAGCCTCTTTTGAAGTTAGCACTACAAGCATGTGACCTAATACAAGCCAGTGGGATTCAACAGAAAGACTACAGAGGGGCTTCTGAGAAAGTTAGTGCAAAGAAATATTCTCCTTCCCGTATTTCAATTCATTTGTTTGATAACATGGTGGATGGAGTCGTGAAGACATTGTAAGAGCAAAAGGGATCAAGTCTGCATTTAAAGGTCATTTGTTGAAGACGCTCAATGAAAATATGAAAGCTTCTTGGTCCTGGATGATGTTATTGAGCTGCCTATTTAACCATGGTCTATAATATGGTAGATTTTCCCTCTTTGGAAGAGTCCTAATCATGATGCTGACACTATGCTTTGATTCTTTAGTAAAACACCTACGATTACACACCATTTTCATCCAAATAATCTTTTGTACATCCCCAATTATATTGGTGGAACATAGATATGTATGCAGAAGTGGTATAATAATTCTATTTTGTTAATGTGGGCAAACTATTGCTTCATAGAAGAGGATATTTCCCCAGAATTTAGCCTTCAGCTCCATGATTCTAACATATCCTTTCTATGATCCTTCTGGTACCTATGGCCACTACTTGAGATACCATTTTTAGACCAATAAATGACCTCCTTTGGACCAATAAATGACCTCCTTTGGCAAATAAAATGTTTTTTCCCCCTAGATATGACTAATGAGAGCACTGAAATGTAATCACTGAGTTGTTTTCCATGTCACTAAATTCTATTAACTGGATTGTAATTTTCATTGGAAAATCTTATTGCCTAATCTACTCCTCCAGCACATCAACTATAAGCTAAAATAAACCTCTTGTTCACAAGATTACTTCCCACTTAATTTATGAAAACAGATTGATGTGCTTTAGACCTTAAGAATATCAATGTTTTGAAGGCATATGGGTGGGGTGCCTGGGTGGTTCAGTCAGTTAAGCATCTGCCTCTGGCTCATGTCATGACCCCAGGGTTTTGGGATCAAGCTCCACGTTGGGCTCCCTGTTTAGCAGGGAGCCTGCTTCTCCCTGTACTCTTTACGCCAGCTCTGCATGCACTCTCTCTGTGTCCCTCAAATAAATAAAATCTTTAACAAAAATAAAAAAAATCAAGGCATGAGATGAATTGTGCTTTCTGAAATATGGTCTCACTCATACATGGAATATATGAAATAGTGAAAGATTATAAGGGAAAGGAGGAGAACTGTGTGAGAAAAATTAGAGAGGGAGACAAGCCATAAGAGACTCCTAACTCTGGGGGGGGGGGAAGGTTGCAGAAGGGGAGGTGATGGGTGACAGGCACTGAGGAGGGCACTTGATGGGATGAGCACTGGGCGTTATACTATAGGTTGGCAAATTGAATTTAAATTTAAAAATGTAAAAAAAAAAGAGTATAAAACTCATTTTCATATTTCTAATCATTTTGTCATAGAATTTAACTCTTTTTGAAATTGAGATATTCTTACTGTTTCATTAATAACTATGGGAGACAAAATCTAGGTGCTAAAAATATTCGTTTTTTTCATATTTCCTCCCAGGAAGAATATGAAATGATAATGGATTTAAACATAGGAAAGTTGGATTTTTAACAAAAGATATTTTATATAGTCATCAATGATTGTAAAACCAATGCTTTGTGTGTCTTTTTTCCATAAAAATGATCCAAGGCATTGGACTTAAGAAATAATTGTTAGACATTTACTGTGGTTTAAGGAAATCCCTCACTCTTTCCAAACATCAATAATAAAGCTGAGTTTTTTTTTAAAAAAAAAAAGCAAACATTTGTCACATTAAGAAAAAAAATCACCCTTTTATTAATGTTCTGTGTGTGATGTGTATCAAAAATAATGATACAACTATAAGCAATCTATATTATCCCATTTTATACTTATAGAGTAAAAGGTCAGAAAAGTTAAGTTACTTGCTGACCATCAAATTCTGGCTAGTAATGGAACCAGGATTGAAATAGAAATCTGGGGGACACCTGGGTGGCTCAGTGGTTGAGCATCTGCCTTTAGCCCAGGTCATGATCCCGGGCTCCTGGGATCAAGTCCTGCATTAGGTTCCCCAGAGGGAGCCTGCTTCTCCCTCTGCCTATGTCTCTGCCTCTCTCTGTGTATCTCATGAATAAATAAAATCTTAAATAATAAACTAAGATAAAATACAAATCTGTCCCATCATATTCAAGATCTCAATTATGACATGCTTCTCAATACATACATACACACATTTTCAGGCAGTACATGCACATACACATACACACATGCATGCATACCACCAACACACACTTGTTTATACACACACATCATCACATATGTTCAGACACATTATAAGAGGGAGATTTTAGCAGTTTTAAAATTAAGATAATGGAGACTAGAACAGGGGTACCTAGTTGGCTCAGTCAGTTAAGTATCTTCAGCTTAGGTCATGATCCCAGAATCCTGGGATGGAGCCCTGAGTTAGGCTTCCTGTTCAGTGGTGAGCCTGTTTCTCCCTCTGCCTCCTCTCACCCACATTCTCTATCTCTCTCAAATAAATTAATAAAATAAAATAGAATATTACTCAGCCATTAGAAACGACAAATACCCACCATTTGCTTCAAAGTGGATGGAACTGGAGGGTATTATGCTGAGTGAAGTAAGTCAATCGGAGAAGGACAAACTGTATGTTCTCATTCATTTGGGGAATATAAATAATAGTGAAAGGGAATATAAGGGAAGGGAGAAGAAATGTGTGGGAAATATCAGAAAGGGAGACAGAACATAAAGTCTCCTAACTCTGGGAAAGGAACTAGGAGTGGTTGAAGGGGAGGAGGGCGGGGGGTGGGGTGAGTGGGTGACGGGCACTGAGGGGGACACTTGAGAGGATGAGCACTGGGTGTTATTCTGTATGTTGGTAAATTGAACACCAATAAAAAATTAATTTATTAAAAAAATAAAATAATAAAATAAATAAAATAAAAATAAAATAAATAGATAAAATAAAAATAAGTGGGGGCCAGACCATTGGGGAAATTGAATTCTAGTAAGGGTATTAGTGAGAGCATACCTCTAAGTTTTAATATTCTTAGCCACTCAAATCCTGATGTGTCATTGACTCCTACAGTTGACATTATTGACTGACGTTGTGTGAGTTCTAAATTTTAAAGCAAAATACGGTGTTAGACAAATTTTCAGTAACTGGATAGAGATGTAGTCAGGAACACATTTTGTAAATCTAATATGGAAAACCCCAGAACATTAATCCTATTAATATTTGGTTAAATTATACTCATTTAGTTCATAACCATAAGCAATATCTTGTGTCCACACTATATAGTTGCATGAGTCATATTTTCAAATTTAAAAGAAATATGAGGGGCAAGATGGCGGAAGAGTAGGGTCCCCAAGTCACCTGTCCCCACCAAATTACCTAGAAAACCTTCAAATTATCCTGAAAATCTATGAATTCGGCCTGAGACTTAAAGAGAGACCAGCTGGAATGCAACAGTGAGAAGAGTTCGCGCTTCTATCAAGGTAGGAAGACGGGAAAAAGAAGTAAAGAAACAAAAGGCCTCCAAGGGGGAGGGGCCCGCGAGGAGCCGGGCGGAGGCCGGGGCGAGTGTCCCCAGGACAGGAGAGCCCCGTCCCGGAGGAGCAGGAGCTGCACCGACCTTCCCGGGCGGAAAGGGGCTCGCAGGGAGGTGGAGCAGGACCCAGGAGGGCGGGGATGCCCTCGGGCTCCCGGGGACACTGACAGACACCTGCGCCCCGGGAGAGTGCGCCGAGCTCCCTAAGGGCTGCAGCGCGGGCGGCGGGACCCGGAGCAGCTCAGGGGGGCTCGGGGGCGGCTCCGCGGAGGGGGCTGCGGGGAGGGAGCAGCTCGGGGGGCTCGGGGGCGGCTCCGCGGAGGGGGCTGCGGGGCGGGAGCGCGAATCCAACAGCACAGACCGGGGCACAGGGCGCCGGGACACAGCCCAGGATCCGGCCTCCCCTGGGACAGTCAGAGGCCGGGAGGGCCCAGGACAGCAAGGACGCTCCTGCCCCGAGCTGAGCAGATCAGCGGTCCCGCCCCGGAGCCTCCAGGCCCTGCAGACGGAGAGCTCTGTGGTTACTGCGGGGGCTGACTCCAGGGCTCCAGAGCTGGCCCCGCCACTGCGGTTGTTCCTCCTGGGGCCTCACGGGGTGAACAACCCCCACTGAGCCCTGCACCAGGCAGGGGCAGAGCAGCTCCCCCAAGTGCTAACACCTGAAAATTAGCACAACAGGCCCCTCCCCCAAAAGACCACCTAGAGGGACAAGTTCCAGGGGAAGTCAAGGGACTTAAAGTATACGAAGCAGAAGATACTCCCCCGTGGTTCTTTTTTTTTTTTTTTTTTTTTTTTTTTTGCTTTTTGATTTGCTTCCCCCACCCCTTTATTTTCCTTTCTTTCTTTTTCTTTCTCTTTTTTTTTCTTTTTTCTTTTTCTCTTTTCTTTCCTTCTTTCTCTCCTCTCTTTTTCTCCTTTTCCCAATACAACTTGTTTTTGGCCACTCTGCACTGAGCAAAATGACTAGAAGGAAAACCTCATCTCAAAAGAAAGAATCAGAAACAGTCCTCTCTCCCACAGAGTTACAAAATCTGGATTACAATTCAATGTCAGAAAACCAATTCAGAAGCACTATTATACAGCTACTGGTGGCTCTAGAAAAAAGCATAAAGGGCTCAAGAGACTTCATGACTGCAGAATTTAGATCCAATCAGGCAGAAATTAAAAATCAATTGAGGGATCCCTGGGTGGCTCAGCGGTTTAGTGCCTGCCTTTGGCACAGGGCGCGATCCTGGAGACCCGGGATCGAACCCCACATCGGGCTCCTGATGCATGGAGCCTGCTTCTCCCTCTTCCTGTGTCTCTGCCTCTCTCTCTCTCTCTCTCTCTCTCTCTCTCTGTGACTATCATAAATAAATAAAAAATTTTAAAAAAAATCAATTGAATGAGATGCAATCCAAACTAGAAGACCTAACGACCAGGGTTAATGAGGTGGAAGAATGAATGAGTGAGATAGAAGACAAGTTGATGGCAAAGAGGGAAACTGAGGAAAAGAGACAAACAATTAAAAGACCATGAAGACAGATTAAGGGAAATAAACGACAGCCTGAGGAAGAAAAACCTATGTTTAATTGGGGTTCCCGAGGGCGCCGAAAGGGCCAGAGGGCCAGAATGTGTATTTGAACAAATCATAGCTGAAAACTTTCCTAATCTGAGAAGGGAAACAGGCATTCATATCCAGGAAATAGAGAGATCCCCCCCTAAAATCAATAAAAACCATTCAACACCTCGACACCTAATAGTGAAGCTTGCAAATTCCAAAGATAAAGCGAAGATCCTTAAAGTAGCAAGAGACAAGAAATCCCTGACTTTTATGGGAAGGAGTATTAGGGTAACAGCAAACCTCTCCACAGAGACCTGGCAGGCCAGAAAGAGCTGGCAGGATATATTCAGGGTCCTAAATGAGAAGAACATGCAACCAAGAATACTTTATCCAGCAAGGCTCTCATTCAAAATGGAAGGAGAGAGAAAGAGCTTCCAAGACAGGCAGGAACTGAAAGAATATGTGACCTCCAAACCAGCTCTGCAAGAAATTTTAAGGGGGACTCTTAAAATTCCCCTTTGAGAAGAAGTTCAGGGGAACAATCTACAAAAACAAGGACTGAATAGATATCATGATGACACTAAACTCATATCTCTCAATAGTAACTCTGATCGTGAACGGGCTTAATGACCCCATCAAAAGGCGCAGGGTTTCACTCTGGATAAAAAAGAGGGACCCATCTATTTGCTGTCTATAAGAGACTCATTTTAGACATAAGGACACCTACAGCCTGAAAATAAAAGGTTGGAGAACCATTTATCATTCAAATGGTCCTCAAAAGAAAGCAGGGGTAGCCATCCTTATATCAGATAAACTAAAATTTACCCCGAAGACTATAGTGAGAGATGAAGAGGGACACTATCTCATACTTAAAGGATCTTTCCAACAAGAGGACTTAACAATCCTCAATATATATGCCCCGAATGTGGGAGCTGCCAAATATTTAAACCAATTAATAATCAAAGTGAAGAAATACTTAGATAATAATACACTTATACTTGGTGACTTCAATCTAGCTCTTTCTACCCTCGATAGGTCTTCTAAGCACAACATCTCCAAAGAAACGAGAGCTTTAAATGATACACTGGACCAGATGGATTTCACAGATATCTACAGAACTTTACATCCAAACTCAACTGAATACACATTCTTCTCAAGTGCACATGGAACTTTCTCCAGAATAGACCACATACTGGGTCACAAATCTGGTCTGAACCGATACCAAAAGATTGGGATCGTCCCCTGCATATTCTCAGACCATAATGCCTTGAAATTAGAACTAAATCACAATAAGAAGTTTGGAAGGACCTCAAACACGTGGAGGTTAAGGACCATCCTGCTAAAAGATGAAAGGGCCAACCAGGAAATTAAGGAAGAATTAAAAAGATTCATGGAAACTAATGAGAATGAAGATACAACCGTTCAAAATCTTTGGGATGCAGCAAAAGCAGTCCTAAGGGGGAAATACATCGCAATACAAGCATCCATTCAAAAACTGCAAAGAACTCAAATACAAAAGCTAACCTTACACATAAAGGAGCTAGAGAAAAAACAGCAGATGGACCCTACACCCAGCAGAAGAAGAGAGGTATTTAAAATTCGAGCAGAACTCAACGAAATCGAGACCAGAAGAACTGTGGAACAGATCAACAGAACCAGGAGTTGGTTCTTTGAAAGAATTAATAAGATAGATAAACCATTAGCCAACCTTATTAGAAAGAAGAGAGAGAAGACTCAAATTAATAAAATCATGAATGAAAAAAAAAAGAAAAAAATAAAATCATGAATGAGAAAGGAGAGATCACTACCAACACCAAGGAAATACAAACGATTTTAAAAACATATTATGAACACCTATACGTCAATAAATTAGGCAATTTAGAAGAAATGGACGCATTCCTGGAAAGCCACAAACTACCAAAACTGGAACAGGAAGAAATTGAAAACCTTAACAGGTCAATAACCAGGGAGGAAATTGAAGCAGTCATCCAATACCTCCCAAGACACAAGAGTACAGGGCCAGATGGCTTCCCAGGGGAATTCTATCAAACGTTTAAAGAAGAAATCATACCTACTCTACTAAAGCTGTTTGGAAAGATAGAAAGAGATGGAGTACTTCCAAATTCGTTCTGTGAAGTCAGCATCACCTTAATTCCCAAACCAGACAAAGACCCCACCAAAAAGGAAAATTACAGACCAATATCCGTGATGAACATGGATGCAAAAATTCTCAACAAGATACTAGCCAATAGGATCCAACGGTACATTAAGAAAATTATTCACCATGACCAAGTAGGATTTATCCCCGGACACAAGGCTGGTTCAACACTCGTAAAACAATCAATGTGATTCAGCATATCAGCAAGAGAAAAACCAAGAACCATATGATCCTCTCATTAGATGCAGAGAAAGCATTTGACAAAATACAGCATCCATTCCTGATCAAAACTCTTCAGAGTGTAGGGATAGAGGGAAGTTTCCTCGACATCTTAAAAGCCATCTACGAAAAGCCCACAGCAAATGTCATTCTCAATGGGGAAGCACTGGGAGCCTTTCCCCTAAGATCAGGAACAAGACAGGGATGTCCACTCTCACCACTGCTGTTCAACATAGTACTGGAAGTCCTAGCTTCAGCAATCAGGCAACAAAAAGACATTAAAGGCATTCAAATTGGCAAAGAAGAAGTCAAACTCTCCCTCTTTGCCGATGACATGATACTCTACATAGAAAACCCAAAAGCCTCCACCCCAAGATTGCTAGACCTGATACAGCAATTTGGTAGCATGGCAGGATACAAAATCAATGCCCAGAAATCAATGGCATTTTTATACACTAACAATGAGACTGAAGAAAGAGAAATTAAGGAGTCAATCCCATTTACAATTGCACCCAAAAGCATGAGATACCTAGGAATAAACCTAACCAAAGAGGTAAAGGATCTATATCCTAAAAACTATAGAACACTTCTGAAAGAAATTGAGGAAGACACAAAGAGATGGAAAAATATTCCATGCTCATGGGTTGGAAGAATTAATATTGTGAAAATGTCAATGCTACCCAGGGCAATATACACGTTTAATGCGATCCCTATCAAAATAACATGGACTTTCTTCAGAGAGTTGGAACAAATCATCTTAAGATTTGTGTGGAATCAGAAAACACCCCGAATAGCCAGGGGAATATTGCAAAAGGAAACCAGAGCCGGGGGCATCACAATGCCGGATTTCAAGTTGTACTACAAAGCTGTGATAAACAAGACAGTGTGGTACTGGAACAAAAACAGACACATAGATCAATGGAACAGAATAGAGAACCCAGAAGTGGACCCTCAACTTTATGGTCAACTAATATTCGATAAAGGAGGAAAGACTATCCATTGGAAGAAAGACGGTCTCTTCAATAAATGGTGCTGGGAAAATTGGACATCCACATGCAGAAGAATGAAACTAGACCACTCTCTTGCACCATACACAAAGATAAACTCAAAATGGATGAAAGATCTAAATGTGAGACAAGATTCCGTCAAAATCCTAGTAGAGAACACAGGCAACACCCCTTTTGAACTTGGCCACAGTGTCTTCTTGCAAGATACATCCATGAAGGCAGAAGAAACAAAAGCCAAAATGAACTATTGGGACTTCATCAAGATAAGAAGCTTTTGCACAGCAAAGGATACAGTCAACAAAACTAAAAGACAACCTACAGAATGGGAGAAGATATTTGCAAATGACGTATCAGATAAAGGGCTAGTTTCCAAAATCTATAAAGAACTTGTTAAACTCAACACCAAAGAAACAAACAATCCAATCATGAAATGGGCAAAAGACATGAACAGAAATCTCACAGAGGAAGACATAGACATGGCCAACATGCACATGAGAAAATGCTCTGCATCACTTGGGAACTAGGGGTGGTGGGAGGGGAGGAGGGTGGGGGGTGGGGATGAATTGGTGACGGGCACTGAGGGGGACACTTGACGGGATGAGCACTGGGTGTTATTCTGTATGTTGGTAAATTGAACACCAATAAAAATTAATTTATTAAGAAATAAATGAAATATAAATAATGTATCAAATGCATTGTTCTAAAGGAATCACCTTAAACAGTGCACATATTTTAGTCTTATAGAGTTCATTAAGGTACCATCCACATGAGTTAGGAATAGAAAAATTTTTCTTTTTTTTTTTAAGATTTTATTTATTTATTCATGAGAGACAGAGAAAATGAGAGAGAGAGAGAGAGAGTAAGAGAGGCAGAGACACAGGCAGAGGGAGAAGCAGGCTCCACACAGGGAGTCCAATGTGGGACTCCATCCCGGGACTCCAGGATCACACCCTGGGCCAAAGGCAGGTGCTAAACTGCTGAGCCACCCAGGCATCCCAAATTTTTCTGTTTTTAAAATTTTAATTTTTCTTTGATATGGAAAGGACAATTGCAAAAGTAAGTTGTAAAACTGGACATAATTATAGAATTAAGTAGAACCTATAATTTCTGCTAGCAGATAGTAGGCATTTAGTAAATTTTTGGTGAAAGCTTGAATCAATGACAATGTGACAGTAAATTATGCTACTGTTCTTCAAAAGCTTATTGTGCACAGGCAAAATATTTACTGAGATTTTATTTTAACATGCATTTTCTAAGAATGTTTGTTTTAAGTAAAATTAATAAAATCAGAAAATCTTACATTTTAGTTGTTAGTACTAATTTTTAGCAAACCATTGAAACTATCTTAAGAGCATATTCTACTTTTGATTGTTTTGAGCAAAAATAACTACAAACCTTAAGAGTCCTTATTCACTAATTCCTCAGAGAGGATTTATTTAAGAATAAAGTTTCCTTCTCCTTAAATTCCTTTTAGAATATTATTTTAAAATAATATTGCAGGGAAAAAAGATCTAACTTACGTCTCAAATAACTGAGATTTTTAAGTATCTAAAACACTCCATGTGGAAAAAAAAATGTTAAATTGAATTTTATGAAGACACTGTGGTTTCATTAACACTGATAAAAAATAAAGTAAAAGGGGAGTTTGCCTCAGAGATTCAGAATCAATCTTATTTTAACGGCCACTGCTCAGTGGCTTGTAGAAAATAAATTTATCTTATTTTGGAACAATAGTAAGTACATAATAGAAAATAAGGTTAAGCTCGAATCTAAAATAAGACAGCAGTGCTGCTAGCTGGCAAAATAACAGAAGAAAACATTCAGCTCAGATTTGTTGTATTATTAATCTACTTCCTTTTTACAAAATTGTCAGTATCTGTGGCAGAAGGTGGGGGTATCTCATGCTGACTTCTGTAGTCAGAAGCCTGTTTGAAGAATGAAGTTACCTTACCTCAAAATATGATTTGTTTGCTTATGTTGCTTTGAGTGGAAATAGGTTTTACTTGTCATTTAAGCTGTAGTATTTTTATGTGGGGTATGTAAAAATGTTTTAGAAATTCAACATCTTTCCCTATTTGTTTATAATTCTCAATAATCCCATTTTTCCCTAGGTGTATCAACATAAGTTGCAGAAGCTACAATCCATTTCATTTGCATAAATGTTAACACCAAAGTCTTATTGAGTTTCAGTGACTTCCAAGGCATCCCATGCTGTCTAGAAATTGGATATACATCGAAAACTTGTCCCTGAGGGCTCTCTAAATTAGTCAGACAAAAGGAATATATTTTGCAAAAGACACATAGCAGTTACAGGAAGTGGGCCCTACGAGTCAGGTTGAGGAAGAGCCTTTGACCTTTGCTCTGGAGAAGTGAAACCAGTCCACAGTGACCTAGCCTGAGCTCTTAGTGTCTCCAGTTAGGAACATTCTCTGCAATTCTTATTTTATTAGAGTAATTATCCTGCTGTTTGTTTTTGCATGTTTGCTTTTTAGAATGTGTCTTAGAACTTTATTTTGGCATCTTGTATTCCCTTCAAGTAATCAATGTTCACTTGTGAGACCCTTGGTTTTTGTGTCTGTAGTATACTTACATGCTAGTCTATATTACAATCCAAATGAGATGAACATATTTCTGTGGCTTCTGAGTGACTAAGAAGGAAAATATATTAGAAGAATAATTACCCTTAAAGGACCAACTGAACTTTACAAAGTGAAAGTTATGCATGAATGTATATCCATATATAAGATCCTAGCCACTCTCAAGAACAAATAATAAGACATTAAAAAGATTGAAGACACATAAAATGAACCACCAAGATGAAAAAGGCCAGCAATTGTTTAATATTAATATTCAACTTAAAGTGTTTAGTATTAAGATGATTCAACACATAGTCAATCCAAATCTTTCTTATTGACCATGGACCGAACCCACCTACTTTCCTAATTGAAACAAAGACAAGCAATGCATGAAGGTGATTGGGTAGTTTAAATCAGATTTCTGCCCCTAAAGCTCTACCTTTTCTTTGGGAAATCTTTGTGATTCCTGTAAATTGCACCCTGTGAGGATGCTCATACATTTACCACCCTATAAGGATTAGGGATTAATTATTTGGAGGGATATGGAAGGATTGTTATATTTTGTTGTATATTTTATGAGGGAATGATATGATACAAGTCAAACCATGAGAAAATATGGAGAACAAGGAAAAGAATCTTCTTATCAGTATTTGGGGAAAATAAAGGGATTTTTTTTTGTAAAAAAAATTACTTCTGATATATATATATAGATATATCAATATACAGGAATATATATATCATAGATTTTATATATATATGTGTGTATATATATGTGTGTGTATATACATATATATATAGAGAGAGAGAGAGAGAGCAAGAGAGAGAGAATGAGAGAGAGAGTATGGTTTTTTTCAGGGGGGGGTGGGCAAGGCACAATTACATTGACCTCAGTAGTTTTGAACATCTTAGACTTGGGTTGATGCTTGCTGATGTCTTGAGACAGTTTTTCTCTATTTCCTTGTTGCCGTCCATACAAGAAAAATTGGAAGATTTTTATTAAACTCAATTCCTTTGGAAAAAAAAAAAGGTGTTGTCAAAGCACATGCCACCTCTCACTTATGATATCTCTCATGTGAAAGAATTAAAAAAATCCTGAGTCCCATCAAAGTCTCTTCTGCTCTCAAGCTGGTTGTTGTCATGATTCTAGATTCAAATTCACAATTATTTGTGCAATTAATTTTTGTCAAGTTTATGATATATTCATGTATCTGGTAGACTCTCTTCTCTCTGCTTTACCTCTATTTTATTTCTCTCTCTCTCTCTCTTTTTAATTAGAGGAGAGAGAGGCAGAGGGAGGGAGAATCTTAAGTAGGCTACATGCTGGGCTCAATCTCACAACCCTGAGATCATGAACTGAGTGGAAATCAAGAGTCTGATACTCAACCAACTGAGCTACCCAGACACCCCTCTAGTTTATCTCTAGTTTGTGCTCCTAAGTGTTGTTATGCATGTCCACACTCATTGGCATACACATGCACATGCGTACTCTTTCATGAGCCAAGATTAAGTCAAATACCTAAATTATGCAAGGAGGGAAATTTGTTCCTATTCATTAGATTGTCTTCTTAAGAAAGATCTACTTCAACACTGAAGCTACAGGATGTTTGTAGTTAATCAGCCATGCATCTCAGTGTGGTACAGTGTGGGATCAGCTCTTGACCTGGCTGGAATGCCCTATTCCTGCTGTCCTTGCTACTTTTAAATTCTGTTTTCTGGATTCTTACAGTATGTGACTGTACCCCATTCTGGCTTCTATTTCTGTGTTCTCTGCGGTGGTTCTGGGCTTTGATGAATGGATTACTATTGTTGCCATTCCTCTCTTTTAAAAAAATATTTAAATTCAGTTTAGTTGACATCTAGTGTATTATTAGTGTCAGGGGTAGAATTTAGTGATTCATCAGTTGCAAATAGCACCCAGTGCTCATTACATCAAATGTCTTCCTTAATGCCCATTACCCAATTACCCCATCCCCCCAACCAGTCTCCTCTCCAGCAACCCTTAGTTTGTTTCCTAGAGTTAAGAGACTCCTATGGTTTGCCTCTCTCTCTGTTTTTGTCTCATTTTATTTTTCCTTCCCTTCCCCTATGTTCATCTGTTTGGTTTCATAGGTTCCACATGTGAGTGAAATTGTATGGTATTGATCTTTGACTGACTTATTTCACTTAGCATAATGCTATCTAGTTCAATACACATTGTTTGAAATGGTAAGATTTCATTCTTTGATGCTGAGTAATAATCCATGATTATATATGTAGTCTATATATATATATATATATCACATCTTCTTTATCCATTCTCTGTTGATGGACATCTGGGCTCTTTCCATAGTTTGGCTATTGTGAGCATTGCTGCTATTAACACTAGGCTGCCTGTGGCCCTTCAAATCACTATTTTTGTATTCTTTGAATAAATACCTAGTAGTGTAATTGCTGGGTCCTAGGGTAGTACTATTTTTAATTTTTTGAGATTGTTTTCAAAGAGTAGCTGTTTTCCAGAGTGGCTGCAATGATGTAAGAGGGTTCCCTTGTCTCTGCATCCTCACCAACATCTGTTGTTTCTTGAGTTGTTAATTTTAACATGACATATCTGATAAAGGACTAGTCTCCAAAATCTATGAAGAATTTATCAAACTCAACACCCAAAAAACTTCCAGTCAAGAAATGGGCAGAAGACATGAACAGATATTTTCCCAAAGAAGACATACAAATGGCTAATGGACATGTGAAAAAGTGCTCAACATCACTAGGCATCAGGGAGATACAAATTAAAATCACAGTGAGATATCACCTCACACTGGTGTAAATGGTCCAGTTTAATTCTTCTGTGTGTTGCTGTCCAATTTTCCCAATACCATTTGTTAAAGAAATTCTGCTTTTTGCATTGGATATTCTTTCCTGCTTTGTTAAAAATTAGTTGACATAGAGTTGAGGATCTATTTCTGGGTTCTCTATTCTGTTCCATTGAGCTATGTGTCTGTTTGTTTTGTTTTGTTTTGTTTTGTTTGTGCCAGTACCATACTGTCTTGGTGACTACACTTTGTAATATAGCTTGAAGTCTGGAATTGTGATGCCTTCAGCTTTGGTTTTCTTTTTCAACATTACTTTAGCTATCTGGGGTCTTTTCTGGTTCCATACACATTTGAGAATTGTTTGTTCCAGCTCTGTGAAAAATGCTGGTGGCATTTTGATAGGGTTTGCATTGAATGTGTAGATTGCTTTACATAGCATAGACAATATTAGTTCTTCCAATTCATGAGCATGGGATATTTTTCCATTTCTTTATGTCTTCCTCAACTTCTTTCATAAGTGTTCTACAGTTTTCAGAATACAGATGTTTTATCTCTTTTGCTATGTTTATTCCTAGGTATTTTATGGGTTTTGGTGCAATTGTGAACATGATCGATTCCTTGATTTCTCTTTCGGCTGTTTCATTGTTAGTGTATAGAAATGCAACAGACTTCTGTGCATTGATTTTATATCCTGTGACTTTGCTGAATTCCTGTATCAGTTCTAGCAATATTTTGGTGGAGTCATTTGAGTTTTCTACATAGAGTATAATGTCATCTGTGAAGGGTGAAACTTAAAGCTTTTTATTTCTTTTTGTTCCCTGGTTGCTGAAGCTAGAGCTTTCAGTAATATGTTGAACAACAGTAGTGAGTGTGGACTTTTCTATCGTCTTCCTGACCTTAGGGGGAAAGCTCTCAGTTTTTCTCTGTTGAGGATGTTATTTGCTGTGGTTCTTTCATATATCGCTTTTATGATGTTGGTGTATGTTCCCTCTATCTCTATATGGTGGAGGTTTTTTGTCAAGAAAGGATGCTGTATTTTGTCAGATGTTTTTTGTGCATCTATTGAGAGGATCATATGGTTCATTTCTTTTATTAATTTGGTGTATCACATTGATTGATTTGTGGATGTTGAACCACTCCTGAAACCCAGGAGTAAGTTCCACTTGGTTGTGGTGAATAATCCTTTTAATGTACTATTGGATCCTATTAGTGAGTGTCCTGATGAGAATTTTTGCATCCATGTTCATCGGGGATATTGGTCTATAATTCTTTTTAGTGGGATTTTTGAATCAAGGTAATACTGGACTTGTAGAAGGAGTTTAGAAGTTTTCCTTCTATTTCTATTTTTTGAGAAAGTTTCAGAAGGATAGGTATTAATTTTTTTTATATGTTTGGTAGAGATCCCCTAGGAAGTTTTCTGGTCTGGACTCTTGTTTGTTGGGAGATTTTTGATTACAGCTTCAGTTGCTTCAATTTCTTTGCTGGTTATGGATCTGTTCAGGTTTTCTATTTCTTCCTGTTTAAGTTTTGGTATAAATAAATATATATGCATATATATTTATATATTTCTAGGAGTTGGTATATCTATATCTATATCTATCTATCTATCTATCTATTATCTATCAATCATCTATTTGTTTATCCATTTCTTCCAGATTGTCTGATTTGTTGGCATGTAATTGCTCACAATATTATCTTATGATTTTTTGTATTTCTGTGGTGTTGCTTGTAATCTCTTCTCTTTCATTCATGATTTCATTTACCTGGGTCCTTTCTCTTTTCTTTTTGATAAGTCTGGCTATGGGTTTATCAATCTTGTTAATTCTTTCAAAGAATCAGCTTCTACTTTTGTTGATCTGTTCCAGTTTTTTTTTAAATGTCTATATCATTGATTTCTGCTCTAATCTTTATTATTTCTCTTCTCTGGCTGGATTTAAGTTTTACCTGCCATTCTTTTTCTAACTCCTTTAGATGGAAGGTTAGTTTGTGCATTTGAGACTTTTTTGCTTTTGAGAAGGCCTGTATTGCAATAAACCTCCTTCACTGGATTGCCTTTGCTGCATCCCAAAGGCTTTGAACTGTCAGTGTTTTCATTTTCATTTGCTTCCATGTATTTTTTAAATTCTTCTTTAATTTCCTGTTTGATCCATTCATTCTTTATTAGGATGTTCTTTAACCTCCATGTATTTATGGTCCTTCCAAAATTTTTCTTATGGTTGACTTCAAGTGTCATAGTATTGTGGTCAGAAAATATGTATGTATGATCTCAATTTTTTTGTACTGGTTGAGTCCTGATTTGTGACCCATTATGTGATCTATTCTGGTAAATGTTTCATATGCACTTGAAAAGAATGTATATTCTGCTGCTTTAGGATGAAATGCTCTGTATATATCTGGTAAGTCCATCTGGTCCAGTATATGATTCAAAGCCATTATTTCCTTGTGGATCTGCTTAGATTATCTGTCCGTTGCTATGAGTGGGCTATTAAAGTACTCTACTATTACTGTATTATTATCAATGAGTTTTTAAAATTTTGTTATTAGTTGATTTATATATTTGGATGCTCCTACATTAGGGACATAGATGTTTATAATAGTTAGATGTTCTTGCTGGATAGACCCCTTTATTATGCTATAGTGTCCTTCCTTATCTCTTATTACAGTCTTTGGTTTAAAATCTAGTTTGTCTGATATAAGAATGGCTACTCCAGCCTTCTTTTGATGTCCATTAGCAGGCTAAATGGTTCTCCACCTGTCATTTTCAATATGGAAATGTCTGTGGGTCTAAAATGAGTCTTTCATAAGCAGCATATCTGTGGGTTGTTTTTTTTTGTGTGTGTGGGGGGGTCTTTTTTTTTAACCATTCTGATACCCTATGTCTTTTGATGGAAGCATTTAGTCCATTTACATTCAGAGTAATTATTGAAAGATATGAGTTTAGTGCCATTGTGTTACTTGTACCGTCACTGTATCTGTAGATTGTTTCTATTCCTTTCCAGTCTTTGTTATTTTTAGTCTCTCATCACTCAAAGGACGACTTTAATATTTCTTGCAGGGCTGGGTTAGTGTTCATAAATTCCTTTAGTTTTTGTTTGTCTTGGAAACTCTTTATCTCTCCTATTCTGAATGGCAGACATGGTGGATAAATTATGCCATTCCTCTGTCTTAAATATTAATAAGGATGTGATGGTATTAAGAAAGTTGCAAGAGTGTGTTTTTGTTTTATTTTTCCCCATTTACTTGACGCTTTGGTGTTTTAGACTCCTCTAATGTACAAGACACAAAGGGGAATAATTCTCTTATTTTAATACAACATTAAAATCCATGAGAAAGAACATGAACTTCACAAAGGTCATGAGATAACTTTGTAAAGATTTTAATAGCTAAAAACTATTAGCAAAATCAGTGTTTCTGAAGGAAGTTGTTGCTGCTGCTGGTGGTGGTGATGATGATGGTAGTGCTAGTAGAGTAAAAAAGTAGAGATAGTAGTAGCAGCAGCAGCAACAGCAATAGTATTAATAGATAGTCAGAGAATAAGATCTGGGGCAGGAGTCAATTATACCTGTTGATTGCATTAAAAACACTTCAACAAATCTAGGCTTAAGCCAAATCAAGTGGGTCCATCTCCAGCGGCTCCCATAATCATACTTCCTCTCAATATCATGTCTCCAGCCACACCTCCAAGACATCCCCTTTCTCCAAAGCTTCATCTACCAGGAGACAGTGTTTTTTTTTTTTTTTTTTTTTTTTTTTTTTTTTTTTTTTCAGGAGACAGTGTTTTAAGGGGCCCTATTTTGGCTACACTGGAGTTAACTTAAAGCCATAGGCAGTCTAATGTGTTTGGAATAGAAGACATAGAATCTAGGCATTTACCAGAAGTGGAAGATGTCTATAAGGGAAGCAGACAGAGATCATGAACGAGGAAAAGCTTTGGTATTCTATAACCAATATGCAAATTCTGACTTTGCCACATCCTGCATATGGGGCTTGGACAATTACCTAACTTCTGTAAACCTCAGTTTTTCACCTCTAAAATGGGTAATATAATCTGTGTAACTTTCTTTGTGAGGATTAATTGATGCATATGAACTAGTACATGCTAAAACTCTATCTCTATTTCTCTCTAATTCTCCATCTTTCTATCCATCCATCTATTGATTGATCCATCTACATATCCATCTATCTAATCACCTATCTCCAGACTATACCCACAGGAAGCTCAGTATTCAGAAGCATTGCAAAAATACTTGAGCAGAGGGACAGGTGTGATTTTAATTTCTGTTTACTTGTTTTTTACTTTGCACTGAAGGGAAAAATTACCTACTTAATGGCTGCATGGTGGAGTCTCATCCTTCTTCCTGCTGTGAAAGGTGACACTGACGGTGGAGATTTTCTAAGATTCCCATCATTTTTTGTGTTTTTGATTAATTATTCAGTAAACAACATTTTCCTTACTGAATTATGCATCTTATTTCCTTCACCTCCTTTTTACCCATGAAGTTCGTTGTTAGATTTAATTATAATTGCTTTATAATCACTGTGCTATGGCATTAATTGATAGCACATCAAGCCACTAACAATATTATTCTGCATAAAACTCATCAGGTCTCAGGGATCACACATGGCTCATTGTTGGTCTGTGATTGCCTGTCTCTTTTCTCTAGCTGTTATTCTTTTTTTTTCTTTCTAATAGATTTTAAAGGGATTTTTAATAGCTTAGAAGTCCTTAAATTATTTTCTGCTCACAATAGGATCACCTATCTACACTGTCTCCTGGATCTCACTTTCTTATCTGGAGGTCTCTGTCTCTCAAAGGACATTTATTACCTTATTCTCTCTTACTCATGGCCTAGGCCAGTGGTCCAAAAACTGGACAGTGACTGAATATGGCCAGTGGCCTATTTTTGTATAGCCATTGAGCTAAAACTGATTTTTATTATTTTTAATAAGTTGTGAAGAAACAAAAATAATGACTATGGGGCAGAAAGCATATGTAGCCTACAAAGCATAAATATTTATTCGATACATTATAGAAAAAAAAATTGCCATCCAGTAGACCAGGCCCATCATTAGCCTTTTTACTCATTGGAAGCCAGGGAGAAAGTGTAAATTCCAGAACAATCATTCAGTTTTGTACCCTGCTTTAGGACTGGACCCTTATCACAAACTATTAATCTCCATATGTGTTATTCCATTACAGAGTTTTGGTATCTGCACCTCAGTGTCTGTCTGTCTGTATTTATTTATTTATTTATTTATTTGAATTAAGTTTTTGGATTGAACTCATGTTAAAGGAGCAATAAGTAAGAGAAAAGGTATAGGACTGTATTCAAGGAAATTTGAGTACTTGTTTCATCTTCATTTGTTGTGTGACATTGTTTGAGTCAATTTAATTCTTGTGGTCCTTAGGTTCACTATCTGTAAAATGGAGGAGTTTGACAGAATGGTGTTGAAAGTCCTTTACAGTTCTAACATTTTAGGAGTAACTCAAGTACAATGCAATAGTCTTTAAATTACTTAGAGATAGGACAGTACTATTGTTGTATGGGTGACACCTGAGAATTTGAGATAACTATAGGGACAGAATGCTCAGAACTCCTATGTGACAGTTACAATCATAGGTGATCTTTTTGTTTTATAGAACTGATATCACCTCATTTTAATTTCCATCTGTTGATCATAGTTCTACCCTCTCAGGATACACATAATTAGAATAGACCAGTAAACATTAGAACCCATCCAACATGTTCTGTCACATCTTTTACATATGAGGCAGCCTTAATGTCTTGAACTATTCAACAAATGGATAATCTAGAGACTCTGTCACTCTGCTACATGAACACTAATATATCTGTCTTCTTGAAAAATGCCACTGAATTCTATATTTCAGATAACATCATATAGACGTGGGATATATGACAAGCATTCAAATATACTAGAATGGTGGGTAGATAAACTGTCAAGCTTATTTTCTCTAAGGGCATATTTTTTTTTAAAACAAAGTTTGTCTGAAATATATTCCCTGTTGGCTTATCCTGGCTCTGTTGAGGGTTGTCATCTTGAGGAAGTTACCACTATTTGACCCACAAGCTGGACCAGGGGAATCCAGGGCTCTTTCCCTCCTCCCCTGATGTAGATATATTTATTCTCCACCTACAATTCTCATGCCAGCAGCTATTTCTAGGATGTAACCCTGAAAGAGCAAGGTGGTTTCAAGCCATCACTGAATATGGATCTGAACCCATTTAAGATCTCTGTATAAACTTTAAGATTCTGCCCAAAAGGTGTGGAGATCTATTCATCTTGTATCCACCCAAGCTTCATAGGTGAGTTGCCTATTGAATCTACTACCTACCAAACTGGAGTGACTTGCCTCTTTCTTTGATCTCTTCTTGCTCTCTGTACAAGGGAGACAGTTTAAATTTCACCTGGGAATTCCCAAGGTCCCAAGGCTGTGAACAAACAGGCACCACCAAGCTATCCAGTCTTCCCAGTAGCACCGTTGCTTAGGTTAGTCAACAAGTTTCATCATTTTGTGGCATTTTAAAATCCTGAAGGAAAGGAAGTCGTAGACAAGAAGTCGCTTACTTTTCGGTAAAGATTTCCAATCGTATAAATTCCATGATGTCTCTCAACTTTTTATTAGAAATTATAAAATAAAAAAATAAAATACTAAAATAATTATAACAAAATGATGTGACTATTGCTTCAGCATTTCAAATTCTCCAGTTCAGTTACCTAGAAGAAAAACCTGTTTTTAATTATTGATGTGTAATTTTCTTGTCATTCATGTATTTATAATGCTATGTCTATATGTTCTTGGTTTATTATTTGATGAATTATCTGTTGATAATTCTGTAATAGCATCTGTTATTACAAAGGAAGATTAAGCACTAGCACTAACATATAGCAACTCATCCCCAGTTACTATTTTTTTCCTATTCTCCAATACAGTTAACAAAATTTATTAAGGAATACCAATATTTATATCACTATGCCTCTCTATATGTTATCCTCTAAAATGCCAAATAATATACTATCCTCATGTTTATTTTCTTATCACTTGCATAATTTAACATACCCAATATAAACTATTTCTACCATTATCATATGACTGTTTTTTTTCTAAATGGCTCAAACACTTCTGAAAGTCATTGATGCAATTTTCATTTCCCTTGAGCTGTCTCTTTCTTAAATTTTCATTGTCCATTCAAATAATGGAATCTCTACTGATTACTTTTAGATCTGTTACATCTCTCTTACATTCTGAATGTTGGATACTCTTTCTTTTTTGTTGTTAATTTACCTCATTTTGGTGTGATTCCTCCTCAGTAGCTTCTTGACAAAAACTCATGGAAGCATAAAACAAAAGCAATACAAAACAAACAAAAACAATAAAAGAGGGATTTCATGTCTAAATTGCATTTTCTGTCTTCACATTTTAATGAAAGTTTGGCTGAATACATAATTTTCAGCTGAAATTAATTTTCCTGCCTAATATTTGAAGTCATGGCTCTATTGTTCTTAGCATACAATTCTAACAGGAAATACTGATGTTCTTTGATTCCCATATTGATCTTACTATATCAAAGCCTGTAGGAGCTTTTATTCATCCCTGGCATTCTGAAATTCTATAGATATGTGCCTTGGGTTGGATTCATTTTATTCACTTCAGCAAACACTTATTAATATGTTTATTGGAAACTATTTATATTTTTATTCAACCCTGTCTTTCCTGGTTTGATGACCTGGAGGCATTGTTTGACACGATGGCACTGGCTCTGACCTCACTATATTCTCTACATTATGTTACATACATTATCTTCTTGTGTTAAGTCCTCTCTGTTTTTCCCTCAATTTGTCTAAATCCTGCTAGTCCAACAAGGCCCAGCTTCAGCCCTATTTCTGCTAAGAAGGCTTCTAACTCTTCTAGTCCTTTTCTCTCTCTTCCTGGATCCTGTAGTGTTTCCCAGACTTGATCATTGTTATATACATGGCAGTGGAAAGTAGGCACTGAAGTTCTCTGTACTGCCCCTTTGAGTTTTTCATAGCTTGCTCTTTTTTTCTTCTGATTTTTATTTTTATTAACTTAGAACAGATGCCAAAGTAATAGGAACCCAAAATCAGTACTCATCTAGCCATAGCCTGCTCTAAGTACTTTTATTTGAATGTTACAAATTGTGTGAAGAGCCATGCCATGTTTTCAAATTTAAATTCTTGTTTTCTTATTATTCTAGTCAACTCAGAGACTGTAGGCTCTCAAGGACATAATGCCATATTATTTTATTTTGTTAGTTTTCATTTCCAAATTTATATTACAGACTCATTGTTTTGTAGCCCCATAGTACATTTTATGTATTTTGAGAACATTTTACATCCCTGATGTCCCCTTTTGCTGTCATTTCTTTCTCCTTGTTTGCAAAAGTATTTTTAGTTGATTTAAAAAGCTCAGAAACTACTGATGATAATAATGTTAATAAAGATCATGATACTCTAGTATTTTAATTTAGTACGAAATATAATGTTTTACAGAGAACTTTTACTTGAACAGATCCTCAGACATTTCCTTAGTAAATAATTCCAGTTACTTCAAACTCTTCCAGAGAAAGTGTTGTATTTAGTGCAAAGCACTTGAAATTTTCAGTGGAAGACAAAGCAAATGGGTTTTAAATACTTAAACAAATTCAAATCAAATAACTAAGGTCTAAAAAAAATAAATAAATAACTAAGGGCTTACCTCCTTATGGTGACTAGAATCAATTTATGCTGCAGTAAGTAGGGCTGTTAAAACTGTCAGTTTATACAATGAACTAAAAGCTTTGATATGATTCCTCCAGCACACTATACATGCCATAAAATATGCCTATATTTATGAAATATCTATATTTCATATATTCACCTCATTTATTTTAGGGAGAGGACAAATGAAATTTTGTAAATCATTCTGTTCCTTAATTTAAAAACATTTAAATTTAACAGTATTTTAAAATCAGCTTATCAAAGTATAATTTACATACAATAAAATTCGGCAATTTTAAGTTCATACTTCAGTGCATTTTGACAAATTATGTGACTACTGTCAGAATAAAGTTAGAGAATATTTCCCTCATTCCAGCATCCTTTTTGGCCCTGTCTTAGCTTCTGGAAACCACACTTTCTGTCACTATGGTTTTATCTTTTCTAGAAGTTTATGTAAATGGAATCATTTTCATTTAGTTTGTATTCTTTTGTGTTTGGTTTTCCTTACTTAACATAAAGTCTTTGAGATTCATCTATGTCACTGCACAGCCCAGTAGTTAATTCTTTTTTATTGCTGAATAGTGTTTCCCTTTATGGATATGTCATAGAGTTTGTGCATTCCCAAGTTGAAGGACATTTGGGTTCTTTCCAATCCTATTATTACCATTTGCATACAAGTCTCCATGTGAACATTGTTTTTTTGTTTTGTTTCATTTTGTTTTGTTTTTCTCATATAGTTACCTATGAGTGGAATTGATAGCTCATCTTGTAATTGTATAATACCTATATCTATATATCTATCTATATCTATCTATCTATCTATCTATCTATCTATCTATCTATCATCTATCTATATATTGTCCTATTTCACCTTCCCATCATCAATACATGAGAGTTCCATTTACTCTGCATTTTTACCAACACTTGATATTGTTAGTCTTTAAAATTTTATCCATTCTACTAAGAGTATAGTAATATCTCATTATGGTTTTAATGTTATTCCCCTAATGACTAATGATATAGTTTATCTTTGTCTATGCGTATTTTCCATTTGCACATCTTATTTGATGAAATTTCTGTTCAAATATTTTGCCCATTTAACTTTAAAAGGATGACAGATCTACATATAAAAGCTAAAGCTATTAAACTTTTAGAAAAGAAGTGAAAACATTTGTGATTTGGATTAGGCCATAATTTCTTATAAAGGACACAGAAGTATGAATCAAAAAATGACAAGACTTTATCAAAATCAAGAACAAAAACAAAAACCCTTTTGCTTTTCCAAAGATATTTTCAGGAAACAAAAGAGCAAGTCACAAATTAGCATAAAATATTTGTAAAACATCTACATGATAAAGTATATCTGTAATACATAAGTAAATTTTAGCACTTATTAATAAGATATAAAAACTGGTAAAAATACATTAGTAAATTAACTTTAAACATAGCTTAAAAAATTCTTTTCATTAATCAAAAGGTTTAAATTTAGAGTAATAATCTATTTTTAAAATGTACCTAAATTTTTTCTCAATCAGGATTTAAAATATTCAATTTGTATTATTTTTAAGTTCATTTCATTGCCTTGAAATTTTTATAAAGTTTAGAATAGAGGGCTATGTGATGAAATTCAATTTTTCAAAAACCCATCATAGTGATATTATCAGAAGAATGCATGAAGTAATAAGGGGATTTCAAGAAGAGGGACTTCATGTAGCTCCCTAACTAAGGAGCCAGGAGATATATTTCATCACAAACAAGTAAGTAGGAGATAAAATGTCAACTGCCATTTTTTTTTATTTTCAATAAATCCTCATTTCCAATAACTTTATTTTGAAGGACTAGGGAGGATGCTATTGAAGAGGAAGAGGAATTATGTGCTGGTTTTAAAAGATAAAAATGAAATATTAGACTTGCAGATTTCTATTATACTAAGGACAAATAGTTTTCCTGAAGCACCATGCTGACCCAAGGTGAGACCAACAGTCTAGGAGGAACAAATCTCTCACTAAGGTAACCATCAGATGAAAATCAGATGTGACAGATCCACAGGCCTCTCCAGGAAAACATGTTCCATTGGAAAAGACAACAGAAAATGATGTGAAAAGAATGAGTTTTTTTTTAAATAATAAATTTATTTTTTATTGGTGTTCAATTTGCCAATATACAGAAAACCACCCAGTGCTCATCCCGTCAAGTGAAAGATGAATGGATAAAGAAGATGTTTATGTATACAAAGGAATATTACTCAGCCATTAGAAACGACAAATACCCACCATTTGCTTCAATGTGGATGGAACTGGAGGGTATTACGCTGAGTGAAAAGAATGAGTTTAAATTAGGAAGTCTTGACTTTTAGAAGACTAACTCCAGACCTCAAGCAGCCTACCAAAATGTTCCTTCTAATTAATGCAATATTGTCCCTGAAAGTAATTCTAGCTACTGCTACAAATGTCTCCTTCATGTTACATTTGAACAATTTATTGATGGTTGTCCTATGCAAAGGCTATACCAGTCCTTTTGGTAGGAACATAGTCATCAAGAGGAGGAGAGGCAGGATGATACTTGGTTTTTCTGAGCCAAGTACAATGTCTGAGACTTGAAGGGTTGTTACTTTTAGGAAGATATATCTGGGAAGGGCAACATCGGGGCTTGTCAAATGGACTAGAGGAGATTGTAGGCAGACGTGAAGACACCAGAAGCAAAGCCATTGTGAGAGTTCAGAAAGCAGTGTTAACTTGATCAGAGATGACAGAGGAAGTGGTGGAGAGAAAAAGCAGTTGTGAACATTAATATTAGGTTTCTTTAAAGCAGCAAGGTGGACCACCTAGCAGATGGTGATGAATTGTGCAAAACTGGTTCTACATTCAGCCTCTGTTAGGTGATACTGGTATTTTGTTATTAAGTCATGCAATTTTCATGCTAGAAATTTCCAATGAAATTCCACAAAATAACATGCTAATAGGAGGTGGTAAAAAATGTTTTTCTTTTTATTATTATTAAAGAAGTAATGTGTACACAGTGAGAAGAGCATGGCTAAATCAGTAATATTAGTAATATTACATCATGACTCTACTCTATTGAAAATATTTATTTAAATATGAGCTAAACAATAACGTATAAAGTTTGTTACAAAAAAGAAACTGGGGCAGCCCAGGGGGCTCAGCGGTTTAGCGCCGCCTTCAGCCTGGGGAGTGATCCTGGAGACCTGGGATGGAGTGCCACATCGGGCTCCCTGCGTGGAGCCTGCTTCTCCCTCTGCCTGTGTCTCTGCCTCCTTCTCTCTGTGTCTCTCATGAATAAATAAATAAAATCTTAAAAAAAAAAAAAACAACTGATGATCAATTAATTTAATGATAGTTGGCACAACCTGAGATGATTGATTTTTGACTCTGTGTATACTGCTAAAAGAAGTTCAACATTGTCTAGAACCTTGAGTTGATGAGTTGACTAAATAGATGAATAAATAAATTGTTGTTCCTGTTTCTCTCAGGCAGTTTTAACCTGTATCTTCCTGAGTTGTCTTAAGCATTGCAGTGATGGGCCATTTACTCTCTTGAAAAGCTACTTATGATGTTCTAAGGCTTCTGAAATTATTACTTCTGCTTTATCTGTGGTAAAATTTGCCTTTCTACAACAATGGTCCATCAACCACTTTTCAGATTACCAGAACAATATGAATTCATGGATTGTTCTGTGTATAAAGACTACTTGTTGTGTTCTCTGCATATCACCTTCTCTAGACAAATCACTTGCTTTCTTTATAGTTGCTTTATTTTATAAAGGAGTTTTAAATTTATGTATATGGGCCAGGTTTCAAATACCTTCCTTCTTTTTTATTATCCTATACAAGTCACTATATCTTGTTTGCTCTCAAGATGATATGACATGTCCAGAGCACAGAGCAAGAATGTCCCTTGATGGACATTCTTGGAGGACGGTGTAGTGTGGCATTAAGAGCATGGACTCTAACATCAACAGAACTGGCTGCAAAATAAGGATAACCATCTCATAAGATTGTTGTGAGGCTTAAATAAAATATTTTATGTAAAGTGTCTAGCAGCATGATTGACACAAAGGGCTCACATAACTGAGAAGACTAAAGCTTTCAAAATCTTAGATATATATTTTTCTTACTGTTCTGATGATTGAACTACAAGTTCATAACCAGTAAGTGGTCAATGATCCCTCCAGGTTTTTTTTTTTTTATAAAATAAATTACTCTATAGCTCCTCTATCTCTGACTTATGAACTTATATTCTTTTTATTTTAAATTGAAAAACTTTCTAGCAGTGAAAAATTTCTTCGTTTCTCAAGTATTGATATTCACTCTCCCTCTTGTCTGCATGTCATATGTGTGATTTTGAGTGTTGATATTTGTTATTCTCTGATACATGTCATTTATATGTTGTTAAGTATGCTTTCTAAGCCTTCATCTATGAAAATGAAAAGTTGTTTAAAAAAGAAAGTTCTATAATTTAGCAATGGAGTTCTCATCAAATTGACATTGAATCTTGAAAACTGCCATCCTTTTTGCTTAAAGTTCAATAAGGTTTGTTTTCTCAGGTTCATTTGTCATTTTAGATCTGTATCTGAAATTATTCTTCCTAACTCCATAGCTTTTCATGTTACACTTAGCCCTCTTTTAAAAATGCTATCCTGATCCCTCATTTGCTTTGTATCTTAGAAATGGTGAAATTATTCCATTATTTGATCGTTCAATGAATCAATCAATCTTTATTCCAAAATTTTGTGATGTCTAAAAACACTACTCTTATAGAGGGAATGACCAGAGTCCCCCAAAGTTACTGGATTGTAGTTGCAAAAATCTCATGAGATAATGTAAGAAAAGTGACAAGCACAGTGGAAAACATACAACTGACACACAGTACTCTTTTTTTTTTTTCCTAATGAAATCTTAGGACATGTTTCTAGGAACGGATCTATATCTTTATAACTCTGTTATCATTGTGACAAGAGGACTTAAGCACTTCACTGCAGAAAGACTTGTACAATGCACTTTGATCATTTCTCTATTTAAGGGTTTTTGTTTTCCTTCTGAAATATTTTTCTTCCTTTAAGGAAAATATTTTAAGCTTCTTAAATTCTGTCATAAATTTTGGGCTCATTGTTTCTGGAAGAAACCGTGGCTCAGAGGACAAAGGACAATTTATTAGTTCTTGACAACAGGTCTTTTCTAAGACTATTTGCTTACAGTGTGACCACCAATGACACATTTTAATGACACAAAATGTATGGTTGAAAATTGTTCTTGCAGATTTACTAAAGCCTGGTAATTTCCTGGTGTGTAATAGCATTTGTAGCTATTTTAATTAAGAGGCTTTAAAAAATTAAATAATTTTGTTTAAGTGCAAAAACAAATGCCTGGAAGATGAAAAACTAATCTCTTCACCACAGTATATCATTATGTGATTATCTGGTTGCTCCACTCTTGGCGTTTTGGTATATTATTAGTGCTGGAGACAGAACAAATGGATTAAACTAGGTGTTTTTAAGCTCTTAAAAGGTAGGTTGAAACCCTCAGGAGACCTTGGAAGATCTTTTGAGACTTCGCCACAGGATCTATAGGTCCTATTTTTGGAAGATACGTTATAATTTTTTTCTCACAGTTTTCAAAGTTCTTATGTTAGCTAT
This sequence comes from Canis aureus, assembly GCF_053574225.1. Taxonomy (NCBI): domain Eukaryota; kingdom Metazoa; phylum Chordata; class Mammalia; order Carnivora; family Canidae; genus Canis; species Canis aureus. Next base: position 21,336,619 of record NC_135639.1, on the reverse strand, counting down.
TTTTTCTTTAAATATTAATTTGAGGCAGATTTCCCAATACATAAAATTAATAAAATCCAACTGCTCTGCTTGAAGTTCTGACTTTTCATTTTAGCTATTCTTCTTACTAAAAATAAGAAAACAAAGTGTTTTAACTTTTTTCATTCCCATATTTTACTTCTTAGAATGTGAAAACAATTATACCTCTATTACATACCTCATAGTATTGTTATGAACATCAGAAATAATAAATCATGTGAAAGTATTTTTCTAAATTATAAAACAGCATTCAGCTAAGATGATATTACTGCAGAAAAATATAAACTCTCCAGGTAATGCATGACATAACAAAGGGATAAATGGGAGTTTAGACAAGAAATACCTAAAAAAAATATTGAGAAATGAAAGGTTCTATGTGGTTTATGCAATAACTTTTTTCCTGCCCATTAAAAATATCTCTATGGATGAGGTAGGGTAACTTATGTTCAGAGTATTTGAGATAACACTGATTATTGTCATAGATATCTAAGATAACAACAAAGATTGTCTTTGAAATTTTAGGTATGGTTGAACAGAAGACTTTCTTGATAAGAATTTTCTGAGTTTCTTAAAATTCAAAAGATAAGAGTTTTATGAAAAATTGGTGATTTATGCCATATGTAGGAGATTGAAGTGGCAGTATTTGTGCTCTCATTTTGTATCCATGTCATAGATTAAATTATTTGATTTTTCTCTACTCTTTTCTCTTCCCCATATCCAAACTCTGGGGGCTTAGTATTAGAACTTACGCTATTCCTTAGAATGACTGAGTCCTTACTATCTCAAATGTTTTAGTTGAGGATGGAAATACGGATTCATTGCTTTCTATTACACAATACATTTAGTCTTCTGGGCCTCAATGTTTTAAATTCTGGCCAATCTTTCAGCTCTTTGGGGTATTTTATTCTATTGTACATCGTTTTTAAATAATACAGCATTCTTAGAAAATAATATCAGATAAATAAGTTCCTTAGGATCCCATTTCACTTAGGAATCTGCAAAATTTTTAATATAGTATTTTGAGTAACTATTTCCTTTATGTGGCTCACTTTATATGTGGATTTAAGCATTTTTTGTAGGGAACAGATAAAGCATATTGTATCACACCTAATAGGACCTAAAATTTCCTTGGTCTTAATATGAAGACTTCAAACATACTCCAGCTGTTCAGCAAATGATTATTTTTGCCCAAGAGTTAAGGATCAAGAGGTGAAATCGGCAACCACACAGATTCCCCATGGGTTTAATGAGGAAATCAATATATCCTAGTGTCAGCATCAATGGCTCCTGATATCATGCTTCTCTACCTCCCTCCAAAGTCAAAGGTCTCTACACACCCATAATCATTCTACTATTTGTAGCAACAATACTAATCATGTCAAAGAAGAGATGATAATAATACAACTCTATTTATAAATACCACCATATAACTGCAATGCTTATGTACATTCTGGCTTTAAGTCTGTTTTTGGAATCAGCAGAAAATAGTTGTTTTGCTTTCTGGAACAAGCAAAATGATTGATTAAAGTAAGCATAAAAATAATGTCCTGCTTTATGATGGATGGATTAATGAAAGTATTAAGCCATTTAATAATAGATAAGAAAATTACTCCATTATGGCTAAAGGAAATAAAAATATACCACTTTAAATTAAAAAGTTCTATAATTTTTCAATTTCACTGAAAATGTGTGGACAACAAACGTACAAATTTATAATTCATTATGAACCACCTTTGTATTTTAACATGTATTATGTTTCAGCTTTATTATTACTGTATGGCTCCTCAAAATCTTGTGGTTAACATTTCTTTTCCAGAAAAAGAAGAATAAGTATACATTAGGCTAATATTTTTTTAAGGAAGTGCTGTTTTATCCTAATTTATTAGCATGCTACATTATTAATTTTATGCCACTGACATTGTTTCCTGTGTAATAGCTTTGCCTTAAATTTGAATGTCACCATTTATTATGGCTGGAGATTTTATTTGAATTTGAACTAAATTACTAGAATGTGGATCCAAAGAATGTAATTCATAAGAAAGTCACAATAGTTGTGCACAATTCCTTTAAATTGTGAGATTCGATAGAATGTTAAAGAAAACTGGCAACAGCGATAATGGATATTAGAACTCTAAAATGGGGGTAAAGAGATGTATCAGATATCTCATTTGCACAATTTTGTATCTTCCTGACCTCATATTTTGGAAAAGTAACTGGAAATAATGTAGAACCAAAGCCTGAGAGCAATGGCTTGGCCTTGATCCTGTACTTCATCTTGACCCTCAAAATTGTCCTGACCATATTACTCTAGTCATAGACTTAGTGGTCAGGCACAGAAGTGGGAATTGATTTTGAGTGTCATATAGGTTGTCTTATGAAAGAAGGATCTCTGCATTGTCTTCCAGAATAGGGGAAATGAGAGCTTTTAAGGAATGTATGGGGGTGCCTATGTGGTTCAGTCAATTAAGTGTCTGCCTTCAGTTCAGGTCATGATCCCAGAGGCCTGGGATCAAGCCCCTGGTTGAGCTCCCTGCTCAGTGGGGAGTCTGCTTCTCCCCCTCCCTCTACCCTTCCCCCCTGCTCATGCTCTTTCTCATAAATAAATAAATAAATAAATAAATAAATAAATAAATAAATAAATCTTTAAAAAATAAAAGGAATGAATGAACCATTTCTATAGACCTGAGGTATTCAAAGGAATCCAGATCTTTGGGAAAATGTACTCATACGTCCCCTCACTATATATCAGGGATCCAGATTTTTCCAACCAAGGCCCAGAATATGGCATACTTAATCTGTCTTGGTTGTATTTTTCACTGCCATTGAAGTTGAGCCCTAATCTTAATTATCTTCCTTCTTTAACCCTCTACTACAGGACGTGAGAGCTTCTTTGTGTACAACCAAAAAGGCCCTCTGGGTTTCTATTACTTTTACTCTTCCTCAGCTGTTCATTATCTTTTAGTAAGTCATCACTATTGCTTTGTCAGCTAAGTTCATTATTTTATATCTACTATTTCCTCCATACATTTCAAATGCCAGATGTTCTGAGCTCACTAGCGTGATTCCATCCTCCAGTATAAGATATCAATTCACCATAACAACTTACTGCTGGTGACAATTTTTATTATTTGTTTGTTTGTTTACCACTGGTGAAATTTTAACAACTAAGTCTCTACTTTGTTGAGGGAGCTGTCTGTGCTTTACCTATTACCAGTAACGTTGTCTTGGTTATCTGAGTGGGAATGAATCTACCATAAAATTCCATTTTATTACCTGTTTTCTCAACAATAAATGGAAGTTGTAATTATTAAAGGTAGCAACTATTGTAGGTTGTATTCCCCAGAAGCAGATGCTGAGATGAACTTTAAGGTGCAAGATATTTTTAAGGGAGTAACACCTGTGAAGGGAAAAGAGTGAAAGCAGAATTGAGAAAAGTGATGACAAATTAAATTGCAACTCGGGTCCTTAAATATCATCCACTTTGCAAGGAACTTTTCAGCAAATATTGTTCATCAGAGTTGTCCCATATTGGGTCAAAATGGCTTGGCATTTATATTGCTTCCTGGCTCAGTCTTCTGAGGAGAATTGCCCTGAGAGGGAAATTTCTTCATTTAAAGTGACTCTGCACAGATGAAATGGACTCTGAAGCTGCTGAAAGGATGCTGGGTGCTGCCTGACCAAAGTTTTTGCCACTGCAGTGTCTTTCTTTGCAGGGGACACAGAGGACAGTGTTTGTTTATGTGCCCTTAACATCTTTGTCTCTTCCACAAAACCATGAATTCCTGAATTGTAGGGACTGTGACTTATTCATCTTTATGTGCAAAGGCTAGGTTTAGGCATTTGAATAATGTTGAATAGGAGAATTAATAAGAAAATGAACAGATGTGCTGATGGTACCAGTGGTGATGGTGATGATGATAATAAATATTATGTTGATTCCTCTGTGTATTGAACATGTATTAGGTACTCTAGTACCTATGACTATTCCTGAAATATAATAAATGCATGATAAATATTTTGAATAAATGAAAGAATTAACACATATACCAAATATTTTTTTCCTTTTTTTAAATTGGAGTTTGATTTGCCATCATATAGTTAGTTTAACAGTTTAACACCCTGTGCTCATCCCATCAAGTGTCCCCCTCAGTGCCCATCACACAGTCACCTCAACCCTCTTCTGCCTCCCCTTCCACTATCCCTTCTTAGATTCCCAGAGTTAGGATTCTCTCATGTTTTCTTACCTACTATGGTTTTTCACAGTAATTTTCTGTCCTTTCCTTTATAATCCCTTTCACTATTTTTTATAATCCCCATATGATTGAAATCATATAATGATTGTCCTTCTCCATTTGACTTGCTTCACTCAGCAGATGGAACTCCTGTTCATTCATGTCGAGCAAATGTGGTTTTCGTTGAATTTAATGGCTGAGTAATATTCCATTGTGTGTGTATATATATATATATATATTATATATATATATTATATATATAAGGCAAGTTAGATTTTTTTTAGTTTGTTGAGCTTCTTTTTTTTAAATAAATTTTTTATTGGTGTTCAATTTACCAACATACAGAATAACATATACCAAATATTGTGACAAAGACTTTAAAATCTTATCATATTTAATTCTTTCCAAATTATTTTTTTCTTATTTTACAGATGAGGTTAATAGAAGTTAAATATGTGAAAATGCACAGCAACAAATTGAAGAGGGAAGGTTTGAATGAAGATTCATCTGACAGGATATTTTGCTGTTAGCCACTTTGTTGTACTAGGCTGTTATTGGCTATCAGCAGAATGAAGATAGGGGTAGTAGAAACCACAGCACAGTGACCCGACTTCGGGAGTGGTCTGACCCTGATGTGGTCTGACCTGACAAGGACATAGATAAAAACATCATTCTCTCTTGGGGCCTGAGCTGTCAGTCAAGAACTCAGCTAAAGGAACTGAAGAATGAGATGATGATATCTTGGCCACAGGGAACAAAGCAAGAAGGAGTATTACAAGCAGAATATTAGCTTATCCATAAATAAAGCTGATTAGATGCTGTATAAAGAGATTTCCAGGGGGACATGAAATTTGTCCGCCTGCCAGATTTGACTGTGCCACGAGACTGATCTAGACTAAAGCTGTGGGTGAGAGCTACATGTCGCCTAGATTTAGGAACTGAAAGAATACTCATTCCAAGAGTATCTTACTCTCATGGCATGAAATCTTCATGTCCAGCTCTGTCCTACTATAATACATTAATTATGTGAAGAACCACATGAGCAGAGACCAGGCCTAGACCTGTTGCCTTTCCCTTACAATGTGTGTAGCAGAATTGTGTAAAATGAGTAACATGATTGAGTAAAATAATTTTCAGTTTAAATGTTTAGTCTGTCTCCTATTATAGGCAACATACTATTTAAAAATCTTTACCATTATATTTATTTAGGGTTCTGTTTATGGAAAATAAATTCTCTTCTAGGAGAGAAGTCACTTTTCAGGAACTATAAAGAAGTACCTGTTTTGCATCCATTGCTATTGCATACAGTTTTTGCCAGGTCTTATCTGTTAGGAAGGGTGAGCTATTTGTTCCATTGAGAAAGGTTCTTATCCATCATAAAGAAGGACTGTAGTGGCTTCTGTGTGTGGAGAAGTTAGAGATTAAGGAACTTGAATTTAGCAGAGGTCAGTTTCCATACTGCAGGTTATCAGGTTTGTTTTGGAGGAAGAGGCAAATCTTAGTTGTTGGGAAAAAGTAGAAGATCATATATCTAAATCATTAAGTTGAGGCATCAGGATGTGGGGGCAAGAAACTTACTCCTGAGAGGAGTCTGTTGGCAGTCAAAGGTACTTAGAGATTCTGGGAGAAGTTGATAAGGATATAAAGTGTGGATGTCCTGGCAAACAAAGTAAACAATTTTAGGCAGCTTAGAAGAGGAGAGTTTTCTGACCTTATACTATACAGGACACCATGTACTTTGAACACAGATGCTGCATGCTTAACAAGTAAGGATATGGAGAGAAAAGTTTTCTTTTTAGCATTCAGATATTGATGGGAAAGAAGTTCATAAACATATCAGAAATATGGACTCATTTGATTGAAATGACACAAATCTAACACAAACTGGCTTAAACAAAAGGTAAATTTATTGGCTGATCAAATTAAAAGGCTCAGAACAAGGCTAGATTCCATCTCATGTGATGCTTGATTAAAATAGTTTCTTGCCATCTTTCTGTTCTGCATTATGTTTTGGCTTCATTGTAAAGCTCACTTCCCTTTTATGGTGACCCCTGCATCTCAAGGTTTACATCCTATTAATTTAAAGCTGGCAAAAGAAATGATCTGTTTCTCAGTTGTTCTAAAAATGGCCTATGAAATAAGTCTCATTGACTCAGGTTTTCTTGGCTTGCGTCACATGCCTACTTCTCAACCTATCATATGTGATGTTCCTGAATCACATCCCAGTCTCTGAGCGAGGCAAGCCTCTCTATTTCAATGAAGTGGTTTAAGAGTGGCAGATAGGTCATTAAAAATGAGAATGGGAAGTAAGGGATGATTGCCTGACAGGCCAGAACTATTGTTCAATCTATGCTTTAAGGCTCTTACCTTGCCAGAAACTTTTCCAGAAAGGAAGATTATGAGATTATACTTTTCTTCTCCCAGTCTTTCACCTTAAAACAACATGCAGAACCCTTATACTTGGTATCACACCTAATTTACCCTGCTCTTCTGGCTAAGACGCATCTCATTACAAATACTTCATTAGTTTTGATGTTTTCCTCAGAGGTCTAATGTGTTGAAAGTGTTTCTTTAAAGTTTGCTAACATCTCCCCTGAATGCTTATGGGGCTTATTCCATTTTCCATACTGCCCCCCCTCACCCGGGCTCATTACTCTTGAGACAGGGCTGGCTTCATCAATATTTGTTAACACTGTTTGACATTCTATACGTGTGCATTCAAGCAGTGAGGGAGACTTATCGTGGTCATCAGAATCATGTCGATGTGTTGTCTCAAGTACGAGGGAGTCTTTATAGTAAACAGAAGGGTAGACAGTGACATTCTGATTGTCCAGTTTATCATGGAGCTAATTACAGGAAAGACATAATGAGTGATGTTGGATTCACTGAGGTGAGAGAGAATGGGTGAGTTTTTTAATATGTCCAGGAGAATCTCTTAATTTTTATCTAAGTGGCAGATGATCCAGTCTTGGAAACTGGTCTATTTGGGAACAGCCATTCTTCTAGTTTGGGTATCAGGTAAAAAGAGGATACTGTGTCCACTTTAGAGCTCAGCAGGTGTGCAGAGGATGCTCTTGTAAACCCTTGACTGGGACAGAAACTTCTCCATTGATTCATGACATCGGAACTACACAATGCTTTGCCACATATGCTATTAGAGATTAAAGGTGATGCAAGGCTGAGCTGACAGTAAGAGGCTCAGTTCCTGTGGGACTCCTCTAACTTTATGCTGTCTCTTGGCCTATGTGATTCAGATTAAATCCTCAGTAGTCATTTTTAAGCTGTAACATCATGTTATGAGGGAGCTGGGGAAGAAAGCAGATTTGGCTCAACTCAGAAGAATTAATGCTGCGGGAAGAGTCCTTAGAATGCATGATTTATTGATGATGGGTCAGAAATATAATTTTAAATATAAAGCATATATAGACTCTAGAGCAGAAATTGTGCATGAGGATGGTCAGCCTTGTCCAAGTCTGACCAACTTTCCTTATCTCATAATGTAGCTATAGTAAGAAGGTAGATTCACAGGAGACTTTAATATCTAGTCTTGCTTTTTTTTTCTCCCTATCTTTCAGCAGAATTTTCCATAACTATCATATCAAGAAGATTGTACAATCCCTTTACACAGACTTCTAAGAAAATAATTATTGTACGTTCATGGGCTTTTTAATGATGTGACAATCTTAATTTCTGACATTTTAAAAAATATGTAAATTCAACATAATCAGTTAGGGAAAAGAAAGATAAAACTTCTTCTGTGAAGCCTAGATATGCTCTTCTTGGGAGAATGATACTATTCTTATGACCATTACAAGCCAAAGTTATTGCTAAAGTTACGTTTACACTTTTAGGATTCTTGGGTTGTGAAAAGGCCCATACAGGGAGGCTGCATATAACAGAATGAAATGCAACACAGTGCTGGAATATAGTAGGCACTAAAAATAGTAAAAAGAATAGATAAAATTTTCTGTCATTACAGTATTCATATTCTAGGGATAAGGAGACGAAAGTATACAATATGAATAAATTAAAATATATGGTATGCTAGTGAAAAGTTCTCAGGAGAAAATTAAGGAAGGATGATGGGATAGGGGTCAGAAGAAATAGGATAGTCAGAGAATGCTATTTAAGAAAAGAGCTGAACGAGGTGAAGAAGAGAGTCAGAACTACCTGAAAGAGGAACAAGAGTAAATACAAGAGATCTAAGATGCCAGTTGTGTTCAAGAAGGAGGCAGATGTGTCTGTAGAAGAAAGAGCAGAGTACCTGAGGTAAATATTGTTTTCCCATCCCACATCTCTTTGAAAAGATATGAGCTATTTGATGGTCCTTTTAGCACTACAACAGCATGTTGCATGTGTTTTGTTGCTGTTGTTGCTTTACAACATTCCCTAGAGACAAAAAGACTTTCAAATCTGTGCTAAGAGAAATACCATTTTGAATTTAGTAATCCTGCTTCATTAATCTCTTTAATCTATGTTAAATTTGTCACCTTTCTTTTTCATTCGTGACATTTTCATTTTCAAACAGTAATGGACAGATTATCTTATAGAATGGCCTTCAATCTTGGTTTCTCTAATTTTTCTCCATTACTGAATCCAGGAAAATTCTGAGGGAAGAGTGACTCCTTAAAATGAGTAATATTACAGGAGTAATACTCTGTTTTTCTCACTACTTCCCAGCAAGAGGCACACCCATGTACCCCACCATCAATGATTGTGCTCTGGATTTCTTCTTTGTTAAGGTGCTTTTTCTGCTTTGTCATCAGTAAGTAATCTTGGAGATTGTATAGATATTTTTCTCCCAAATTCCTTTCACCCAGCAGTTCTAGCAATAATCTGTGATTCTTTTCTTTTTTCTTTTTTTTTTTAATTTTTATTTATTTATGATAGTTACAGAGAGAAAGAGAGGCAGAGACACAGGCAGAGGGAGAAGCAGGCTCCATGCACCGGGAGCCTGATGTGGGATTCGATCCTGGGTCTCCAGGATCGCGCCCTGGGCCAAAGGCAGGCGCCAAACCGCTGCGCCACTCAGGGATCCCTGTGATTCTTTTCTGAATGATTTATGATGTTGGTGGTTTTCCAAAGTTGTTTTCCCCCTGTTTTATTGTGTATTCTGCATATATCATCTACTATTATTCTGTAAAGAAGAATTAGTCATTGGTAAACCATAGTTGGTCTTTCTCTGCCCTACTGTTTTTGTCATCATTGACTCCATCTGGGTTCTCACAGGTTTACATAACTATGTAAGTTATATCTCAGAAATTTTGTGACAGTTGGAAGTATTACCAAGCTTTTCCATAAGATGCAGTTGAAAGCATTGGACTGACAGACTAGAGTCATGGATGCTAATCTAGACTCTGCTGCTAATTAACTCTGTGACCTTCAGTTTCAGCATCTGTGAAAAGAAGACACTAGACTTAGTTCACTTTTACTGTTGTTCTGGGATTCTACACAACTATCTATTTTACATGAAATATGTTAGTGGATTTCTAGGCATTTTATTTATTCTTAATTATTTCCAGGTCTTAAAGACTAATAGTGAAACTTGCATTTCCCTAAAATAATTTCTTGAGAGGAGAGGCCGCCTGATAGATGTGATATGTGATACTCTCATCATTGCCAGCATTTACTGGGGGCTTACTGTGTGCCATATGCTGTGCCAAACACATTACATATATTTTCTCATTTAATATTTTTGACTTTAATTATTCCAGGTTGGGAGGTGCTATTATTATCTCAATTTTAAAGATGAGAAAACACAACTTTAAGAAAGGTTGCTCATGATCAGTTAGGAAATGCTAGATTCAAGTCTCCAAGTTTGTCTATTTCAAAGCCCATGATTTATATCTTTGTGCCAAATTTGATCCCATATGGGCACAAGAGGAATGATAAATTACTGGTTACTTCCAGGTGCCTCTTATAAAACCATTAACCTTAGAGGAGAAATGGATTTTCATTCTTAGATCCCTTTCCTCAATATATACCATCAGGACTCATTATAACCCTCTTCCTGTGAAAATACTCAGTACTATCAATGGTAAGCTTCCCACTTCTATAATTTCATCTTTAAAATATTTCCCTTAAATGTTTAAATATTGAATTTTAAAGAAGCTATTGAATCTCTCCTCTGTTTCTATGCTTATTTTTGTTAAATTTAATCTGTGAATTTTCAAGCAGTGAAAGTTTCAATGACTCATAAAAGTATTAAAATGTCTAACCACAGTAATCCATAAATAGAAGGCACAAGCATGGGATAATCCCCTGTTGTATTTAACTTAAAAACTAACAATGGAAAAAGTCAAATCTTTGGCAATAAAAAGTAGTCTGTCTTGTTACTTAATTGTATTTCTTCACTGAAAAGTGAAGCTGGCCATATATCCCCAAAACCAATCAGAGGAAAGGAAAAAGAATTGCCCCCTCACTTTGGACAAGGATATTGTCAATTTCCTAGACATCATGAACTTGCTGTCACTCTCTTTCTTTTCTGGTAGTTTTTGCTAACATAAAGATTTCAGAGGAGTGCCTGTTGGAAATAATTTGCATGTGCTCTATAGTTTGCATGTGTTTACACACTACTTTGAAACATTTCTCTATGACTTTTGAGTCGTTCATTTGAGATAAATAAATAAAATATTTTAATTTCTTTCATTTTAAAAGGGAAATTCAACTCTAAAAGATATACTTATGTTGGCAATGATTCTACCTAACTCATAATCATGAAGGAAATGGCAAAAGGAAAAATTTATTGTGAGAATTGAACAGTCTTATACATCTACTAAGTACTGGCTGTATGCCATCTCTGGCATTATAATCTTTAGGATAGTAAGAAACATAGACAATGGCTATATGAGACCTAGCCTGAGGAAAGTTAATAGTATGCATATGTAATTGCATATGCATGTATATGTAATCATGTGCATTATATATGTATGCATATGTAATCACATATCTACTCTAGATAAGCCCTCATAGGCATTTACATTAATTACTGCTCCAAATTAACAGAACTAGACAATAAATACAAAATATTTATGAAAAAAAAACAAAATATTTATGATCCTTATGTGTCCACTTTCTGTAAACAATATGCACTGCTAAGTGGGAATTGAGGCAGTGCATGGATTCACAGTCTGACTGAGAAACAAGTTGAACTTATAAAATGTTAGTAATATGAAATAGTTTATTATTAAGGACAGAGTTGTGTGATACAGGTTGTTGTATGGGGTTGAGCGCAGACCAAGGTCTTTTAGGAGAAGCCTACAGGTTTATATGCAAAATAGCAGCATAAGAAAGGATACTAATGTGGGAAAAGCAGCCAACTACACAATAACTTTTCCAGAGTTACACATCATATATTGTTAGTAGGATGGAATTGGAATTAAATAATAGGAAAATGCACAGCACATTTTTTGGAGATGAAATGGACTTTTCTTATATGGCATCACATATTTTAATGACCATTCAGGGCTGAAGCTCCTGGGGATTAGCTTGATAAAACTAATCAAGTTATATCAAGGAACAAGTTATAAATAGGCAGAGACTCAATGATTCTTTTGAATGGTCCCCACTTTCAGAGACATCTTTTATATTTCCTTTTAAATTTTAAAGTAGTTTGACTTAGATTTGGTTTTGTCACTGGTAACAAAATAAAATTGGCTGACATAATACAAAAGAGTGAAAGGAACAAGAAGTGATTGTAAGGCAATGACTCTCCAGCAGAAGGGCTGGGGAAATTATTGATGAGGGTTATCCCTAATTTTCTTACATTTATAGAGAAGAAACTCATTTCACTTTAATTACCCAATCAATAAATATTTTTAGTTATCCCCATTGATGAGACCCTACAAATTTTGAGATTTTTCAGGTGAAACATAAAGCAGAAGATGGCTAATTATTTATTATTTAGCATCCAAGACCAGTTTTGTTTCACTTAATTTTATCTAAAAATATTAAAATTTGGTAGATACTGGGAAGCAATGCATTTTCAACAACCAAACATAATTTACTTAACTTACACTTTGTTGCAATGTTTATGTTATTAGTCGTTTCACAACCTAACTTCTGCCTTCAGAATAGAGGCGGCCTCTCTTGTCTGCATCCTCTCATTTTTTCTGTCTCCTCCTCAGTGAGTCAATTTTACTTTTTCCTATCTCTTGTCACTTCTCTCTCATTTCTCTCAAAGAGGGAGAGAGAAAGAATATAATCAATATGAACTGGGCAAATGACTGATGAATAAACTACAAATTGTTTTCTTAAGGGAATATCATGATATTTTTGTTGTTATGCATCCTCCAAATGACATATTTATTATTTTTCATTCCATACATATGCGGAAAGAAAGTGGTGATTTGCTTGGCTTCACATCTTAAAACCATGCTTTGCTGAGAAGCTCTGTTTTCTGATAGTCATGTCTTACTCTGATAAAGGCTGATGTAATGAGAGGAAGGGAGGTAAATTTAAGTTTATATTGAGGATGATCCTTTATCATTCCCAACAGATATTGTGCTCTGAGTAGTCAGTAATGAAATAAGAGCCTCATGACTCATAAAAACATAAATACACTACCAAGTAACACTTTATTGTAATTATGCTAGGATTAACCCCAGAATGCCCATGTAGTGTCTTATCCCAGAGTTTTTACAAAAATTACTCAGGTGAGAAGGAGTTTAGAAGAACAATGCTAATGTCCTTTCAAGGAATCACTCTTCCCTCAAGTATCCTCACAAACGTAGATAAGGTTTGAAGGGAGCTACTAACACTATTAAACCATGTGCAGACTGGATCAACAGAGAGGCTTCCAACTGGATGATTTGAACCAAGAGTCCAAAGGGGAGAACATTTGAGGAAGATGACTCCCTGTGAAAGGCTATTAATGAATAAATGAGTGGTCAGTAGAATCTAAACGGCAAAAACTTAAGAAAGGCATGTTTAGCCACATATTAAAAAAAAAAAAATGCCAGCTGGCATTCTATGTCTTATTTCTTTCCTCTCCTCTCTTGCACCAATGAATACTTCTGCCATAGAGGAAAGACTTAGAAGATGCTCAAAGAATAGCAGTAATTTTTTTGTTATTTTCCTGTCCAATTTTATTCCATTCATTTTTTTCCAGTTCAACTCTACTAGCTGTGATTCAAAATAATGGCATCAGATGAAAGTAATGTCAAATAGGTTATCTCCCCTGGGCTCCAATCCAATTATTATAAGTATTTTGAGGGATTCTGAATTCCGGACTTGGCTTACAAAGAGTACTAGGATGTAAAAGTAGTGATGCCTACAGAGTGGACATGGGAGAGAAGAGGGACATTTTCTATGCCTTCCATTTCCCAACCCTCATATATAAGAACATACGTAGGCACAAATAATTTTTAAATATTTATTTATTTATTTATTTATTTATTTATTTATTTATTTATTTATGTATTTAAGAGAGAGAGAGAGTGCATGATTGGGGTGACAGACAGAAGGAGAGAGAATCTCAAGCAGATTCTGAGCTGAATGCAGAGACCATCACTAGGCTTGATCTCATGACCCTAAGATTATGTGATCTGAGTCAAAAGTAAGAGCTGGACACTTAAGCAATTGAGCCACCCAGGCACCCCCAAATATGATTTTAAACTTATTATAGTAATGATATGTTATCAGGACTGATACTAGGGATCTGAAACTGAAACCATGCTGGCATTAAATCATTAAATCATCAAATCTATTCAGAGTCTTTGCAAATCCTCAACTTTTGTAACAGTGCTAAGCATTTACTAATCTTTTACTATGTGTCAGACACTGTTCTAGTTCTTTACATGTTGTTGTCTTATTTTTTAATCTTTAGTACAGCATTATGAACTAGGTGCTTTTATAAACTAGGAAGTAGCTTTAGAGAAGTAATTGTTCTTGATTATAAAGCATAATTAAACTAATTTGCTCTGAGGGCATAGCACTAATTGAGACAAAGATGCAAGATAGTCAGGTAGGGACAGTCACCAGTTCATAAATTGCTCTTTCATACCAGCCTCAGTACTAACCCATTCAAATTCTGGTGAGGTATTTTTCATGCACTCTCATTTGATCTCCACAATGACTCTGTTGAATAACTGTGGATATTTCTAAACAATGACTGGCAGGGTCAATAGCACGTAGCTAAAATTGAATTTATATACACCAAGGAACAATTGTAGCCCCAATTATATTTCATGACTACATTTAGAAGAATACCTTCTTGAGAACAGGAAAACAAATAAGCAAGACATTGGGGGTCCATATTCATTCCCTGTAATGGAATCATTCAATAACATTGTGCTGATGTGTCAGTATAGAGGAGATCCAGAAGAAGTGGGATGCTACATTTATATGTCTTTATTATAAGATAATATCAAACACAATTTCACTGCAGGTGAATATTTTATGAATCTCACTTTTTTTTGGCAATTCCTTATGTATCTAATGTCTCTTTTGCCAGTTTTTTATGATTTATTTTAGGGGCTAAAACCTACTATGAAAATTGAAACATTAGCGAGAGAAGGAGGGAGATCTTATTCCATCAGCTATGTTTCCACTCCCTTACATAAATTGCCTCTTGAGATCTAGTTCAAGTTGATTTATTTTCAGTAGAACTTTAAAGCACCATTTCTGTTTTTGATCAGTGTGGTCAAATCATACAATGCTCATCCTCAGTCATTTGCTAGGAAACACACATACAGATGGTATATAATTCATATAAGAAGGCAACAAACTACAAACATAATCCTTAAAATTCAGACATTATCATTAGTAACAGAGAAACAGCTAGCTGCTTCCATTGTTTCTCACATATATCCTCTTTGGAAAAGCAAAAACTGCTCTCCTTAATTCCTGTAATTATTCTGTTATTTCATGTGAGAGACCGTGAACATTTTTGGAAGAAGGCCCTATTGATAGAAATCTAGTTATTTTATTACCATGTTCTTAGAAAATGTCTTATAACTAATAAGTTGCAAAAAGAGTATAAAGCCTATGTGCCAAATAGAAAGCACCAAAAATATCTAGGTATAACTGTAACTCTTAATGAAATAGAAGACAAGGATAACAAGTGCCACACTATCATGAATGGAGCAAGAACTCTGTATTTCCACAGACTCAAATTCTAATCTTGTGACCACTTCCAACAAGCTAGGTGACTCTGGGTAGCTTATATAATATAGTTGAAACTATTTACTCATCTGTGAAATTGAAACCATGACACCCAGGGTTGTGGTGATCATTAAATGATTGATTGTGCATACATTATCTAGGATATAAAGAATACTAACAAAAGAGAAATGAAGTACATAATGAATTGTACAAACAAGTAATGCAAATAAAGCACACCATAACAAATGAAACAGTATATGCCAAGATTTTGTGGAATCATTGAAGATATTCAAGTTTTGGAGAAGGAAAGAAACTAAGAATGGTTGGAGTTACAAATTATGAACAAGTGTCTCATGATCTGTGAGGTTACAGGGCTTCACATAAATTGTTTAAATTTATTTTTAAATCCACATCCCTTACCTGCAAAACTGAGTCGTGCGATGTCAACTGCAAATCAGTAATACAGATAATAGGAGTTCTAACTTCTGAGGAAGGAGAGCTAGAACCTTTAAATAATATGTCAATTCAAGAAAATAAAAGGAAATAAATTTATAAAGAGGGATGATGTTGAAGAGCAGATGGTCCACATTCTTAGTAAACAAAGAAAGATTAGTCTGTGATTTTTAATCCAGCTACTTATGTGTATGTAAAATGCCCCCTCCCATTTACATTCTATATCTTTTCCATTCTTTAAACCCTTTGAAGTGACATTCTTTATTTTTTTTAATTTTTATTTATTTATGATAGTCACACAGAGAGAGCGAGAGAGGCAGAGACACAGGCAGAGGGAGAAACAGGCTCCATGCACCGGGAGCCCGACATGGGATTCGATCCCGGGTCTCCAGGATCGCGCCCCGGGCCAAAGGCAGGCGCTAAACCGCTGCGCCACCCAGGGATCCCTGAAGTGACATTCTATGCAAAGCTATGGATAAGTAAGTTCTTCCTACCTGTACCTGACTCGCCAATATTATTTGCGTTTTCTACAAATGTACTACAAGTTTTCTTTTGTCCGAATACACAATGCCTATGCATGAAAAAGCTTCCCTAAGTGATAGAAACTCTCTGTGTTTGAGAACCACTCTGGGAGGAAATCTTCAGGCCAGGTTCACCTGTAATGCATGATTTCCATTGATGTGTGTCGGGGCCACAGAGCTTTTCTTCCTCTGTAATATTTTCTCAGAAAATATCTATTCATTTTCAATTTTATTTTATGTTTCACACAGTCATGTGAATTCAGTTCCAAACAAAGACAGCATCCGGATAATACCACTCTGATAGTTCCTCTTTTGTGTAAACTATATATATATATAGCAATTATTACAAACTATATATATGATATTGCAATTATTACAAGCAATATTGTAGCAAATGAATAGGGATTTTGGAGACAGTCCTGAGTTCAAATTGGATCTCTAACACTGCTATATCTGTGAACTTTAAATATTTATTTAATCTCTCCAAATCTCAGTTACCTTATTTTAAAACTAGGATATTAATATTGACTTCATGGTAGATGTTAAACAAAATAATACACATAAACTGCCTTGTCCCTTAGATAGAAGTGAGCCACAAATATTAACTTTGCCTTCTTTCTTAGTAACCTGAATAGTCCATGAGGACATCAGCCTTTTGTAGTTTAAGCTAAATATCTTTCAAAACCTCTGGCTGAATATAAGCAAATGTGGGTATTCGATAATAAGTGAAAGAGTGAATAGCAGGGAGTATACTCATGGGAGAAGTAATTATTTATTAACATTTTTCAAATATACAGAAAGGTTGGGTTAAAAGCAGGTGAGAGATTTGAGAGAACATGAGAGAGAGAGAGAGAGAGAGGGAGTGTGTGTGTGTGTGTGTGTGTGAGATATGAGTGCTGTTCTGAGATGTCAAATTAAAACCTTCCTTTCCAATTTTACCGTGGTACAATTGTGTCATAATTTGAATTGAGAGTCTAAGATACTTTCAGTTGTTTGGTACAGGGAAGATGGTTGTATTCCTTTCAGGACCAAGACTGGCATCTGGTTACAACCTAGAAACCTGATGTGCCAATGAGAGTATATTTTTTTCAGAAGTCCGTGCGTCTCAGACAATTGGAATGTTCTGTCCTGATGTACTCTAATCACCCAACATATAATCTCCGTAGAGCTGATCTTTTTTTTTTTTTTTCATAGAGCTGATCTTTATCCCAGGTGCCTTGATGCTACAGTTAAGTGCTGCCTGTGGTCATGGAAATTATATGCCACAGTAGCTAATTACAGGTTATAAAAATAAAAAGGGAATAGGAAAGTAGCCTTAAAAGAAGTACTGTGCAGGCAGAGTCAGGGGTGGACCTTAGCTAATTGGCTTCCTGACACAGTTCTTCTCTAGGGTCTCCAGGCGGCCTTTTATTTTAATTAGTGTTTGGGAAGATTAGAGTCTTCTCAAAGCCCTCAGGTACCGTGTGGAATGGCTCAAGAGAATACACTCTGTAACAGGCTCTGAGGTTTCTAAACTCAAGCCTGCTGTCATCCAAGAAGGGGCAGCTGTAGCTTACTGTTAATTATTTTCCTTACTCAATTTCTTTTATAACTAAGGACAAGGGGTTTTATTTGCATTTTATGGGTAATATGAGGCTGAAGTGTAGAACTATTTTCTCTGTGAAGCAATCGTTGGATAAAAACTTAAGCGTCCTATGCCTTCACCTGATTATCTATGACAGCTCACAGCTGAGTCATTAATAAATGTTACTGTTTTAATTACTTATGAAATGTATATTGTGTTCAGTTTGTGATTGTTCTGTTTAATTTGTTTGATCTCTTTAATTAGACAACTGATCAAACTCAAAGCAGAGTTCTTACCTTCCAGTTGCTCTAATAATAATATAATTCAGAAATGTGTCTAACAATATATTCCAGGTCAAATGAATTGTAGAAAGTAGGTGTATAGAGGAAATAACAGCCTGTTATTCTAAGGGATGTGTTCTCAAAGGACATGACATTTAGGTAGGATCTTTTAAATAAGTGCAACTTAGGTGGGTAGAAAAAAAATAGAATAAGAACTTGTAAGCCTGGAAAATATGTCTACTGATGCAGAATCTTGAATAATGAACAGGGAAGAATCAGTCTGGCTTCTTCAGAGGCTTTATCCTGCCTTGAAGAGGAAGATAAGAGAGACCAGAAGGGTTAGAGCAGATGAAGGAGACATTGGTTTTGGACTAAGGGTGTTGGATTTTTACCCTATGGATAAAAGAGAGTAATAGGAGGGACAATGTTGTAAGATAATTCTGGTTTATGTGTTCTAATCATGAATTACAATGAAGGAACCAAAGTTAGGGCTTCAGATTATATGAAGCCTCTAATGATTCAAAGATGACAAAATGAAGGTCTCAGTAAGGAGAAGGGTTGGAAGCATAGACAATGGAGAGGGAATCCAGACATTTCATAAGGGATGGTCTCTCTGTGATGACACTCTTTTCAAGGGGTCCTGCCTTTTCTTCTTTTCTTTCTCCATGGAGACTTATATATGTTGCATACATGGTGAACATTCAACAAGTATTTGTAGTACAGAGAGAGATTGGCTTAGAGAAGAGAATATTGGATTCATGCAGAAGGACTTGGTTTAATTTTTTGGAATTACCACTTATTGGCCACGTAACTAAGAGAAAATGTAATAATCTTCTGTACCTTATTTTCTGCTATTGAGATGGATTCTTGAGTTGGAACTTCTGGCTTTACAACTCCACAGGTCCTTCCCAGGTGATTGCATTTATACAGTGGTTCGTTCGTTCTTTCTTTCTTTCTTTCTTTCTTTCTTTCTTTCTTTCTTTCTTCTTCTTCTTTCTTTCTTTCTTTCTTTCTTTCTTTCTTTTCTTTCTTCTTTCTTTCTTTCTTTCTTTCTTTCTTTCTTTCTTTCTTTCTTCTTTCTTTCTTTCTTTCTTTCTTTCTTTCTTTCTTTCTTTCTTTCTTTCTTTCTTCTTTCTTTCTAGATTTTTTATTTATTTGAGAAAGTATGCAAGCAGAAAGAGGGAATCTCAAGCAGATTCTGTGCTGAAAAAAAAAAAAAAAAGATTCTGGATTCTGTGCTGAGCACGGAGCCTGACCTAGGGCTTCATCTCACAACTCTGAGATCATGACCTGAGGTGAAACCAAGAGTTTGTCTGCTTAACTGACTGAGCCACTTATGTACCCCTATACTGTGGTTTCTGTTACCACCTAAACACAGATGGTTCCAAAGTGCTTTTTTTTTTAATTGGAGTTCAATTTGCCAACATATAGCATAACACCCAGTGCTCATCCACCAAGTGCCCCCCTCAGTGCCCATCACCCAGTCACCCCAACCCCCCCACCTCCCTTTCCACTACCCCTTGTTCATTTCCCAGAGTTAGGTGTCTCTCATGTTTTGTCACCCTCACTGATGTTTTCACTCATTTTCTCTCCTTTCCCTTTATTACCTTTCACTAATTTTCATATTCCCCAAATGAATGAGGCCATATAATCAAACTGTTTCTTCAGTCCACATTCCAGGCCTTTATATCAGCCTGGTTATGGGTAATCTCTAGCTAGATGATTGCAGATACTCCAAATCAACAGATCAGAAAATAAAAAGAAATACTACCCAAACCTTTCCACTTAATCATCATGAAGAACCACTCTCCTCTTGCACTCTTTATCCTAACAAATAATAATTCTCTACCTCAGACTTTTCCTTTATCATAGGAATCTGTATCTCAACTACCTGGAGAGAAGAGAAACTTATGTCTATAGCCTAAAGACGGTTTTAAAGGCCAATGAATAACTCTTCCAAAAAGTTTTGTGTTATTAAACATAATAATACCTTATATTTATATGACTTTGCAAGGTCTATAAATGCATTTTCAAAAATCCCATGGCTTGAGATGGGATAATCTTAAGATAAAATAATGTATTTTAATGTTAAAATTTATTCTGTAGTGAGGGGTTATCAGAAAAACAAAACAAAACAAAACATTATTGGATCAGGAAAAATTAGGATTAAAAATAGCCTGGGTCTATTTACCCTGGATTTTCAGTAGTTTGTAGTTGTTTACTAAATACTAATTTTTAAAAATGAGTACATGCTTCTCTAATATTTATTGTGTCCACAAATAATTCAAGGATTAAAAGGTGCATATGCACGGATATATACAGCTTACACAAAAGAAGGTCAAATGGCTGCCTGCCAAACACAAACTTCAGGATGCCATATAGCATAGACTGAGGATATGGAGTCTTGCCCCATGATTTAGGCAGTCTACATTCATTCTCTTTATTTTTTTAGCTATATCTTTCATCCCTTGTGCTTCCAAATCTCAAAACATCACAAGAACACCTCATTGTGGAGTCAGCAATAATGGAACAATAAATCTAATCAGGCACAAGATATTACTGGAGAGAAAGAAATGTGCTCCTCTTTGGCTGGAAATAGATAATGCACTCAGGTCTACCCTCCTAGGTCCAGAGTGGAAGAGAACCCTATAAAAATCTTCAAGAGTTATTATTACTATGAGTGTTCCCTGTTAAGGATGGCATGAAGAGTTAGACCAATAGATTGCGACCTATCATTTTATTAATGTATTTTAGTAACTTTATTGTTATATAATTCACAACCATGAATTTCACCCCTTTAAGGGTAGAGTTCAATGTTTTTTTTTTTTTTTGAGCTACCACCACAATCTAATTTTGAAACAAATCTAATTTTATCTCTCCATCAGAACCGCAGGTACTTTACATTCACTTCTATCTGTTCCCCTCCTTCTAGTCCTAGCAAACATTAACCTAATTTCTGTCTCTATAGATTTACCATTATGGACATCTCATATAAATAGAATCCTTTTTGTGACTATTTCTTTCTAATAGGGTAAAAATTTCAAGGTTCATCCATGTTTTAGTTTATATTGGTACTACATTGATTTTACTGCAGAATGATATTCCATTGTATGGCTATATGAGTATATAACATTTTATTTCTCTATCTATGAGATGATGAAGAGTTAGGCCTTTCTCACTGTTGGCAATTATAAACAGTACTTCTATAAACATTTGAGTACAAGTTTTTGTATGGACATGTATGTTTTCACTGCTCTTGGGTATACAAGAGTGGAATTCCTGGATCATTTTGGTAACTCTATATTCAAACTTTTGAAAAACTTCTAGTCTTATCCAAAGCAGCTATACCATTGTACATTCTTATCAATGGTGTATGAGGGTTCTAACTTCTTCACATCCTTATCAAAGCTTGTTATTATCTGCCTTTCAGTTGTAGCCATCCTAGTGGGTGTAAAATGGAAGATTGTAGTTTTGATTTTCATTTCCCTAACAACTGATGATGCTGAGCACCTTCTCATGATGTTATTAACTGCTTGCATATCTTCTTTGTGAAAATTTTATGCTTTGGGGATGGATGAAGAGCTTAGGTTTTTGACAGGAAAATTTTCCAGATTGATATTCCCTTACAAAGGAAATATATATATATATATATATATATATATATATATATATATATATATAACCAATCAGTTTGGCAGAGGTTTTAGAGATGTTTATAAGGGACCTCAGCTGCAGTCCTATGGCCAGTGATTTACTAAATTAAGCATAGCATTCAACTACCCAATTTATAAATATGTATTTTAGTAGTCAGTATTAATAGGTCACAAAACCCCACTTAGTCTCACTTGTGTCCATTCTGACTACATGATTTAGGGCTACCTTACCTACAGGACACTCTTCACACTTCTCATATAGGCATATGGGATGAGATGGGTCGGGGAAGCATGCTGAGATGTTCCAATAACTCATCTAATGCCTGATGGTGAGAGAGTCCTTAGTGGCAGCCCAGTGAGGCTTTCATTTTAAGATAATCCAGGAACTGGAGACAAGAGAGTTATATGAATTAGTGAATATGGCTAGTGTCACTATAGTAGGATCTTTATATTCAATACCAGGAAATCTGGCTTCTACTGCCTAGTCTGAAGGAAATGCTTATACATAACATTTATTAAAAACTTGTACCCAAATCACTGTACCACACTACCCCTGCCCGACACATTAGCTATCTCATCTCAATACTATTAAAATACATAATTATTATTACACCAGTTCCATATATTATACAGTGTTGTGATGGGCCCAAATAAAAATAATAGAGATGAAATGCTTGGAAAATTATGTGATACTTTGCAAGAAGTAGTATAGTAAACTTTATACCTATAGAAGCTATTCAGGTCACATGGAGTGTGATCCCTTCTACATGGCACAAGCACCATTGAACTCCATGGAAAGTGGGAATGTGGCCTTAGAACTTGCAAAAGTCCGTATTTTAAAATAAACTGAAAAGCTATCACTTTAATGTAAGATTTAAATTTTAAATATTATCTCAGGATATTCAGGTTAAAAAAATGTCCGGGCTCTGGCTTGAGATATCTGTACCAAGTAAATGGAAAATTGTATTGTTGAAAGATCCCTTGAACAGTAGGGAGGAGACTAATGCTATTGTATGAATTCTGGAAGTCAGTTTGTGGAGGGCGAGAAAATTAAGGCCATTCCACTTTAAGTTCAGTGTTAAGCACAAGTACAGCCATCCCAGGCCCCTGTGAATAAGAGCTGAAATTTACATTATTTTAGTTACAGGAAAACAACAACAACAACAACAACAACAAACAGCTTACAGCTTAACGCCCTAGAAAGCCCCATATTAGAATGAGAACAGAACTCAAGCCCTTGAAAGCCCCATATCAGAATGTAAACAGAACTTGAGAAATTCCTCCACCCCTTCTGGAGGTCCCCTAGACCAGCCCATAAAACTAAGCTGGAACCCACTTCGGGGTCCAAGTCCCTGCTCCTCTGTGTCTGGTACACTTAGACCCAAGCTCAAATTTGCAAATAAACCCTCATGCGCTTGCATGGGTGTCGGCTCCGGCTCCTTGGTGGTTTTTCGGATTCGCAATCTTGGGCACAGCAAGTTAACCTTCTGGGACCTCAAGTGCCTAGTTTGTAACATTATGATAACAGGAATTTGGGCCAATTCTGTTTATCTCACCTGGTCACAACTTTAAAATCTTAGATTTCTCATGTTGGCAATGGACTTTGTCTTTAAGAATCTTGTATTGCTAAGAAATGGAAAATAGATGAAAAAAATACAGAACTCATTTTACAGAAGCCTGAACAAATACAAATACTACTCCCCCAAATTAATTTTGGTGTTCACTAAAAAAAAAAAAAAAAAAAAAAATGGTCTTCACTTGTCAACGGAAGGATTTATTAGAAATAGGGAAATAGAAAATTAAAGGTGGATTACTTGTCAGAGAACAAAAAGGACATAGACAACTGAGACTTTAGATATGGAGTGTATTTAACAACAGCATTTGGATCAGGGGGGTAAACAAAAGGTTGGGTTTCAAAAACTCATACTTTGAGAAACGTATAAAATAACTTCAAAGGAGAGAAGTCAAGGGAGGACATAATAGGTATTTTCCAATACCCAAAGGGCTGTCAAGTGGGAAGAGAGGTTAAATTTGTTCTGTATGATCCCAAGGGTGGAATTAGCCTCACTGAGTGGAATGTACTGGGTCCTGCCTTGTGTGTATATTAGAATGCATTTTCAAAATTGCTTAGTTATGTAGAAGACTTCTCCAAGAGGTGACAGATGTATACACATCTACTGATACCAGTAGAGATATGCAATTGATGATTAAAGTAACACTTGATGGAATGTTCCAAAATGGATTTTAGCATTAGAGAGAAGAGGGAGGAAATAGATAAACTAAAGTTTGAAGATCCTTAGCTTTTTTCTAGTCTATTTAGATGTCCCCATTTCAAGTCTGAGAGTCCATGGGAATAATGTAGTAAGCAGGTTCTTCTTCAAATCTATTCTAACCCAGACATTCTCTTTAACAATATTCTACTTAGCATACACTCTGATCTAGTCACTGTGATAATTTCTCTTTATGTTCATTATATTATACCTTATTTTTATCATAACTCTCTGGGGTGGAATTTACAGATAAGAAAAGTAAGGCTTTGAGAAGTTATAATTATAGCTCATGTGTGATGGACCCAAAATTTTATTTCTGATAATTTTGATTTCAAAACATTTCCATCGCTGCACATAGTGAATACAGGCTTATTGTATGCCTAGAACACATGGGACATTTTTGGAGACCTGAAATGTAACTCCAGGAAAGGAATAATACCTGTGGTACATTTGTGAGCAGAGGAACATTTGAGATTGCCAGTTTCCCGACTTACCCCTGTGATCTCAGATAGTTTCTGAAAGTATATGAGTAAAATGAATTCAAGGGGCAAGGGACAAGGGTACAAGGGCAAGGAGGCAAAAGAAAATTTGAGAAAAAAATATTTTTAAGATGTAATGATATTTATCCAATGAATGCCAAGAATTGTCTGTCCATGTATAATGCAGCCTTGCCCTTAACGTAATGCAGAGCTTTCTCAAAATGAGATGGATGAGCAGAAATGTGATGAACATGTAATGCAAGCCAATAATACAAATACAATTAAGATGACCTGTCCCAGTGGAGGGAGCTGTGCCCTTGGTGATACAAATTTCAATTTTCTATGTCTCCACATCAAAGTAATGCATAGCAGCCCTTTGTGATGCTCAGGCAGCTCTGTTTTACTTCTTTATTTCTTCCCCCAGGACAGGAAAAGGGAAATAAGAAAATCATGTTTTCTTTTTCTTTTTTTTTTCTCCATTTCAAGCTGACTGAATTTTTCTAAATTAAAGTGGGATATGGTTAAATAAAGGTCAGTCCAGCCTTGACGCTTTCTTCATTAACAGTAAATCTACATCTAGCTGTGTGTTCCTACCTCTCTTACTAAATCAAGATGCTTGAAGGAAGATGTTTTCAGTATGGCTAGGGAAACATAGAATATATATCTGGAATTATCAATAGCAGAGGCAAGAGGCAATTATTATTTAAGTCAATATATTTACTTTATGTGCATAACAGCACTGTAAATACAATAGCTAGATTTAATACCATACTATTAATTCTAGAGATAATTACTTTTCTGCAGAAAAACAGTGGGCCAATTGCATTGTGCAGCGGTGCTTAGTCAGAGGCTGTGGTTCCTCCTGATACAGAAGTGTTAAAAGTCCTTTTTTAACATCCTTTTTTCCTTTTTAACTAAGTCTCTGTGCTGATACCATTTTTATAGCCCAAAATGTACTGGCTCTCTAGAGACATTGAATAGATTTCTGTCAATAAATATGATCTGAAGTGAAAGGGAAAAAAGGCAATAGTCAAAAAATTAGGGGACAATTAAATTGGAGCAAAAAACATATATATAACTGTGAACCATGCTTCAGAAGTAGTATTTGGGTTAGGTCTATGTTCAGAATCTCTTAGGAACCGATTAAATATTTAATCATTAGTAGAATCTGGTGGCTAATTGGATGAGGAAGAGGTTCATTTTGAAACCCACATGAATGTAGTATTTAGGATAGAAGATATAAGTAAAAGTAGGTGACTATAAATTCATTTATGTAGTACTGCAACCAGCACTATTAAACATTAATTTGCAGTAAGTATATCTGTGACCTTATAAAAATTAAAAGATTGTTTTAGAGCACCATTTAACCACTTTTTTACAATTAAACTTTTAATTTTGAGATGATTATGGATTTATAGCAGTTGTAAGAAATAATACAAAGATCATGCATACTCAGTTTTGAAAGGGAGTATGTTGTAAAACTAGAGTAATATATCAAAAGCAAAATATTGACACTGATGCAGTTTAGATACTTAACAGCTCCATTACCATAAATATCCCTCATGTTGCCCTTTTATAGCTATGCTTAACTTCCTTTGAATATCATTACATATTTTTGTGTGCACATAGCTTTTATTTTCCTGGAAAAAAATGTCAACAAATGCAGTTATTGGGTTACAGGGAAACTGCATGTTTAGCTTTATAAAATGTTGCCGAATTATTTTCCAGAGTGACTGGACCATTTTACATTTTCGTCAGCAATCTACGAATGACCCAGTTTCTCCATATCCTATTCAGCATTTGGTATTGTCACTTTGTTTTTGTTTTTGTTATTGTTTTTAGTTTTAGCTATTCAGATAAGTATGTAATGAGATATCATTGTGGTTTCAACTTGCATTTCCCTTTTGGTTAACTGTGGTGAACATCTCGTGCATATGCGTCATCTGCAATTATATTCTCTTTGGTGAAATGTCTGTTTGTGACTTTTGCTTGTTTTTTACTGTTAAAATATTATTTTTGTTTTATTTTATTATGGTAATAACACTTAGCATATCTAATCGCCTAACATTTAATTTTACATCTGTTTATTTTTAAAGCAGAATATTCTTTTTTTTAAGATTTTATTTATTTATTCATGACAGACACAGAGAGTGGTAGAGACATAGGCAGAGGGAGAAGCAGGCTCCATGCAGGGAGTCCGACGCAGGACTTGATCCCAGTATTCCAGGATCATGCCCCTTAAAGCAAAATATTCTTAATGAATGAGATGTTGTTTGAGGTTCATAGGACATAATCTGACCATGATTACTACACAAATATTTCCAAGCCCAATGATCAATTTTTAATAAACCCACATTTATTTATTTTAATTCATCTTGTGGGGAATGAAAAGATCTCATTTTAAGTGATTGTGAATCAGCAAAAGTTTCACGTCTAGTTATCCAGGCAGGAAGTATGGGCAAAACAGTTAGGTCCAGAAGTGCTGGTGGTAGCAAGGAGAAAATCACAGTGTCAGAGAAATTAAATGTGTCCTAAGGGTGGAATAACTTTTCACATCTTTTAAAGACATTCCATTAAATTTTGCACTATTTATTGAGTTCCTACCATGTTCAAGGTACTGGATTAAGTAGAAGTAGTGGTAGGAGGAAAGACTTAGAAAGAGATAAACCATACCTTGTATTCTCATAATTACAATCCAGAAGGAAGAATAAGGGGCACTTGGGTAGCTCAGTGGTTGAGCATCTGCCTTTAGCTCAGGGAGTGATCCTGGGGTCATTGGGCTCCTTACAGGGGGCCTGCTCCTCTCTCTGCCTTTGCCTCTGACTCTCTCTGTGTGTCTCTCATGAATAAATAAATAAAATATTTCAAAAAGTAAATAATAGAAGGAATAATAAAAGCAGTTTAGATATACCTATATACAAGGCAAAATATAGTCATTAATCCAAAATAAATATTCATGTAATGGTTTATTGGCCAAAATGTTTCTTAAGTACTTTTAAAGAAAAAGAGTTGGGTCATTTACCTGACATCTACTTTGAAAAATCTGCCCAGTGGCCAAGAATCTTGGGAAGAAACAGAATATTTTAGAGACTCTCCAGCTCTGACACTGAAGTCTTCTACATCACTTTATTCTATTCTTGGTCTTCTAGATTTAAGTCTCCAGCAAGAATTTAGAAATACACTCTGTAGGTGGTATTCCTGCCAACATAGTCCCTGACACCAAAAGTGGCTTTAGGGGATCCAGGCTGTAAATCCCAGAATTCAAAAATAAATATTGAATGCCATCAATAATCTGTGCTCCTTTACTTGTTCTTGACCTGACATGAGTCTGTATTTTTTACCCATATTCTACTTCCTTGGTCTGTCCTGAGCCAAAGCCCATAGTCTTTGCTTTTCTTTTTTCCCCCAGCTTTATTGAGATATTATTGACTTACACCATGTATAAGATTAAGGTATAAAATATGACAAGTTGATACACGTATATATTGGAAAGTGATTGCCACAATGAGGTTAGTTAACACCTTCAACCCCTCACATAATCATTTGTGTGTGTTTTGTGATAACATTTAAAGTCTATTCTCTTAACACCTGTCAAATATGTAACACAATATTGTTACAATATTATTAGTTATAGTCGCCATGCTGTGTCTATAATCTCCAGGATTTACTCATTTTATGGCTAGAAGTTTGTACCCTTTGACCAACATTTCACCATTGCCCCCACTTCTCAACCCCTAACAACCACTATTCTACTCTCTGTTTCTATGAGCTCAGCTTTTTAGATTTCACATATAAATGAGGATATACAGTAATCATCCTTCTCTGATTTATATTAGTTAGCATTATGCCCAAAAGATACATCCATATTACTGCAAAATGGCCTCACGTGGCTGGCGGCCAGCCTTGCTTTAGCACACCACGACACAGTCACATAGTACAATAAGCTCATTTAAGCCTGTGACTATAATTTTTTTAAGATTTTATTTATTTATTCATAGACACAGAGAGAGAGGGGCAGAGACACAGACAGAGGGAGAAGCAGGCTCCACGCAGGGAGCCCGATGTGGGACTCGATTCTGGGTCTCCAGGATCACACCCCAGGCTGCAGGGGATTTCTTTCTTTTTTATAGCTTCATAATACTGTATTACATATATGAAATACATAAATTTCACCATATATACACATATATATTCATATTTCCTTTGTATATTCATCCACTGATGTACACTTAGATTGTTTCCACGTCTTGACTATTATAAATCATGTTATAATGAACATGGAGATATTGATATCTTTTAGAGATAGTAATTTAATTTTCTTAGGATATCTATCCAGAAGTGGAATTGCTAAATCATATGTTAGCTCCATTTTTAACTTTTTAGGGACAGTGGCTGTATAAGATTACATTTCCATCAACAGTGCATCAGATATCCTATTTATCCACATATTTTCTAATACTTATTGTCATTTCATAATAGCCATCCTAACAGGTGTGAGATGACATCTCATTGTGGTTTTGATTTGTATTTCCCTAATGTTGAGTGATATTGAGTACCTTTTTCTGTTAGTTTCATGAACCTTTCATGATGTTGGCCATTTGGATGTCTTCTTTGGAAAATATCTATGCAAGTCCTTTGTCCATTTTTAAAATTGGATTGCTTGTTGTTTTATTCTTGAGTTATATGTGTCCCTGTGTGACTGTCTGGTAGACTTTAACATTGGGTAGAGTAATTTCTCCCATTTTAAGATTGTTTTAAATATCCTATGGTCACTGCCTTTCCATATAATTTTGGAGAAAGCTTGTCTATATCCACTAAAACATTCTGGGATTTTGGTAGGAATCTCACTAAGTCTAGAGATCACTTTTAAGAACTGATACATTTACTATGTTGAGTCTTCCAATTCATTAACCTAGTATGTCTCTTCATTTACTTATTTCTTTGTCAATATGAGAAAGCTTTCCTAGGAGATTTTGTTGTCTGGGCCATTTGCCAGTTCTGGCTTGAAGGCTTCTGGTGCTCTGTCTTATTTAAGAAGCAATAAGGAAACCCAAACCCCAAGAACTCAACACCATGTTGTTCCTCAAATCTTGAGTTTCCTAGGCAGTATGCCTTCTGTTTCCTATCTTTCAGAGACTTCCTATGGTTGTTGTGTGATTTCTAGAGCTTTTAAATGTAATGAGATCTGAAAGAGAGGAGAGTATCTTGGCATATCCATTAAATCCTTTTTTGTCTTCACCTCTAATTTAAAAAAAAATTAAAAGATTTTATTTATTTATTCATGACAGACACACAGAGAGAGGCAGAGACATAGACGGAGAAGCAGACTCCTCTCAGGGAGCTGCATGCCGGACTTGATCCCTGGACCCAGGATCATGCCCTGAGCCAAAGGCAGATGCTCAACCTCTGAGCCACCCAGGAGTCCCATTTTTCACCTTTAATGCAACTTAATTTGAAACTATAAGTAAGCCCTGAGATTGTCACTTTATTTCTGTCAATACTATAGCATATAAGACACACATACACTTACACAAACATGCATACATGTACACCCACACATGTTTAATGGTCATGTTTAGCACAAACTTGTCTCTCCTATGCTGTTATTTAGGTAGGCACTTCATCACATTAATCAAAAGTAATGACTTAATTATTCATTTGTCTGTTGCAATTATTTGGAATTTTAGTATCTGATTTCTTGTTGGAAAAAAGCTCAACACTAATGAGAGACAGGCATTACCAAATCATTTCAGAATCTTATCTTTGATGTTCCAATCCCTAGATCAATTCTCCGTACAGGGGCACCTGGGTGGCTCAGTGGTTGAGTGTCTGCCTTCGGCTCAGGTCATGATCCTGGGATCCTGAGATTGAGTCTGCTTTCAGCTCCCCAAAGGGAGCCTGCTTCTCCCTCTCCCTGTGTCTCTGCCTCTCTCTGTGTGACTCTCATGAATGAATAAATAAAATCTTAAAAAGAATTCTTCATGCAGTCATAGTTTTCAGCCAGAGTAAAGGCTTGTGTATTTATAAATGAAAGATAATAACTTAATTATTGACACATTAAGTGTTCTTTTGGTTTCTCTCTCTCTCTCTCTCTCTGAGCAATAAGCCTTTTAGTCATATTTGTCCATAAATTGGGAGGGAACATGTAATTGCAAGTACAGAAAATCATCTAAGAAATTATCACCAATGGATGCAGGGACAGAGAATGAATAAATCTAAGTGTTTTATATGCTATAGTTATAAATAAGGTGCAGTAAAAAGAAAAGCATGTTTCAGAAAATTACTAGTCTTCTATAAAGATAGTTGAGGAAGAACTATTGTGTATATATGTTTTCTCTTCTTATCTCTGCATGGTAGTATTTTTATTTAAATATAAAATTAAACTTTCATTCAGATTTTCTTTAAATCCAATTGATTCTCAATCTTTATAAAATTGCTTCAGGGATATAGACATAAGACAGTATAATATAAGTTATTACATAAAAAGTCATCAAGCCTAAACCTAAATGTAAAACAGTGAGGTAATAAGTTATGACATTACTTTATAACAGTTTTTCTTTTCAAAAGCATTTCTTATTTATAATAAAATGGTATATTATTACCCACATACAATAAGCTATCTTATTTGTGCACACATGAAGGATAGAGTAGAAACATTTTGATTTCTTACTTAGGTTTCTCATTTATACTATTACATCTTAGTGTAAAGGGCCATCAAAAAAATGCTGCCGCTGGTAATATGCTATTATATAAAGAGTAGTAAAATTATCCATTCACAGAAGTAAAAAAGATCAAATGCATTTTTTCAAGACTTGAGGATTATATATCACCAATGTCCTTAGGAATTAAGACTCAGTTGGAAAGAGGATAGTTCATGAAAGGGTTTAAGAAGGGTGAACAAGATGAGAAATGATATAGAGCTAAGATTTTAGAGCCAAACTACTCTAAAAATCATCATGTACACAGGCTGGGTCTATCAAGTTCATGTCCTCAAATAATTGTGCCCATTTCTGCCAGGTGGTTCTGAGCCATCAGAGCCTGAATGCAAAGTTGTCTGCACGCAAAAGCAAGTTTTCTAAAAATGAGCCTGGAAAGGTTGATGAATCCTCTTGGACTTTACTTGGAATCCAAGTAAAGTTAACCATACTTTAAAAGTTCAGTCCCTTGGTACAATCTCTGATTCCTGAACAAGTTTATCCAAAGAAACAGAAACAGTAGGATACATATAGATATATGCATGTACATCTCCTTCTAGCTATCTAATCACATAGTAGGATATATATTTACACACATACAGAGAGGGAGAAAGAATTTGAAGGAAATGGCTTATGTAATTTTGGAGGCTGACAAGTCTAAAGTCTGTAAGGCAGACTGGCAGGTTGAGGAAAAGAGCTGGTATTGCAGTGTCAATGTAGAATTACTTCTGGGAAATGATTTTTTCACAGGCCTTTCAGTTTGGATCAGGCCCAGTTACAGTATGAAAGTAATCTCCAGTACTTAAAATTAATGATTGTATATGTTACTTGCATCTACAAAACATCTTCACAGCAATACCTAGGTCAGTGTTTGATGAAATACCTGGGAACTATAGCTTAGCCACGTTGAAACATAAAATTAACCATCTATAAGTTTCAATGTCATCTTCTTAACTTCTGTAGCAGTGATCATTTCCAAGAGAACGTTGAAAAACTTGTGAGGGATGGTTTAGGGTCACTTTGAAAAGGTAATCAAGGTAATAGCTCTAACAAAAGTAAGGTCATTAGTATTTCCTTTCTGAATTTTTTTTTATGTTTTATTTCTTTTTAGAAAGAGTGTGTGCAAGTAGGAGCAAGAGGCAGAGGGAGAAGAAGACAGAGAATCTTAAGCAGGCACCACGCCCAGCATGGAGCCTGATGAAGGGCTTGATCTCATGATCCTGAGATCATGACCTGAGCTGAAGAGTTGGACAACTCAAATGACTGAGCCACTCAGGTACCCCAATTTCCATTCTGATTTTGATAAGAGCAGCCTCATAGTTGCCCAAATGTTGACTTCTTGAGGATAAGAAGTACCAGAGAAAATTCATAGTTAGCGCTTTTCTACCAAGTCTGATGAAGACTTGGTTCAGAATCTAATTTTCCTAGAATAAAAATCAGCTGTCTGTAGTGTGACCCAAGGCTAGCTACATACAGCTTTTTGGATCCAGGGTTCTGGTAGGATGTCTGACTTACAGATTGTCCATTTTATTAAAGCAGTGCTGGTAGATTATTCATTTGAACCATTGATCTGGAAGTTTAAAGTAGTTAACACTACCAATCCTAGTAATGTCAATCTTAGGAGCCTCTACATCTGGAGACTTCTATACTCATTCCTGAAAAACTGTGTTCTTTTGCAAACTTCATTTGGGGAGCTCATATTTATTGAATATGTATAGTGGATTAGATGCTGGGTCATACCTGGAGGATCCATAGTTTTTATTTTCAAGGTGTTTACAATCTTTATAGGGGAGTTGAATATAAGAAAATAGTAATTATCTTATATATATAAAGAGCAATGAAAATGGCATGCCAATTTAATCATGAAATTATAGTCTAGGAGGAAAAATGGGGTAGGAGGGGAAGGGCCAGTACAAATGATATCCTTGATATGTACTATCTGAATCTTGAAATATAAGTAGGGATCTGTTAAATGGACATGTTAGGAATATTAGTAACAATAGAAAATATTTGTGGAATGTCTAAAACATATACTGATTATGCTTTATAAATATTATCTCATCAACTCTAAGAGGTAGGTGATCTTATTATTTCTCTTTTACAAGTAACTAACTATAAGCTAAGGAAAGCTAAGTGGTAGACCCAACATACAAACCTAGACTATATGGGTCTGGAGCATCTGTTCTTGTCTTTGAGCACTGCCTTGCTTATAAAAATGTAGAGGACAGTCTGTAATATAAAAAGGCAGCCTGTACAAATGTAGGAAGCAAATCTGAGTAATGACAAGTGAACTGGAATAGCAAGAAGGAAAAAAAAAAAAAAAGGAATAGCAAGAAGGGACCAGATCATGATGTACCTCAACCAAATACTAGATTATATCTAGAATGCATTGGAGGGCACTCAAGAATTTCAAGCAATAGAGTGGACATTGCCAGACATGCCTTTTAGGGATGCCTGGGTGGCTCAGCAGTTGAGCGACTGCCTTTGGCTCAGGGTGTGATCCTGGAGTTCCCAGATTGAGTTCCACATCGGGCTGCCTTCATGGAACCTGCTTCTCCCTCTGCCTAAGTCTCCGCCTTTCTCCTTCTGTGTCTCTCATGAATAAATAAATAAAATCTTAAAAAAAAAAAGTCATGCCTTTTAGAGAGCTTGTTGTGGTAGTCATGCACTGACATGGGTTGTAGGCTAGTTAGACAAGTGATGGAGAGGCATAACAGACTGACACAGAATGCAGAGAGAAATAAAGAGGCATGAAAAGATAGGATCAGTGAAATACAGAAGCCAGACAAGAATAAGGATTGTGTGGAAGGTAGATTTCATAGGACTTTGTGACAGATCTCAAGCAGAGATAACTCTAGAATAATTCCATGATTTCTGGAATGGGCAACTGGATAAAGGATTGTAATTATCTTTGAGGTGGGAAATACAAGAAGAGGCAAGCAGGTTTGTCAAGGAAGTTTGACTTTCACTTTTTTGATTTAGATAAGTTGGATGAGCCCCTATGCCTATGCTGTCTAATACAGCAATATGTACAGCCAATACATATTACATACAGCCAATACCAATAACTACAGACAAATGTAGTTATTTAAATTTAAATCAATTAGAACTAAGCAACATATTGCTAGAGGGTGGTCATTGTATTGGACAGTATAGATGAGGAAATATTTATATCATCACAGAAAAAGTTGTATTGGAGAATATTGCTCTAGGTTATGCAAGTAAAGTTATTCACCAGAAATTTGAATATGTTTTTCTTTGATTTAGAGAGCCATGTAATGTGTTGCCTCAGGAAGTAATACATTTCTGATCTTTAGAGATAAATCTTTGGTGAGGATGTTGGAGGGAAGATACAATTGTCAGATGAATAGTTAGATAGAATACACAAGTGTCACTGAGTGTGTTCGAAGGACTGCATATTGTGTTAGGTTAATACATTGTTACTAAATTTGAAAATAATGATGATATATCACAGAATTACACGAGAAGACCAGGGGCCACTTTTTAATGTTAACTTTAATGTCACTTTTTAATGGTACACTGCTCTAAAAATTTCAAAGCAAAAACCATCAAAAACATTGAAAAAATATCTCAGTATTTTAAAATACATGTGTCATTATATGAATATGTAGTTTGTGTGTATTAGCATATATTTAAACATTTTAGCACATTTTCTTGGCTCATTGTTGGTCTGGTACGGGTAGAAAAATAATTCATTTCTAGTTTTAAAAACTTCTAGATTATAAGATAGTTATTTTCTTTAATCATATGGAATATTTTTTGAAGTATAATTTGTATACCATAAAATACTCCCATTTTAAATGTACAATTCAATGATTTTTAGAAAACTTACAGGTATGCAACTTTCATCACAATATAATTTTAGAATGTTTCTATCCCCCACAAAGATTCTTAGTGCCTATTTGCATTCACTCTCCATTGCCGTCCCCACCCTCAGATAACCACTATTTATATTTTGTTTCTATAAATAATGTTTCTCTAGACATATTACATAAATGTAATCATGCAATAAGTAGTCTTTTACATCGAGCTTTATTCAGCTAAAAATATTTTTTGAGATTCATCTTGTCATAGCTAGTATAAGTTCTTTCATCTTTGTAACTGCTGAATAGTGTTCTCTCTGATAAACATTCATATTATTCATTTATATTCATATTCATATTCATTTATAAGTTGATGGTCATTTGGGTTGTTTCCATTTTTAGGCTACATGAAATAATGCTGTTATGAACACTCATGTAGAACATAATACTTATGAACATAATTTTTCCTTTCTCTGGGAATGATATCTTAGTAGGGAAATTGAGGGTGAATATGACAAGTTTATATTTAACTGTTCAAGGAACTACCAAAGTGGCTGCACCATTTTAACATTACCACCAGAGGGCTCTAATTTCCCCCACATTCTCTCCAGCACTTGTCTATTTTAACCATTCTTGCCAATGGAAGTGGTATCACATTGTGATTTTAATTTGAATTTTCCTGATGACTTAGGATGTTTAGAATCTTTTCATGTGCTTGTTGGCTATTCACAGGTCTCTTTGATGTCTTTTTATATCTTTTGCCTATTTCCTTTTTCTGATACTCTTCCCTGAAGTGAAAACAGTGTAATTGGGCAGCTGCAAGGCTAAAGGCAAAGTGCTCTCCTCTCATTATTTGCTTGTGCCAGAGAGAGATCCCCTTTGCTCTTCATTTTTCCTAGGTGCTTTTCTCTTCTTTCACACTACTATGTGGGAATCTCTTTAATGTCAGTTGTCAACTTGCTCAGAATAAATACATACATGATACATGTAGGAGACTAACCACAGAAGCAACTAGAACATTATTGTAGTGCCCTATGTCCTTGTTCCAGACCTTCAACTTAAAAAAAAAAAAAAAGACATCTTAGTAAAAGATATTAAAGTCATCACCAGATGCTTGTCTGTTCCAAGAGTGTGAGGAAGCCAGACCATAGAGTGAAGTCCTGAGCAGCTTCCAGGACCTGAGTTTCACTTATTTGGACACTTCTATTTGAGGTTAAAAATAAAGCAGGGGTTGTATTAACTTGGTTAACTCTTCTGCAATCAAAGACTTTCAAATCCACATCAGTCTACCAGCCTGTGCACTTGGGGTCTTCCCATGTATCAGGCATTGATGAGTAAGTAGAGAAGCTCAATTACACAGCTCCTGTCATCAAGGAGTCTCCATAAGGACCTGTCAGGAGTGATGTAGAACACTTGAAATGGAATAAATCTTAAATCAACCTATCCTCAAATTCTGTAATAATCTTAGTCTCTAAGCAGCACATGGCCCCAGAAGCTGAGCATTATTTTCTTCCTGAGGTCAGCAGTCAGTTGTCCTGCCTGAGGACCTGAAGTGGGCCCTCTCCTGTGTTCGAACTCTCATCTTTATTCCAGGCTTCCAGTGTCTATGCTCTCTCTTGACGTAAAGCAACTACTCATCCCCAGCATCTGACTTCACAGTCCGCAGGCTGATTGACAGGGTTCACAAAGGTGAACCAGAGTCTCTAAACTCACAGAACTTAGAGTCTTGTACCAGAGATAGACATGGTACAATATTCATAATACTGAACATATTCGTAGCTATTATGAGTATATTAACAGGAAGATTTAAAGTAGTATCAAAGTATTTCACATAGTGTAGGGAGTCAGGGAAGACTGACAATCAGCCTAGATGTGGATGTAGCTTGGTGATTGCCAAAAGCCCACAGTGATGAGAGGAAAGACTCTTGCAATGAAATGTCATTCTCTTCTAGAAACTGCTGGGGCCTATGATCTGGGGCCTATCTACAACCCACTCCCAGCTAGCAGTTTGACTCTCTCTTCCTGATGTGGCTTGGGTAGGGGGAGGAGATTATTAAATATATTTATACCAAAGAATTTATTGTCCCACATTTTTTTTGCTAGCAGTATATTATACTATATAGTATAATATATTTCCTGCCTTACTCTGCCTGCAATGATGGATGTGGCCCACACTGTCTCAGGCATATTTCTTTAACTCTCATGCTATCAACACTATATTCTTCATAATGGGCTGGTGGAAAATGTGACCTATTTATGTGTAAATCTAGTATTTATGGCAGCACTGTTCTATAATAATAATAATACAAAAAATTTAAAATGGCTTTCTCTGTTTTGAAATTTGCTCCATAAATAAATCCAGAATGCCAATTATTTATTAAATAATTAACAAGTTATAGTTTCCTGAAAGATGAATGTACTTTGTCATCCTTTTCTGCTAGTCTTTTTTTTTTGTCTCTTTTTCCCTACCAGAAGCAAATAATGTAAATTCAATACATTTAGCAATGAGTTTTACATAGTTGTTTCTTAATCCCCCACTAATATCTCTGATGCATTTTCTTGGTTTGAACATCTTCTCTTTCTTAGTTGGGAAAAGTCCTTTTGCTGATGTGATTATAATAGTGTTTTTTGTTTTTGCTCTCAATCCACGATAAATAGTGGGTGCTAATTGATTCCCATTTTTTCTCTCTATTTTCCTACATATAATCTACAACATGGATATAATATATAAAGTATTTAGCATGATATAAGTAATGATGACAACTGAAAAATATAACATTTCAGGAAAAAAACATGATGACCACAAAAAGAAACAAAGACTCACCATCTAAAACAAAGAATCTCATAAATATTAATGAATACAATTTACCTGAGAGAAAACCACAGACTTCATTCCTTCAACATAAAAATTTGATCTTGCACAAACAATTCAGCAAGGTTTCAAGAACCATGATTATTCACAGAACCAAAGGATTCTTTAAGTTTCCAAGGGATTCACTGCAGGGTTCTTTTAAACATTGAGTTATCCAAGTGCATTCTAAATATAATTCAGTTGTTTTAAATCTAAATCACTCCCAACTTTGCAGGAATGCATTTATTGCTCTCATATAAAGTGAGACCCCAGTGACATTAAAATCTGTAGCCCAGTCGGGTAGCTTCTACAAGAGATGTCCCATAAAAACAAATGCTATTTTTAATCATGAACTATATGGTGTGAAGTTAATGTGTAGCCCCAGAAAGATTTCCTTTTATAACCTCCCTGGGAGTCAGCTTTTTAGAGCTATGGTTCTTCCTCTAATGGCTCCAGACAGAGGAGAATTCATGAAGAATTCAACTATCATCAAGAGTGACAATGGTGCAGTCCTGCAGCCCTTACCCCTCCAAGAGCACACTCTTTGAAGCTCCTTGAACTTGATTCGTTTTTATTTGCTTGTCAGCATGTTCATCTGCTTGTCTTAGGCTGTCATTTCCTAAAAATGATGAAAATCATTGCTCATCAGGATTATTTCATTAAAATAGGGCATTTATACCTGAGGAAAGACATCTTCATGCTGCTAGTCCAGAAAAATTTGAAGCAATGCCTCAAAGTGAACAAGGCACTTTGCCACGCAGTTGGCCACAACTTTTAAAGGGTAAAGCTACAAATCTATGCAACTGACAGTTTACGTTTAAGCACATTTACTTGTTTAAGTTTATGCCTCTGATGTTATGGAAGCACAATCACTAATGAGAAAACATATCAATTTTAATCTGTTTTTAAAAATGTTAAAAACATTACAGAACAGTATAAGTGTATTTTTAATAGGAAATATGTATACAGCTGGGTGATATCATATGGACTCGAATCCAACCAAAATGTCTACAGAAGTTGCTTTTAGGTGGAGGGACTATGATTCTTTTTTTTTTAATATGTTCATTTTCATGTTGACTTTTATGTGAAGAATTTTCTTTCAACACATTGATACTAAATATTTGATAAAACAATATGAAGAAAAAAGTATTTTATCTCTTTATGACACTTCTTTTACCTAGTTTCATTTTTTAATTAGTGATTATATTATTAAGAATTCATATATGAAAATTCAATTTTCCATTTCCAAGTACTTTATCATTTCACCAACTGAGAATCAATTAGCCAAGTTAACTAGCTTTCGGAATTGAAATGTTATTGGATGGGGAACTTCTAACCTTTTCTAAGACCAACCTTCTCTGACAGGGATATGTATTCACCTAGAGGCTGGCAAAATTGAGAGAAAAAAGTATATTCTTTTGGAAGGAGCTACAGTAGAACATTTTTCCTCATGTTCATTGGTAAATAGCAAAGCCTTGTATTTATTGCAGAAATTGTTCTTTCTGTCTGTTCCCTGTCAAATATGGCCTGGTCACATGGAGCCAATGTGACTTCCTAAATAATTGTCTCCCCAGAGAAAAGACAGGCGACTTTTCTGTCCTAGGAGAAAATGGTCTGACTTCAAGGCACTGAGGTCAACTTGGAACCATTCCCTCTCTTTTGTTTGGGTGTCTAAAGGTAGAGACATTGTCATGAGCCATTAACTAAATCAAAACACAGGGAGGATTTAAGGCTCTCAATATAGGAGAACTACAATAGTGCCTGACCCTACAACAACTTTCCAAGTGTAAATACCACTGCTAATTCATATTTGCCTTCCAAATCTTACTCATATGTCTTTCATGAATAATCCTAACACAGAGCCTACAGGGAGAGAATTCTAGGAAACATACTTCCCTTTTAGCTAAATCAATACAGTGCAAAGCTACTAAGGAGGCCATGTTAAGATGTGTGGATATTATGAAAGAGATGTATGATAGATACATTTTCAATTTTGTCTTGTTTTTCCCATGAAAATGTTGATAACTGAGATGGGAGGTAAATCGTGATAATAGTAACTAATTTGTCAAATGCATTAACAATTACTATGCAAAACATTACAAAACAAGCCTTCTCCGATTTATTTCATTTTGGACTAGAGGAAAATTTCATTGTCATGGCCTATATTTAAATATTAGGAGTTTTACTATTAAAGAGTAGTAGAATATTTAAAAGGAAATTTAATCTTATACAGAAACTCTCCCACTTATTACTGGATGAATTTACATATTCCTGTCTCAATTCTGTCATTTCATTTGGTGAACTTCCACTTTGTGGCTTACAAGAAATCTATTATACTTGGAAATGTGATTCAAGACTTCACAATGAAGTCAGCCTGGAACTCTCTATGCACAATCTATCTGGAAAGCCAATAGAGAAACACAGTCATGAGGACTCTACCGTAGTATTATCAGCTCTCTGAGACCAACCTGATGGGTTCAAGTACAGGAATTTGTGAATATCTGAAACTCTTTCTTTCTTTCTTTCTTTCTTTCTTTCTTTCTTTCTTTCTTTCTTTCTTTCTTTCTTCTTTCTTTCTTTCTTTCTTTCTTTCTTTCTTCTTTCTTTCTTCTTTCTCTTTCTTTCTTTCTTTCTTTCTTTCTTCTTTCTTTCTTTCTTTCTTCCTTTTTCTTTCTTCCTTTCTACCTTCCTTCCTTCCTTCCTTCTTTCATACCACCATTTTTCTTCATCATTCTCTATTTAGTGTTCATTTTCCTTCTCTTTTTTCCTTATCTCATCTGCTTTCCTGTTTCTTTTCATTCTCCTTACCACTGTTTGTCCCAATCAATCTAAGCTCATATACTACAGGTTCTATGATTTAGACCTTCTTTTGTTTGTAGATTTCTCTTTTTCCTTTCACTCTATATCTTTATTTCATATCTACATTGGTCAAGTTCTACCCAACCTTTGAAGCCCAGCTCAGGGTTTATTTCCTTGGGATACTTCCCTTAAGTTCTCTAGTTTGGCACATTCCTCTCCTTCTAGAGACATCACAGCCTCTGAGAATCTGTACTTAACCCTCTCATTCAGCATTCACTGCATTTTTTTTTTTTTACAAACACTCCTGCTTGATATCCTCATTAACCATATATAGGAAATAATAGATACTCAACAAAAGCTTGCTAAGAAGTCAATGGTCATTGGTGAAAATATATGCTTTTTGGATGCCTGGTTGGCTCAGTGGTTGAACATCTGCCTTCGGCTCAGGTCATGATCTTGGGATCATGGGATTGAGTCCCACATCGGGCTCCCCACAGGGAACTTCCTTCTCCCTCTGCCTATGTCTCTGCTTCTCTCTGTATCTCTCATGAATAAATAAATAAAATCTTAAAAAAAAGAAAACATATGCTTTTATAGAAGCCTCCTTTGTAGTCCTCATTCTATTTATATCTTTCATTTCCCCATTTGTACCTCAATTATCCTTTATTTTTTCATTTGCTTTTTCTTGACCCTTCACTCGCTTATAGTATGAGGTGGTATTGTCTGCTCAGGCTAGAGAAGACCTATTTCTGATCAATCATCTGAAAGAAGGGAGCAAGGCCATGAACAAGTGTGTGATTGCACAGTGATCAGATAGTATATAACAAAACTTCAGAGCTCCCCATTCAGAGTGAATTACTATTATTTAAGTGTTCATTAAAAATGACATAATTTGAAAAAACATATATATGCACTTGCTCGTTGTTAGAATTCTCTA
This sequence comes from Canis aureus, assembly GCF_053574225.1. Taxonomy (NCBI): domain Eukaryota; kingdom Metazoa; phylum Chordata; class Mammalia; order Carnivora; family Canidae; genus Canis; species Canis aureus. The sequence goes on along the minus strand of NC_135639.1, from coordinate 21,294,939 downwards.
GGATATCATCCATGAAACTTTTGTGGGATAGTCTCAAAGAAGATTTCAGTGTACTACTGAAAAAATAAAAGAATCAAATCTCTCATGGGAAATTCACAGCATTGCCAAAGCTCTGTTCTTATAGCCTACCTGTATCCTTTGCTAGCAAATGAATCATTTCACAGAGATCTTCAGAAGAGTGCAGCTCTGTGATATTGCCCCTTGCCTGTTCTCACTCTCCAACTTTTTGTTATCCTCATGTTTTCACACTCTCCTTTCTTGTCCTCCTTCTTTGGAGAAGCTCCATGAATAGCTTGGAGAAAAATATCCACCTTCTCCCTCCTGCTTTTCCAATCAATTTCCCCCTCCTATTTCCTCTATTGTTTACCCACCTTCTTAGGTCCATAGCTTTTATTTGGAAAGGGAGTGAAAACAGAAGGACTTCAGAGCCTAGATCGTGGAAAACAAGCCTAGCTTAGAGAAAATGTCTACAACTAAGTGCTAAATCAGTATTATTTTTGAGGTGTTGAAAAACTTTAACTAAAGTAGGAAAGGAAATATTGTAATGAGAACTGGTGAAAGTAGAATGGGGTGCCTTGGTGGCTTAGTGAGCTAAGCATCCAACTCTTGATTTTGGCTCATATCATGATCTCAGATCATGAGATCGAGCCCCTCATCAGACTCTATGCTGGGTATGGAGCCTGTTTAAGATTCTCTTTCTCCCTTTCTCTCTGCCCTTCCTCTACATGCTCTCTCTCTCTCTCTCTCAAAAAAAAAAACTGCTGAAAGTAGGAAAATAAGGATATAATAATTCCTACAGAAAAACCAGGCATGTAAATGGCAAACAAGATTGAGAGCTAATTTAGGCAGTTTGGGAATGGAGTTGGACAAAATGTAACTGGTAGAAAAGACACTAACCTGGCTTGGAGATAGCACCACCATGGGGGACTAGGACTGGGAATCTAAGCAGGCAGTTATCAATAAGGGGGCAAAATAGCTGGTCTGGAACAGCAATGGCAAGGATCTAGGAAATTGTGGCCCTTCCTATTTCCAAAACTATCCATGTTCCTTTATCTTGAGTATCTCTGTCCATTATAAGTGAGACACTTGTTAACATCTCTGGAGTATATAAATTGATTTTAGAGATTAGAAAGAAACCAGTTATAAGAATGAATCTATGGGAAAAACTGGTTGGTAATTCACCAACAGTTCTCTTTTTTCTTTTATGCTTACAGATAATAAAATTCCTGTTTTCCTTGTACTTCAGTACAGCTATATGCCTGAGTTCTGGGCAATGAAATGCAGATGTAAATGATGAATTCTACTTTCAGACCCCACCTATAAATTTTCTCTATGGTTGATCTTTTATAACTATCTTTTGTCTGACAGGAGAGAACTCTGTAGACATGGATAGTAGAACAATGATGTGAAAATAACCCAAGAATTTGACATGCCACTCGAAGGAGAATGTCTTGTAAAACAAAACCAAAAAATTTCGTTGGACATTTTCTAGTGTTAAAACAATCTATTATTCAAACAGAGGATGCTCATAAGGCTGATAGCAGTGACTTGTATGGATTTTGCCTGCTTACTATTACCATACTCCAATCTCCTAATAACATGACCCCAGAATTCCTAAAAACTTCCCAGACCTTTAGTTCATATGATTTCACTGTGTTGACCTCCATCTCCCTCTAGATTCAGAGGTGTGCATATAACCTAGGACTCATATGATCATATCAGATCCCCCTCCTCTACTGTGATAAATAGACCCATGACTCAAACTGAGCCAACTAAAATTATTATTAGAATTTTTGTTTATGTTACAAGAAATGAGACACTATATTTTACAAGGCTTGCAGTTAAAGAATGTTATTGTGGAGAATCTAGGTTTCTATGTGGGGAATAACAGCCAGATAAAGTAGAAATGAGAAATAAAGAAAGCTTTTTGGTGACATTAAATCCAGCCAAATCTGAAGCAAGGTGCTAATGCAATTCTGAGTTATGTTAGCATAAACACTGCTCTTTTTCAGTTACTTAGTATATTAGTTTTCTATTGCTGCTATAACAATTTTTTTAAATAGCTGTTTAAAACACACACACACACACACACACACACAATGTTATTCTCATATAGCTCTAGAGGTCAAAGTCTGAAATCAGGTTCACTGAGCTAAAACCAAAGTGTTGGCAGAGATGTTTCCTGTTTGTTTCTGCTTCTGTAGGCTGCCTACATTCCCTGGCTCCTTCCTCCATGCTGGAAGCCAAGAGTATAGCATCTTCTCTCCTGTCTGACTTCAGCTTCCATTTTTATATCTCTTTGACTCAGGCCCTCCTACTTCCCTTATATAAGGACCTTGTGATTATATTGTGCCATGCAGATAATTTATGATACTCTCCCCATCTCAAGATTCTTAACTTAATCATATTTGCAAAGTCACTTTTGCTATGTATAACATGGTTATAACTTCTGGGCATTAGGACATGGATATTCTTGTGGGATCATTATTTAGCTCATCATTATGAATGTGATTTGTATTTCTATCACTTAAACACTGGAGAGAGTTATTTTGAATCTTTATCCTGTATCTGTAGGTTGTGTTCATGGCCCAAGATACAGGAAAAAGAAGGAAGAGAATGTGTATGAGGCAGAAAATAAGCAGACCATTACATAGAACAGTATAAAAACAGTAGTTCACAGAAGACTCCTAGTAACATTTTTGAAAGATAAGCTGTATACTTTGTATGATGTAAATGATGCTAGCTTGCCCTTGAAATGTTGTCTTTAGGCAGGGTTAATTACCTTTGGACTTCCTTACTATGTGACCTTTTAATTTTGTTTTAACTTTAAAAGTAAACTCTCTTTATAATTAGGGTGACATTATAATTTATCATCAGAATCAAAATATTTTTAAAAGAGAAAAAAGGTGTTTTAAAAATTAATCCAGAATAATGGGCATAAATTGGAACTGTCCTGAGAATATGAGTTTACCCTACTTATAATAAGACATGATGAGAGCATGTTCTCTAAACCAACATGTTAAAATTCCAAGTAAGATGAACTTATACTTATTTTTGTTCACCTGAAAGTAAAATGTTATTTTATATTATTATTACTAATCATTTTTTGGATTTTCCTCTTGAGGATGAAATATTTCATGGACTTACCTAAGATGTTGGATTTTCTTATGTTGTCTATAGTAACGGGAAAACATCTAACATGGTACAATTCTTCTAAAGTTATTAAATTATTAAATATATTCATTCATTCATTTATGCACTTACCCAATAAATATTTGCTGGGTACTTAATATACACTAGCTGCAGTGCTAGGACAAATATAGATTATGGGTATGATGAAAGTATATAAAGAATGCTGGGTGAAGAGAGGAAAGCAGGGATAACCAAGGAGAACTTCTTTGAATGGATCAAGAAAACTTAGACACATTAGCAAGAGAGGAGGAGGTTCACGTTTTATTTTATCTTAGTGACTGGAAGAAGACATAGGGGGTATTTAAAGGAGAAGGGTGGTTGTGTCCAGATCTTAAGAAGCTGAGGATGTAAGATTTGTTCATCTCATTTGCACTCAAGCATGAATCAGCATGGTTGTTGTCAAACTCAATGACATGATCAGAATTACCGTCTAAGAAAGCCATCCTGAAGCCTGTAGGGTACAGGGAAATCAGGTGGAAGAGTCTAGAATAGAGATAACAATGATAGTTATAAGATTTTCTGAGCTATTAGTGAATAATGAGTATTATTGCAAGTGTTTTTCATATTCTACACTTACATATGATACCTTAACTACCTAAGCTAGTGACAATTGCTTACTCAATTTTGAGAGAATTGACACCATAATAGCAAGATAATTACTTAGGGCCAAACAGCTAGTAAATAGTGTAGCTGGGGTTCAAACTTAGTCTGTCTGACTTCAGGTCTCCAGCAACTCCATCCCACAAAGGGTGAGCTTTTTGCCTTTCAGCTCCTGCAGCACCTGCCACCTGGGCCACTCATTAGGCACCTATAGGAATCCCCTTCTGTTAGATCTCATTCTCTGCATATGTTCCATCTTACCAGCTGGCTTTGAAGCTACTAACAGACAGGGCTACAATGTAAACATCTTTGTATTCCCCAAAGCTTCTAGCAAATCCTCATGTCTATCATTAGTGCTAAAGAAAACTCTTCAGAATGGCACAAACCAACCTAAGCTCACTGTAAAATCTCCTGTATTTCTATGATCTGCAAAAGGAAAGAAACAGGAGTAAAAGCAACTGTATTTAAATATTTAACATGAATTAATTGCTATGCTAATTTCTTTATCCATTAACTCAAGCAATTCTCATGACAACCAGGAAAGGTTGGCATTATTGTCCTTTTTAAACATATTAAAAAAAAAAAAAAACCTGAAACCTACAGAGGTAATGTAACACCATAAAGACACAAAGCTAGACAATGATGAGGCTGATGCATGAATGTCCATGAAATACATATAAACACTGATTTCTTTTTTTTATCAAGATTTTATTTATTCATTCATGACAGAGAGAGGGAGAGGCAGAGACACAGGCAGAGGGAGAAGCAAGCTCCATGCAGGGAGGCCAATGTGGGGCTCGATCCTGGGACTTCGAGATCACATCCTGAGCCAAAGGCAGATGCTCAACCACTGAGCCACCCAGGCATCCCTAAACATTGATTTCTTAAGTGATAACTCACCCGCTCTCTCTTAGGCTACACCTTCCTTGAAGAACAAACAACTTCCTTTGTCATTTTTTTCTGGAGTCTGGAGGTACTGAAGACTAAAGACATGTGAAGGGCTACACTCAGTTTATTCCATGCAGCATAGAACCTCTAGACCAGAACATTGAGCAAGCCCCAGACCCAGCTAAAGATCAAAGGAGAGAGCATGATAGATTGCAAGAAAGTCTTGATCTTACTCCAAGAACTTGGTTACCTGGGCTCCTCACAGCAAGAACCTGCCTTTCTTGCTCTTTCAAAGGTGAAAAGGTCATGAATGATGAAAGAAGATGCAGCACTCATTGCCAAATGAAACAGCAGGAGCTGGCGTAGCCAAGAGCTATTTCATTAATAGCATCCACTCTTTAAGACTTATTAACCCTTCCATAACTAAAAAGAGGTTTTTACCTCTTAGGTGGATGTGTCTTCTTCAACCCTCTCATCACCTCTTAAGACAAGTTATTTGTATTTTACACAGGGTTACTTAGCCTCCCAAAGAGACCCATTCACCTTGAATCTATTTAACAAGTTATAATATACCCTAACAAGGTGTTTATAATAAAAAAATTAATGTATATTAATTGCTAGCCATCATGAATTATGGCACATATTAAAATGATTTCTAGAGTTCAGTCTTAGGCAATTTCCCATTTTTATCCCCACAAACTTGCTGTAAAAGGTAAACTTTATATCTCTTGCTATCGGATTACAAAGGTTCAGAGACTAGGATTCATTTGAAAAATATTGCATGGTTTTAAATGGTATCCATGATGCTTGAATTCAAGTCAAGTTTCATTAATATCATTTTATCATATTCCATTCCATCACTCCATTGTGCTTCTGTTAAGCAACAGGAATTAGCATCATAGTGCTTTAGAGTTCACAAATCTACTTCATATCTGTAATCTAATTTTATCCTAGCAAGCAAGAATGTCAAGCAGTGGTATCTTTTACAGATTAAGAAACTGAGGCTCAACGCAGTAAGCTATTTGCCTGAGGGATCATGGAAAGTTAATGGCTGAGTCAGAGTCAGTAGCTTCTCTGAAGGATATTCTAGCATGGCTCCTTCTACTGCACCATGAAGGCTGTCAATAATCAAAAGTCTATTTAATATGTGCTTCTGTTCTCTCTGGTTCTTAAAATAAATGTATTGTCAATCAAGAAGGCAAATTGGAGGTGCTTGGAAGTCAAGAGAGTAGCAAAGGGGAAGGTGACAGTATTGGGCTTTCCTGTACCAGGTGATACAGAACAGCATGTAAGCAGCTGGCCTGTGGCTTCAGGGCCCCTATGATGTAAACTTGACGGTTCATTGCAAAGGTGCTATATGATACAATGTTGACCCACTATGAATGAGGGAGCCTTGGGCATCCTTTTTTCTGATCTGTAAACTGGAATACCAGTAGTACCTACTTTATGGAGTAGAGGTGCTGACTGACATGATGCTTAGAAGGCACTTAGCATAGTGCTTAGCACAGGAGTGAGGGATCTCTACCCATGGAAGTGTTGATAGCTTTGAGGCTAGGAGGAAAGAAGAGACAGGGACTGGAAACTGGAAATGTGTTCTGCTTTTTTCTCAATATGAATCCCAGTAGATCAAATTTATCTTAATTCCCTTACTCTTTCCTTAACAAAGCTCCTGACAACCCTCAAGGCATCTGCCATAGAAATTAGCTCATTGAATTTTCACAGCCAGTCTGTAAGAGATAAACCATGAAGGAAGAAGGTGTCTGAGAGGGAGAGAGACTTGCTCATGGTTACATCTTGAATATCTGGTAGATCAGAGGCCAGGAATCACCTCTTTCATCTCATTATTCCCTTGCTGGTGGCCTGTCCTTGGATCCCGTGGCAAGCAAAGCCAAGCAACAAATCTGACCTTCAGAAAGACACCAAAGGACATTCACCCATCTCCCATACAAAGTGTGACTTCCCTATGACAGTGCAGATGCAGGGGAGCTCCCTGAAACCCTAGGCTTGCCTGGGTAATTCCTGTCTACAGTATGCTCAAACTTACCTCCACATCTCAATTCCACCATTAATCCAGAATGCAACCTTGTGTTTGGTTTCCCTCTGATTTTCAAAACAAAAGGAATCTGGAACATCCAAAGGATCTACTCATTGTTCCTTAAATATATCTGCCAGTTCCAAATGATATACTCTTGTTCAGTCTATTTCCTAAGTCTAAAATATCATCTTCTTCATTCTCTTACTGGCCAAATTATACCTCCTATAAAGTCAAACTTCAATGTTTCCTCATCCATGAATCCTCCCATATATTTACCAGGCCTTTCTTCCTCTGAATTTGACCATTTATTTGCAGTTTTTGATGTTGGAGATATTATCATCTCTGTCATTTTGTTATGCTGGTAACTGAGCCATAGAGAGGTTAAGTAAATTGCATAGATGTACACAGCTGGTAAAATGATGAAGTCAGGCTTTTGTTCCAGGAAGTCTGATGGTAATCTCACATTCTCAACTATCACTTCATGTTGTTTTCCAGAATTTGTTTGGTATGTGATTCCCTGACATACATGGAAAAGTGTTTTGGTGCTGATAACAATGACGGCTGCTAATAACAGTAACTTGTGAGAAGCCAAGAAGGAAAGCCATTCTCACCTCTAGTTCCAGGAAGTGAACTGTCTCTAAAAACAGAATTTCTAATACAGTGTAGATTCTACATACCTACAATAAAAGAGGAAAAAATAGCAAGAGATTTATGGTAATTACAAGTCAAATGTTGGCTATTGGTTTGTTCTTCTCTTTAAAATGCATCTTTTGGTCTCGTTGCCATCTATAAGAGCTGAAAACCCTCTTCTGTCAGTATAAACACTTGCACCTTGCAAACATGCAAAGACTTAAGAGATCTCAGTGGAATTTCATTTTCCATGGCAGCTCACTTCTAAGCATAATTGGCCAGCTGGTGCATTTCCCCAGAGTATGCCTAAAACATATATTTCTTACCTGTAATGAAAATACCACTTGTCCTTTTATTCTCATTCAAAACAAAACAAAACAAAAAATAAAAACAAACAAAAAACAGGTGAGATAGCCCATCTTTAAGAAGAAAGAAATGGGAAAGACCATTCTATTTAAAGTGAAATATGCTTTTGAATCATAGAGCACCTATTTCTCCTCCAAACAAATATTTCTTTTTTTTTAATTTTTTATTTATTTATGATAGTCACAGAGAAAGAGAGAGAGAGAGGCAGAGACACAGGCAGAGGGAGAAGCAGGCCCCATGCACCGGGAGCCCGACGTGGGATTCGATCCCGTGTCTCCAGGATCGCGCCCTGGGCCAAAGGCAGGCACCAAACCGCTGCGCCACCCAGGGATCCCGCAAACAAATATTTCTGTATGGAATGTCCAGGTCCTGGGCCCGTGTGTAGATCAGGCTTTGTTTATTTTTTTAATCACTTGGAAGTTTCTATATCATTTTGGAATATTTGGAATTCAAAGTGTTGTTAAAAGGAGAGACATTATAATTTCTAGACACTTTTACTAAAAGATTAAAATGTTCTTCTTCTACTAATTAATTAGTCTTTCATGCAACCCCGGACAGGTCATAGTAACCCAGCTTTCAGAATGGGTGTGACTTGAAAAAAAAAAAAGTAACCAATTCAGTATATTTCATACAGCAAGACTCAGTTAGACATGGTCAAAGTAGCAATCATACTCTCAACTCCTTCAATCATATATATTTGCATACAGAATAAAGGCAAATAAGTGTAAGCCAAATGGAGTTATATCTCATGATTCTCAAAATGCATGATCTTCTCCAGAGTTATCCAATATTTATGATCTCAGACTCACTAGGAAAGATTTTAGTTTGGAAAAGTACTGTCTCTAGGATTTTGATATCACAAGCTGTGGGATGGGACCTAGAAATCTATAGCTATAAGCAAAGTTCAGCTGAGATGATTAGCCAGTCTTAAATGTCATTGATGTAAGCCATGTGAAATTCATCCCAACTAACCCAGCCCACCTGAAGAAGGCTCTCCAGTGAATAAATAGCACTGACTAGGCAAGAAGGGGTAGGTGATTTCAGTTTTATTTCTTGTTTGGAAGCTAGTGTGTGTGTGTCACGGGTTTTGGATAAGTCACTTCATCATTCTGTTTCTTCCTTGTAAAAGGGTTGGATGACCTTTCTAGTTCTAGAATCTTGTGATAAAAGGCAGTTTGAAACAAAAGATGCAAGTATTTTGGCCAATTCTATTACCCCTTTCCCTTTGCCATCTTTTTCCATTCAAAAAGCCAAGCCCACAGCCACCCTAAGACTCCCTCTGCTCTTAAGAGGAGCCTGACTCAAGAAGGCTACACAAATCAAGAGATGCAAATACTATATGTAACAGACTTCCCTACATTCACATCACAATGACAAAGCCCTTTTCTAGTGAGTGGAGGAAATGGTCTGGATTTGTCAGGGGAAAAGAGAGAAACTGGGGAATTTTCAATATACATTCACCCTAAAACAGCCCTGCTGAAAAATCTTAGATTTTTTGGGAAGGGTTCTTTTGCATATTTTCTATTGGTAATCTTTAGCGTTTTTTGTAAAAAGAATTACAGTTGTGTACTAAACAGCAAAAACAACCTAAATGTGCATCTGTCAGAGTATAAAATGGCAGTAGAAAAATCTTGAAATCAAGTGGAACTTTTCTTTCTGGGTAAATCTTTAGTAAAAGATAAGGGTATTGGTCGTAGGGCCAGGAATGTTATCTGTTTAAATAAGTGTTTTTCCAAATCTGTTTCATAGGCTATTAGCATAATTCTCTGCAGATGCTCCTAGAAAAAAATTCAGTTTTTAGCATAAAAATTTGGAAAATTCATAAAGCTCCATAATGCCCATTAAAATAAAGATACTGGTAAGTCCAGCAGTTAGAACAAAATACATACTTGCTAAACTTGATTGTAGAAATGCATCTCTTCAAAAAAAAATTTATCAAGCACCTACACAACTAGCCTTCTGTGGAAAACAGGTTGCCCCTTATAATTGTTTTTGTACGCTGCACAACTGCAAAATGCTCAGGGTTGCACTTAACCTTGTAGTCGTCACAACTATGTGTAGCTTTTATTTTATTTTTTTATTTTATTATTTTATTTTATTTTATTTTATTTTATTTTATTTTATTTTATTTTATTTTATTTTATTTTATTTTATTTTATGTGTAGCTTTTAAATCATCATTTGTTTGTTTTTGGCAGATGGCAAGAAGGAATGCCATTCCTGGAGGTA